>NC_137046.1:8718612-9091112 GCF_032717465.1 Coenobita brevimanus
AACTCTGGTCCAGCCACCTGCCGGGGCCTTGCCCCCATACAATTACTTATTTGGGAACACGGAGTTGTTGTTGTTGCCTTGTGTTAACACTGCAGATTTCTCTTGTGGAGTGAAAATAACCAGTCAGGAACTCTTTTTTTTTTACGATGTTGAACACTGTTAAACCTGGATCATACTTATACATCTGATTAAGTTCGAGCCACTCTGGTTCTTTTAAATATGGTGTAACATGGTCATGTATGGTTGCACCTCCTACTGCAACTTTTGCAGCAAAGTTCTGCAGTCTGCGCACGCTGTATGTGTTTCGTTGCTGCATCCCAAATTTTTAAATTATAACTGATTATGTTTAATGAAAGACTGTTTGACAGTGATCCTTGTCTTATTAATGTTATCCTTTATGCTATTGATATACATTATTACACCAAAAATTTTTACTCATTTCACTGACATGTGTATCAAACAACATATGCATGTCAAAATAAACGCCAAGGTTTTTTAGCGACTTACTCGGAAAATTTTGGTTTGGTTTGTGTGTGTGTGTGTGTGTGTGTGTGTGTGTGTGTGTGTGAGTATAGAGGGAAGTATCGGTATATGGAGGGAGAGAGTTGGGGAAGGAGGTAGGTGGAGGGGGAGTTATGTGAAGGGGGAGGTAGATGAAGGGTGAGGGTACACCAGCTTCTGAAAACAGTCTCCTTCAGCGTTTAAACTTGCTAGAATCTTCAGCATAACCTATTGACTTGAATGGCTGCATTTTCCGTAATTATATTTCCTTTTAGTTAAACAGGCGTGCGAGACCTGTTTTTAAGTCGTTTTCTCTTAAGGTGATCTCAGCCAAGGGGAAAAAGATTGTGAGTTAATCAGAGTAAAAAATAAACGTTCAGATAATGGCTTACAGTATGGCTACTGGATCAATGCTGGTGACCCACTGATGCCCACTCAGTACTGTGGCCTGTGTGTGTGTGTGTGTGTGTGTGTGTGTGTGGGTCCAGCATTTGTCTCTTCAGTCCGTATTCTCGTCGATAAGGAAGTTCCCAACACCTGTTCCTTAGTGATTTATTCTGGAAATGGCTGGTTAATATCCTTTTACACGTTATATATGTCACGTGAGCGATATAAGGAGAATTTACATAACGCGGAATAAAAGACTAAGGTGCACTAAACAAAACAAACCGCTTAGGAAAAGGTGTTAGGGAGCTTTCTTAATCTGGGTGTTCCTCAGAAGCTGCAAATAATTGAAAGAGGGTCAAGTTTGTAAATACGGAGTTTCATTTAAATCTCTCTCTCTCTGATCATATTCCTTATGCGTGTTAATCTAACATTCCCTCTTAGTCCCCTCCTTTTCCTTTCCCCCGTACCCTCTTACCCCCTCCCTCACCACAACCCCCACCCTCATCCTTACCTGACCTTCCCGCTCTCCGTCCTCTCCCTCCCCTTCCTCCCCCTTTATCCACTCCCCCTCCTACCTCTCCTCCTTCCCCTTTACCCTTCCCCCTTACTCCCCCTCTACTTCTGATTACTTCTTCGAACGTTCTTCCCCAAATATTTTCCAATATGCGATTCAGCCTCACATTTTCGTATACCTCCTTAATTCTGGGCATTATTTACTTCACTATTTTTTCTTTATATCCTTTTTACTCATCAGTTGCCTTTGTGGTTTCAGGAGTTTTTCATGTTACTTTCCAAAATAGTGAGTAGTTAATTCTTCGCCATTCTTATCTGCGTTTTTTATACATTTTTGATACCGTAGTCCTCCATAATCTTTTATTTATTTATTTATTTATTTATCTTTTGTTTGCGTGTTTATATTTTGCCTTTCAGACTTACGAGTGAGGAAGTTTTCGACACCTTTCAGCACATTTAATCTATATCCAAATTAGTTTCTCATCTTTAGTTATATTTGTAGTACCATTTTCAGTTGTTTTTCGAAATAAGGTGTCGTGTTTTTTTGTTTTTTTTTTTGGATATTGGTCTTATATTTTTATAAGTATATATAAACAGATTTCCATTTCTTAAGCATTCACAGTTTCTTTTCTTTTTTTTCCGAAATATGGAAATCGGTTTATTTAGGATATACCGCCACTTTTTTCTCATACAAATAAGTGTCCGTTTTCGGTTTTCTTTATAGTTCAGATATTTTCTTTTTTGAATAATGGATTTGCGTTTACTTTCCTATTACTGTAATACCGTAGCTTTTTTTTCGGCATTCACGGTGATTACGTGCATTCGGTGTTCTCTGTACTTATAGGGGTGTTTTGACAAAGCTTTTCCAAATGGGGTGTCATATATGTATTAAATATTACTAGCACATAAACCCATCTTCGGCTGCACCCCTTACTTGCAAACGCCCACCCACTTGCAGCCAGGGATCTCTTTTTCCACAGGAGCCTGTGTTTGTTCATGGAGATATTCTCAGTGGCGGCCTAGTATTGCCAGGCACCTGCTGCACCACCAGGGACTTGTTGCCCTCATGGATTTATTGGCCATCTTGGACTTATTTGCCATCATTGGCCTTCGTTCCCTCACTGACCTGCTGCCTTTCCCTGAGAGAGAGAGAGAGAGAGAGAGAGAGACAGAGGGGGGGGAGGGAGGAGGGAATCAGTGAAGGAGAGATTTTATTGAATACGTTATTAATCTCTATGTTCATTAACGTTCTCTCTCTCTCTCTCTCTCTCTCTCTCTCTCTCTCTCACACACACACACACACACACACACACACACACACACACACACACACACACACACACACACACACACACACACACACACACACACACACACACACATCACCAATCTCCCAAACCATCTCTTCAGTGAGGTGGTCAGGCCAATTGGGAAATGGGGAGATGAGTGCCGCGATAGTCCAATGCATGTCAGGAGAACGAGTATTAAAACTAAGGTGAAGGAAAATACTGTGCTCCTGTGGTTTAGTGTATCATTCCTAGGTGGATTAGGGACTGGGATGGAATGAAGGATTGCAGGACAAGGTGAAGGGGTAGAGTTTAGGACAGAGTTTGGGAGACAGTGATAGGACAGAAAGGACAACAGCTGTGAATTATTATGCAGGAAGGCAAATTAGGAAAGACTGAAGACTTGAAGCTGACTCAGAATAACTAGAAATATATATGATGAAGGAAGGACTTGAGGATGAAGTAAAGGACAGCAGGTAGAGAAGAGAGATACCTGAAGGCAGTAACATGACAGTGTGGAGGACGGCAACCAAGCATTATTGTGTGGAGAGGCAAATTGACTCGACTGAAGAACGGAAAGTGTATAATCTTAGGTGGAAGGCAGATCGAGATAGCTTAAAGGACGGCAGTGAGGATAAAATAAGATGACAATTTATACTGGAAGGCGAGTCAGGAGGAAATGAAGGATTGTAATTAAGGTCTACAGAGTCGTATTCTGATTTGCTTTTGAGACCTTGTAAATCCTCGTCCTTAGTGATTTAATCGGCATATTACACCACACTGTCTTCTTATATATTATTGACTCAGATTAATGTAGTTATTAAAATTACATAAATTACATTCAGGAGAAGATTAAGGTGTAATACATAAAATGATAGGGAAGAGGTGTTACGTAGAGTCCAATGCTATTCACAATCGTATATTTTAAAGAGTCATGAAAGTGTCAGCAGGCTCTGTATTATTGACGGTCATTTATGGAACACCTGAAATTGTTAGGGTGCGGCCATACTAGCTCCATGCATGTGACTGACGGGAGGAAACGAGGCTCAGGGGTATGTTCAACGTTTAGACTCGGATACTGCAGCTACTGTAACTCGGTTCTTCGTTTCATCCTGTCGATCACATATTTGGAGTAAGTGTGGCCTCACATTTAGATGTAGGCAGCCTGCATCTCAGTACAAAACGTAGCCAGTAAAGATTAAGAAAGATCAGACATGTTCCCTCATCAGGACGTAAAGTAGACATCAAAAGTACTGTCCCTTGCCTGCTTCTCTCTCTCTCTCTCTCTCTCTCTCTCTCTCTCTCTCTCTCTCTCTCTCTCTCTTGCAACACACACACACACACACACACACAAATAAGGTGTTTTGTAATCTCACCCCGAGATAGCCAACGGTGAGGTATATGCCTTGACTTTCATTCCGACACGAGAGAGAGAGAGAGAGAGAGAGAGAGAGAGAGAGAGAGTTGAACAGGAGATACGAAGGATGTAAATTCGGAATAAAGGAAGAAGGAATAAAGGAGGTAAGACGATTGAGAATAAGAACACACTAGGAAGAGGCAAGTGATTATTAAAGGAAATTATAGAGGTGGAAAGAAAAATAAAGGGGAGAAAAGAAAAGAGAATTATTACATCATAAAAATTTTGTAGAATGCGTGGAGGAGAGTGAGAAGGAGGTGCGCAAGCATGATAGACAAGTGGATGAAACTGGTGGTAGGGTGGAGGAATGAAGAAAATTAGGAAAACGAAGGAGGAGGAGGAAGAAAAGAAGAAGAAGAGGAAGAAGAGAGCAGAGAGAGACAGGCTGGGCAAGGCAAGACGGAGTGCCACTACTCACGTGTAAAATATCTGAGGATACAACTTAACCCTCAACTCTTTGGACTGTATACACTGACTGCATTCAAGACTGACAGAAAAAAAAAAATGTATGCAGTGAGATAAGCATACACAGAAGCAGGGTGTGTGTGTGTGTGTGTGTGTGTGTGTGTGTGTGTGTGGTGTGTCGTGTGTCGTGTGTGTGTGTGTGTGTGTGTGTGTGTGTGTGTGTGTGTGTGTGTGTCGTGTGTCGTGTGTCGTGTGTGTGTGTGTGTGTGTGTGTGTGTGTGTGTGTGTGTGTGTGTGTGTGTGTGTGTGTAAGATGAAGAAAGAAAATGGAGAAAAGTAGAAAGACGATAATTAAATACATAAAAACGAGACAGTGAGATGTAGGGAGGAGACAGAGATGAAGTAACAGCAACAGAGACGTTAAATGTAAAAAGAGTTTGAGAAAAATAAGAATGCATTAATTTTATGAGCGTAAGGCAATAGGAGTGAGTATTATGTATGTATATGTTTGTGACACAGGGATTGCAACACTGGGTGAGGGTCAAGGTGAAGGGTTGGTTTAGCTGAATAATTGATCTTTTTGGGTTGTTCAGAGTTCTTAGTTCTCTCTCTCTCTCTCTCTCTCTCTCTCTCTCTCTCTCTCTCTCTCTCTCTCTCTGCATGTTTATCATTTCTTTCCAGCCTCTTTTTTCAAAAGGCACTTGTTATTCTTTATCCTTCTTTCTCCATGCTCTCCTGTTTTTCTCTCCCTTTCACGTTCTTTCCTTTCAGTGTCCCCATTTTCTTTTAAGTCCTTCTTTTCTCTCTCTGTCAACTCTTCTTTCTTTCTTTCTCCTTTTCCTCTCTTTATGCTTAGCTCTCCTTGTCTTCTTTATTTCCTTTCTTTCTGTATATTTGATATCATATTTTTCTTCACCTCCTGTTTTCTGGACTGTCCTGTTTTTCCAGCATATCCCTGTTTCTTGTATCTTCTCTTCTTTCCTCATTTGTCTGTCACTTCACATTTTATTTAGTTTTGTCTTCGTTTGCAATGTCTCCACTTTTTTCCCTTTCTTTATTTCTTTCGCTAATATCCTTTTATGTTTTACTGAATTTCGTTAATCCATATTTTTCTTTTGCATATTTCCTCCTCTATTTCTTCGTTTGTCTGGCTCTCCACTTCATATTAATTGTGTCGTGTCTTGCTAGGTCTTGTTTTTCATCGTCCTTCTTTGTATCTAAATCCACTTTCTGCTGTGTTCAATATCTTTATCCCATATTTCTCTTTCACCTATTTCCTCTTCTCTTTCTTCCATTATATATCTCTCCAAGTTGTATTGTTTTTCGTCATGTCCTTGTCCTGTCTCCTGTTTCTCTCTTCTTCTTTCTTTAAATTACCTTGGCTTGCATCGTCTCATAATTTTCTGTCTTTCTTTGTCTCCCTTTAATTCCACTTTCAGGTTCACCCTCTTTCAAGTGCGTTTTATTTCTGTGTTTACCTGTATTTAACCCTTTCTCCATGCATCTCTTTTGTTTTCATACTTTTTTCTTTGTCATTCTCTCTCCTGTAATCTTTCTTGGCTTTATTACTCTCTCTTAAAACTAAATTAAATACACCAGAATTCATTGATTTGTGTAAGAGTCATGAAATTATATGTTTCAGTGAAATTAAATGTGATGAAGTTGATATGCATAATATAAGGGATGCTTTTGATAAGCTTGGGTTTACAGTAATTTATCATGTTAGACGGAACCTCAGTGTGTGTAAGTGTGGCGGAATTATGATTGCTGTAAAAACTTTGATGAAGCCCATATGGAAGACAATCCAGAGTAGTTCAGAGGCCTTTATATCCTTGTTGTTGGATAAGTCATGCTTAAGATTAAAGAAACATGTCCTAGTAACTTCTGTGTACATGCCTCCAAGCAATTCTAGATATTCAAGTGTTGAACTGTCTGAAGAACTTGATCATTTTTTACTGGAGTATAATGATGATGACTATTACCATATTATATGTGGCGATTTTAATGCGCTCACCGGTACTACTACTGATATTGTCCCATTAAATTAATATTGTCTAGGGGATGATGATGATAATATGAGGAAATTGATAGATGTCAGCGACAGTATGGTGCAGCTTGGTTTTCCAATAGAGAGGTATTCTAGAGATATGACAGGCGTTAATGCGTATGGTAAGAAATTACTAGAAATATGTAGAAACAATATGTTGTGTATATTTAATGGAAGAGTAGGAGAGGATTGCATGATTGGTAAAGAAACTACAGTCTTTGATACAGTTGTTGACTATGTTATTGGATCACCATTCCTCTTACCTCACATGCAAAACTTCAAGATTTTGGATTTTGACCCCCTTTTTTCAGATGTGCATTGTGGTATATCTTTTGGTATTAGGAATATAACAAAGGTGAGTATGCATTTGTGTGAGGATAGGGAAAGTAAGGCATGTATTAAAAATGGTAAGGGGACATCTGAGGGAAACAATAAACCAGGAAAGTGGGATAAACGTAGAACTACTGAATATGTTAACAGTATAAACCATGATTTTGTGGCTCAGGTGTTCGAAAATGCTAATTTTAAGTCTGTTTCGGATGTAAATGATGATTTAAGGAAAATTCTTATTGAACCAGCCTGGAAACCTTTTTCACGAAGGGTAAGGCATTTATAAAGAAAAGTAATAATAGTACTATGTCTGGTTATGATAAACAATGTTATTTAAGCAGGAAAGAGTATCATAAGGTAAAACATAAGAATAATATAGAAAAAACTCTGAATAGTTATAATGACATGATAACAAAAAGTAAGAAATGTAAGCAAGAACTGAAACGAATCAAAGGGAAAGAAAAATGTAATTTAATTGTAAAGTTACAGAATGCTAAGACCAAAGACCCTAGATTATATTGGCAGATTTTACAGGGAACACAGAAAAAATTTGGTATACCCAAACTAATTTCAGAATTTATGAATCATTTTAAGAGACTAACACAAGATGGTAACCCCGAAGATTCTCTTAGCAATATAGACATTGATATTGACATTGAAGACGACAGATTGTTAAATAAAGAGGTTACAGAGGATGAGGTGTACAAGTGTATACTGAAGCTTAAGAATAACAAGGCTGCTGGTATTGATAATATTATCAATCATTATATAAAAAATACTAAACATCTACAGTATTATGCCCCTTACATGTAAAACTCTTTAATAAGGTTCTAGAGACAGGAAATATCCCAGAGGAATGGCTGATAAGAATAATTGTTCCTATTTATAAGAACGTAGGAGAAGTAAATGATGAAATAATTATAGAGGTATAACTCTACTAAGTTGTGTAGGAAAATTGTTTACAACAATACTCAATGTACGGTTAACCAAATTTTGTGATGATAATTCTGTCATTAAGGAAATGCAAGCAGGATTTGGGGAGGGATATTCTACTACTGATCATGTCTTTGTATTAAAAAATTTAATTGATCTGTTTCAGCACAAGAAGAAAAAATTGTATTGCCTGTATGTTGATTACAGAAAAGCTTTCGACCTTGTGTGGAGAGATGGCCTCTGGTATAAACTACTGAAGATAGGAATTAATGGTAAAATTATTAGAGTAATAAGGAATATGTACAGTAATATAAACTCTTGTGTTTCAGTTAATCAAGAGGTCTCTGACTATTTTGTAAGTTATGCTGGTGTCATACAGGGAGAATATCTGTCACCACTTCTTTTCTCTTTGTATGTGAATGATATTGAAGAATACCTGTTAGAACATAGCTGTAATTACATTCATACTGATGACGAATGGGTGGATAATTTGCTTAAAGTTCTCGTCTTGATGTATGCAGATGATACTATTGTATTAGCTGAGAGTGAAGTAGGTATATGCAATGCACTTAAAGCTATGGAAATGTATTGTGACACATGGAAGTTAGATATCAGTTGTAAAAAGACAAAGATTACTATATTTAGCAAGACAAAATGTGGAACAGAGGATTATAACTTTCAGTTTAAAGGAGAAAAGATTGAAACTGTTGAGGAATATAAATATTTGGGTGTTATCATGAATTATAATGGAAGTTTTAAAACATGCCAGGAACAACTGGTGCGGCAAGGTAGGAGAGCAATGTACAGTTTGATTGCAGTGTGTCGTAAATTTGATTTGCCTGTTGACTTGCAACTAGAGTTGTTTGATTCGATGGTATTACCGATCATTGCATATGGCTGTGAGGTTTGGGGATACAGATGTATTAAGGATATAGAGAAAGTACATGTTACATTCCTGAAACATATACTTAATGTTCGTAAAACTACGTGCAGTGCTATGATTTATGGGGAGTTGGGTAAAAATCCTATCAGTACCCATGTTAAAAGTAGAATGTCGAATTATTGGTCAAGAATAATTACTGGTAAGCAAGATAAACTTTGTTTTGTAATGTATCAGTGTCTTTACAAACTGTATAATGAAAACAGTTTCAAATCACAGTGGTTGAACTACATAAAAACTTTGTTGAATAATTCAGGTATGTCGGGCATGTGGTTGGGCCAAGAAGTTAATAATCGTTTATGGTTGAAACTTGCTTTTGAGAGAAAGATTAAGGACCAGTGGATCACTGAATGGCAGTCAGTACTGAATAGTAAATCATCATGTAGCATGTATGTTTCTCATAAAGATAGATTTGTCTTCGAAAGTTAACTAGTAAAATTGCCAAAACAGCACAGGATTAACCTATGTAAATTCAGAACTAATAATCACAGATTACCCATTGTAACAGGTGGGTTCAACAGAATTCCTAGAGAAGAAAGGTTCTGCAATAAATGTAATGATAATATCCTTGGAGACGAGTATCATGTATTATTTGAGTGTACCAATGAAGACATCACAGCATTAAGGCTTAGGTATATACCAATGTATTACAGAAATAATCCTAGTAGATGTAAGTTAGCACAATTATTTCAAAGTAATAGCCGGTATGTCATACAGTGCAAAGTAGCATTATTCGTCAAGTCTGTACTTAATATTTTTAGGTAATTTGTATTGATAACCGTAGGATACACTATACTGTGTACTAAAATCGGGAGGTGTGCTCCATACTTTGTATAAAGTCTGAGCCTAATAAATATATGTCTATGTCTCTCTCTCTCTCTCTCTCTCTCTCTCTCTCTCTCTCTCTCTCTCTCTCATGGTAAGTTATGGTACAATACAACGGACAGTGAGCCAGGTAGAGACCAAAACAAGGGCGTCGACTAAACGAGAGAGAGAGAGAGAGAGAGAGAGAGAGAGAGAGAGAGAGTAATCAAAGAAGAATGTGACATAAATTAATACTGAAGAAAAATTGGAACATCTAGACAGCAAAAGAAAGTCAAAGAAAACAATGATTGATACAGCTGAGAGAGAGAGAGAGAGAGAGAGAGAGAGAGAGAGAGAGAGAGAGATGGGGTTGCAAAGGAAGGAAGGGCAGATGGATGATGATGTAGGACAGAATAAAAAGGATAGAGATGGAAATGGAGAGGAGGGGAAAATGTCTATATCTGTATGTAGACAGATAGATAGGGAAGTATATTGAGGCAGATAGATAGATAGACTGAGAGGTAGACATGTTGATGGATAGGTAAGCAGATCGATAGATAGAAGGATAGGTAGACAGACACAGATACATGGATAGGTAAGTAGATCGACAGATAGATGGATAAGTAGAGAGACAGATAGATAATACGGCATGTAAGTAGATATGAAAATTGTAGGGAAAATGAAAAGATATCTAGATAAATAAATAGATAGGAATATAGATAGACGAGAGAGAGAGAGAGAGAGACAGACAGACAGACAGACAGACAGACAAGCACAGAAAGGAAGGGAAGGAAGGAGGGAGGGAGTGACGGCTTGCATCCACCTTGATTATTGATACAGGAAAATATTTTAAATGTGTTCACTGTGGAGAGAGAGAGAGAGAGAGAGAGAGAAATACAGGTTCTGAATCAAGATAGTGACAGTAGTATAGGACTTGGGTAAACAAACCATTAATAAGATATACGAAAGGGGGAAAAAAGGCGAGGAATTTAACGCCGAAAATAAATGTGACGATATCAGACGTAAACAAGGTAACGAAAAACATCTGAGTGAATGGATGTAGTAAAAACTGGAATTCTCTCTCTCTCTCTCTCTCTTAATTGTTTAGCAGGAGCAAGAATAATATATGACGCCATTTTATTAGATGCATTATGGAGAGAATATTTTAACTTTTTTCCACCACGAGAATTCTCTTCATAGTTTGTGAAAAAATTGTCTGTCGGCAGCAAGTTTAGGCAGAAAAAGACAAAGGACACGTCTAATAGCCGCACCCATCCCAGTACATCGCAAAAGGTGTCCATTGATTTTAACACCTTTCAAATACACACACACACACACACACACACACACACACACACACACACACACACACACACACACACACACACACACACACACACACACACACACACACACACACACACACACCACAGTCACCTCTTACACACCCAAGATACACCCCAGACTAGGAGCAGCCACACCACAATACACCCAAGCCCTCAATACCCAACCCTCCATAAACGCAACGCTTATACTCAACGGCTGCAAGTGAGTGAGTGAGTGACACACTTAAGGACACACACTGCGGTAAAAAGATATGGGTGAATGGAGATTTTTTCCCCTAAGTCCTTGGGTACAAGAAATCACGCCTAACCTTTATGAAATTGTTTGATGGCAGTAAGAATAAGCTAAATACAAACATCGTAATGAAAGGGTGAAGTGAGATGTTCTAACCCCCTCATTATTTTCTAACAGGCTTTTCCAAGTGTAATGAAAATCCGTTGCTAGCAAGAGTATAATACAGAATATCAGGGGAAGAGGAAGAGATGAAGGAAGACTAGTAAAAGAGGGAGAGAGGAAGGAAGACCAGGGGGGGGGAAGGAGAGGGAAGGAAGACGAGAGAGAGAGAGAGAGAGAGAGAGAGAGAGAGAGACTGACTAAATTGGAAGGTTGGTAGTAGGTGCCAACAGCTTCACCGGACGCCTTCCCTGTGCAGTGATGGATCCTTGCCATGATGTGCTGTGGGGCCAGTAATTACCCAGCTGTATCTGCCGCCAGCATCGTATTAACATCCTTGCAGGGCGACGTAGGGCACTGAGTACAGAGGAAAGCGATCGGTACTGACATTCCAGATAGGTGTGGTGGTGGGGATGGTGGACTGGTGTTGGTATTGAGCATGAGAGGGTTGGAATGCGGTCGCTAATAGAATTCCAGATAGCTGCGGTGGTAATGAATATGATAGCACTGGAACGCTGTGGCTAATGACATTCTAGAATGCTGTGGTGGTGGTGGTGGTGGTGATAGTTACCGTGAGAGCCTTATAGGAACGTGGTCGCTACTGATATGATAGATAGCTGTGGTGGTGATTTGGATGACGATGGTGCTAGTGAGGATGAGAGCATAGGAACGCGGTCGCTAATGACATTCAAGTGGAGGGAATTTAGCCTTTCATACAGCTAAATTACTAGCCTATGGTTATGTGAAAATCGAAGAGCTCTAGGTATGAGAGGTAGTAATAAAACTCCTTGGTTACTAGTTAAAACGATCCCCCGGTCTGATTACATTTTGCTATTAACCGAATTGAAATGGGATAGACATTTTCGCCAGGTATGAATAAACGCACTATAGTAAGGAGTCTGGATAGTGATTATTTACTTAGAGGTCAGTAGAAGTGTCTTCCTCCAGCATCGTATTAGCCAACTGGAGACGGCTTTCAGAGAAGATTCCAGTTGTAATGGTAATGGTCGTTGTAGTTGTAGATGTAGTGGTGGTAATGGTAGTTGTAGTAGTAGCAGTAGTTGTAGTGGTAATGGTAGTTGTAGTTGTACAAGTAGTTGCAATGGTAATGGTAGTTGTAGATATGGTGGTAGTATGTTGCCGTCACTTAGCAATGACTGAGGCGCCTAAACCGTGGTTTATGGTTTGGATAGTAAAGTATTTCCTTATAGCATCTTATTAGCGTGTGCTGAGGGTTTTGAGACAGGTACCACCTTGCTACAGCTTCCCTCATAACAGTAGTGGTGGAGGGAGCTTAGTCGTGAAATGTGGATGCATGCAACGGGGCATCTCTGGAACTGTTTTTCTCAATCTGCATTTCCCTCTGCCTATGACCCCCAGTCTTTTAAACGTAGTGTGTCCGAACATCTCGAAATTATTGGATATTCAGCTTGGTTGTGTTTGTTCTGTTGTCCTTTGAAAGAACAACTCTGGAAGTTTTTAACCTTTAATATGTATGTATGTAAACAGTGTATGTATGTGTGTGTGTGTGTGTGTGTGTGTGTGTGTGTGTGTGTGTGTGAATATATAATCCTTCCAGCATCATATAAGTATGCTTATGAGGTTGCAAGTTCTTTAAAGAGTAGAACTAAGTCGCTGCTGACGCTTCAGATAGAAGCTGTACTCGTGTTAGCATAGCATTCCTTTTGGTAATGAAGGGGGAGTCTGCGCCACGATACTTGGATGGTCAGTAAGTGCATCTCCTAGCACCGTCTTTGCGTGTGGAGAAACCTTCGAATGAGGAAGCAGGTATGAGATTCACCAACGCATTAATACTCAACCCCATCCTGTAGCTCAGGTTTTGATTCACAGGAAGAAAGATGGGAAGTTCAACAGTCTCCTTGTCCTTCCTACAAGCATTAAAGAATCATAGTTGCCACAGGGAGATTATCGTAAGTTTGTGAATCCCTCTCAAGGTCGCCACTGATATTGCAGATAACAGTGATAGGCGGCAGTGTTGTTTATATGGCCCTTCCCTGGTAATGATGGGGGGGTGTCAGATGTGATATTTGGATAGCAAGGTTAGTGTATGTAAGAGCACTGTATTAGCGAGTTTGTCAGACGGCCAGAGCTTTGAGAGAGGAACCAGATAGCTGTTGTTATTTTAGCATGTGTAGAGGAGCACTGTTGTTAGTTTGGCCTTCCCTGAGTAGCTAATTATGGAGAAGCATGGACCATGATATCTGGATAGTGAAGGAAAAATGTCACCTTGTATATATTTTGTCCTCTATAATTTCACCTAAAAGTGCCATCACTTAGGTATGGACGGAGCTTTAGCAAGAAAGTAGCCCAAAAGTATGATGCTAGTCATGCAAAAGTGCAGTGGAAAGGTTGTAGAGCCACAGTGTCATCTTAGAGTGCCCATACTATGAGAAATAGACTGCAAAAGGACGTAATTCTCTTGAACGTCACTTTAGATACAAGGTAAGAGCCAGGTCTTTACTGACGTTCCTGATACCAGCTGCAGAGGCGGTCGTGTTTTCAGTACGGCCTTCCCTCACTAATGATAGAGGAGCCTGGGCCGTGATGATTCGATAGAAAATTAAGATTATCTCTTTCTGGTGTTGTATTGGTGTGTGGCTGCACCTTTAAGAGAAGAACCAGGTCGCTACTGACATCCCTGATACCAGCTGCAGAGGCGGTCGTATTTTCAGTATGACCTTTCTTTACTAATGATAGAGGAGCCTAAGCCGTAATGCTTGGATAGACAAGTAAGGCCAGTGGCATGCAGCATCAGATAGGAAAATCCAGAGGGGCCCCGCATGCTAGGGAAGCGAGCCGACCCACACAGCCTGGCAGTAATAATGATCCTGTGATTTGCTGGCGAAGATCTATCAAGACCCGCCCAGCCGTCATCAGCCTTGGCCTATCTGGGAGGGTCATCATCCTAGGGGCCTCTTTTTCCTGGTGCCTGAAGCTAATATGCTCCTGGTGGTTTTGGGGGGGATTGTGGGTTTATTAGTGTGGGTTTCTTTTCCATTGGTATACTCGTATTTTCTTCCTAGATAATGCTTTTCCAGTCGTCTCGTCTCCCTCCTCCTCATCTCCGTCTCTTTTCTCCGTGTTGTTCTTCAGAATCTCTCGGAAGTTCAGATGTTGATGATGGTTATGGTGAGAGAGAGAGAGAGAGAGAGAGAGAGAGAGAGAGAGAGAGAGCGAGAGAGAAAAAAAAAAAAACTTAAAATTCCAGGGTTCTGATTTATGCTGTGGCACGGAGAGATGGAAATGATAATGCGTAGAGAAGGAGGAGGGGGAGGAGGCTTTAAAAACAAGGTGATGATGAGCTGTGAAAATGAAATACATAGATGCAGAAAGGAGAGAGAGAGAGAGAGAGAGAGAGAGAGAGAGAGAGAGAGAGAGAGAGATAATAGGGCAAGAATTCTGAGGGCAGTGCAGAGATGAGGAAGGTAGAGAAATATGAGACAGATGAGGAAAACAATGAAAGGAAAAGAAACATTTAAGGTAGAAGAGATATATAACAGATGAAACGTAGATGGAGATGGAGACAGAGAATGGTAAATGAGAGAGAGAGAGAGAGGAGGTCGAGAAGGAGAAGTGAGAAGGAAAGGGAGGAAAAGCACAATGAGTGAGGGATGGAGAATGAAAGTAGGACGATGGTGGAGGAAATTCAAGGAGGAAGAGGAAGAGGAGAAGGAGGAAAAGAAAGCATAGGAGGAGGAACAGGAGCAAGGAGGGGAGGAGGAAGAGGAGGAGGAGGAGGAGGACGAACAGGAGCAAGGGGAGAAGGAGAAGGAGTATGAGGAGGAGGATAATCTTTTTCTTTTCTTTTTTTTTTTCTTTTTTTCTCTACACCAAGCCAACAACACTCCTAATGAAACGAGTCCACCAAATGTTTTCCTTATGAGACCCCCCCGAACCACCAAGGGGGTCTAGCCAGTCTCTTACCCCTCCTGCCTGCCTGTCTGGGAACTGGGGATGATGGCTTTGGGGGCCTAGGATCCGGTCTAAGCATTCTTTACCCTTATATGTCCAAGTTGTGACCTTCTGTGGCCAGATGTGTACTATAATGTGGGGGTGGGGAGCATAAAAGTGTGTGTGTGTGTGTGTGTGTGTGTGTGTGTGTGTCACTAGATTTGTCCTAATCATAAGGGGGACGATGGTATCATTAATAACACTCCTAAACTAACATAACCCAGCTGAACAATATAATCATGCTCTATCTGAAACATAGTGCTAGAGTTGTCCCGGCCATGGGGATTAGTGGTCCCAGGTTTAACATCCCCAGCTTCCTATAAATACACTTTGGGCTGAATAACGTCGTCTGGCGTTAAGTGGAACGAAATACGAGAGACGGGGCAGCCATGGAAGAGTTAACGCGTCGTCGGAGTTAAGATAAAATTGAGGAGTTTATGCAGAAAAGTAGAAGTGGATGGAATTAATGATTCTAGTTGGGTGGAGATAAGACTAATGAGTGTCTGCAAGGAAGGTGAAGTGTCAGATGATGTGCTGGATTGTAGATGAGTCAGGAAGTTTAAGGATGGTGGACTGGGACAGAGTGAATTAAAAGAGTTACGCTTGAGTACAGATGAAATTGAGGAATATATGCATGAAAAGTTAGATTAGTATGGATTGATGGACTGCGTTTGATTCAGGATAAATTAAGAGTATAATTCAGGGACAAAAAATAGGATTGAGATGGATGACGGATGAGCCAGGATATGAGTAAAGGGTATCTGCAAAATTGAACAGCAGGATGGAACGAAAGAATTCACTGGGGCCACACAAGGCTGACAGGGATATGCGAAGATAGAATGATAGATAAGGAGTGAAGGACTATATTTGCTTCAGGACACAGTTAAGTAATACCATGATATGTAGGAAAAAGTAGGATGGAAATAAAAATGAAAGTAAGGTTGTTAGGTCAAGATATAATTGAAGAGTACCGGGTATGCATAATGATGGAGTGGGGTAGAATGAAGGATTACAGTCGAGTCGAGATAAGATTAATGAGTGTCTGCAAGGAAAGTAGAGATTAAGATGAAGTACTGGAGAAAAGATGAGAGAGAGAGAGAGAGAGAGAGAGAGAGAGAGAGAGTTGAAAGATGGTAGTGTGGGACTAATGGACTGCCTTTGGGTCTAAATAGGACTAAGGAGTATGTGCATCAGGATAAAATGGTATGGATGGAATGACTGCAACTGAGCAACGATAAACGTGAAGGGTATGAAAGCAGGAAGAAAGAATGCTGAGTGGGATGAAATGTAGAGCTGCAGCTGTGTCCTAAAAAGATTGATAAATCTAAGCATGAGGGCAGAATGAGAAGGAATAAAGGACTGCATTTCAGATAAGATAAGCGTAATCCATAAATTTAGGATACCCAAAAGTTGCAGTGATATTGTTGGTGATTGTGGTGGTGGTCGCTAGTGACGACCTTGTTGGTAATGAATGCGTAAGTGTGCGGCCACACTTGCCCGAAACATGATCGACAAGATGAAACGAAGCACCGGGGTAGAGCCACTGCAGTATCCGAGTCTGAACGTAGGACGGACCCCTGAGCCTCGTTTCATTGTCAGTCACATGTTTGGAGCAAGTGTGGCTGCACCCTTAATGATAATAGTGATGCAGAGGTGATTGCAATATTGCTAATAGTGAGTGAAAGCTATCTACTTTAGTTTTTTTTATATGCTTACCTGGAAGTGTCAGATATGCCCTCTCGTAATAGGGAATGTAAAAGGACTAAAAGAGCGACGCATAGAATGTGGCGAAAATAAAAGCACAACTAAGTGAAAGCTGGTAACTCGTGGTAACTCCCTACTCTCTACGACGAAGGTCCAACAGTAACCTGCCTAAAGTTGACTCACCTTAACTTGGCCTAAATTTTCGTCTTTTTACGGCTTATTTCACGTAGGCCAGTGGCAGAAGAAGACAATAATAAGACTCTGCATTCTTTCCATAGCACATCTTTGTGACTAGCCTCACGTTCTAGTGTTAATCTGGTGTTACAAGTGAGCATTCAAGATGGAGAGGTGGCAATTTTAGGCCAAGTAAAAATGAAAAGAGTATAGGATTTTTTTTTTCCAGCATAATTTCCGGAATGCAAGTTATAATACGAGATGGAGGGAGGTGGAGGGGTGACGAATTGGACGTATGAGGTGAGAGATTATACGTCAGAAAATAATCCTTCCGCAGGTCTACCAAGGAAGAGAGAGAGAGAGAGAGAGAGAGAGAGAGAGAGGAATAAACGGATTGAAATACAGATAGATACACATTACAGAAATAGATGTGTGGCCAACAGACAGCTAGAACGATATACATGAATATTAATAAGCATAGATAGAGACACGTAGACAGACAGAGACTCTCTGTGACAAAGAGAGAGAGAGAGAGTGTGTATGTGTGTGTGTGTGTGTGTGTGTTTTATAAGTTCTTGGTTTAAGGCTACTGAGAGAGTACAACGCTTCCCCCCCCTCTCTCTCTCTCTCTCTCACCACCTGTCCCGTCAGCTTGTTCTAGGCCTATCCCTCCTGTCAGTCAAATGTCTTTCTTACCAGGTGAATCATTCCTCACACCTCAATTAATGTCTTTGCTTTATGAAAGAGAGAGAGAGAGAGAGAGAGAGAGAGACATTTCCAAGGATGACGTCTGTCTGGTTAAAACTGATGTCCATACTGGGTGTTGTTTTGATCAGTGACAGGCTGATTCCATATTTATAATTCTCTGCTCTCTCTCTCTCTCTCTCTCTCTCTCTCTCTCTCTCTCTCCTATTTACACCAACTCCTGTAAATTCCTCACCTAACTTTGAGAAGAAGCGGGCTTCACAACTCCGTCTTTAACACCCCTAGGACCAGCTGAGAGAGAGAGAGAGAGAGAGAGAGAGAGGCAGTAATGAAATTACACATAATTATTAGTTTCCCTCAAAAAAACAGTGCGACCAAATTATTATACTTTTCGTTGGAAAGTATATATTATATATATATATATATATATATATATATTTATTACTACTTCTACTACTATTAATACTATTACCAGCACCATCCATTTGGGAATTATATTGTGACGATCAAAACCAACCCTATAATATAGTTCACCATTTGAAGTTGTAATGTGAAGGTTAACACTAACCCTTATAATTCATTACAATCTGTTGGCTCCAGTTACGCCAAGGACTGTGTTTATTAGCCATCTCCTTCTACTACTATTACCTTTTTTTTTTTTCATTAGCATTGCGGTGTTAAAAGAAAAGTAGCTGGCTCTACAACACTCCAGCATAGTAGCTGTGTTATCCATACCAGCCAGAGAGACGGGCCTGAGGGCTAATACTACTACTGCTGCTACAGCTACTACTGCTGCTACTACTACTGCTACTACTACTACTGCTACTACTACTACTGCTACTACTACTACTACTACTACTACTACTACTACTACTACTACTACTACTTCTCCTGCTACTTCTACTACTACTACTACCACCACTACTACTACTACTACTACTGCTGCTGCTGCTGCCGCTGCCTTTTAAAGGAATAATAATAATAATAATAATAATAATAATAATAATGATAAATGTAAGAAAAACACTGAAACTCGTGTTACCAGTATCAAGAAATCGAATCTCAGAGAATTTTCAGGTAGATTGGAAACAAGCAGGTAAATAGCACCACCAGTAGGCCCATTAGTCTGAGATTATGGTGAATATACTGATGAAACTGAGATGGCTACAATTATCAATAATTTCTTTGTATCCGTTTTGGTAGGGGAAACTACAGATTCAGTTCCCGTAGCTTCTGTTGTTTCCGGAAAGGTTAGCATAAATACTGACTTTACTGTTAGTGAGAAAGATGTTGAAGTGAATAAAACACCGGGACCAGATGTAATATTTCTGCGCATAGTAGAGGAACTAAAGATAGAAATGTGGAAGAGTGTAGTTGAGCCATTTAGTATATTATTAAAAAGTGTTAAGGCGCCTTATGAATGGAAGCTAGCAAACGTAACCCCAATATTTAAAAACAGTCAACAATTCACAACCAGATAAAACTGTCTAATTAGCTTAGCATCTGGGGTTTCTAGGGTGTTGGAAACTTTAATCAGAGACAGTTTCGTCAACCACTTTTAAAAACTTTATCAAAGATTCACAACATGGATTTCAGAATAATAATCTCTTTAATAATCTCTTAGAACAACAATGATATGTTCTGTCCATATTCTTGGCGTGATGTTACTGTCGCTCTCAGGTTACGATAGTGCAGGACAATCCTTTTCTTTGATATTTTAGTGACAGTTTTTCAGTGTTGCATAAAGATCTCTCTCACCTTTTTCTTCTCCCTTTCTGCTATTCTATCCTTGCATATAACTCATTGAATAGTTTTGTTAGTTAGAACCCTCCCTATAACAAACAGCCTCCATAGGGTCAGTAGGTCTGTTGCTGTTTGCTTTCCTCTGTACTCCTTTGTATTCCTCTGTACACACACCAGTATCAGATATAATGGCGCATCAGGTGTCGTCCGTGGAGTCAGTGTATTATCATAACCCGACTGGCACTACTGCTTGTCAACATTTGCATGGCTAATAAAGAAAACTTAACATGAATTATGCAAAGGGTGATCTCTCTCTCTTTCTCTCTCTCCCTCTCTCTCTCTCTCTGTTCCACGACTCACCCTTATATACATAAAAATCATTTGGCCTTTGAATAAATTACTAGGCTCGTATTCTCGTCGGGTAAGGAAGCACCCAAGCACCTGTTCCTTAGTGATTTATTTTTGGGTATGGCTGGTTAATATCCTATTGTACTATTATGGAGAGCATGACGATATTGGAAGGATTTGTATAACACAGAAGAGGACAGTACGGTGTAATAAGCAAAGTAAATCGCTTAGGAAAAGGTATTAGGGAGCTTCCTTAACCGACGAGAATTCGGATTCTAGACTTGATCGAAGATTGTAAGGGTTAATTAGTACTGGTATCAGTAGAACACATTACTAGAGTTATTCCAACGGTGAGGGGGGTAGTAACCGTCTTAACTAACTTCTTTCAATACTGACCAAAATCATTTAGGAAAAGGTGTTAGAGAGCTTCCTTAACAGAGGAGAATACGGGTCCTAGACTTGATCCAAGAAGATAACACATAACTAGAGTTATTCCAACAATGAGCGGGCTAGTAACCTTCTTAGCTAACTTCTATAAATACTAACCTCTCCACATCCTTTCCTTTCACCAATATTCTTTTCACTATAAGACACATCCTCTCCGCCACACACCCACACCTTCCTCATTAACCCCCAGCTTAAAACCCACACTAAAAGCCTGGCCAGAGTGGAGATAAATAACTGCCTATCTTTTTATCGTTATCTCCTGCCTCATTACACGTCGGGGGAAATGGCGGTAAATTTGTAAGACAGGGAGCGACCTCTCATACTTGTTTGGTTTGGTTTGTATGTTTATTGTCTGTTAATAGAGAATGAAAGAATGACTAGGTGTGTGTGTGTGTGTGTGTGTGTGTGTGTGTGTGTGTGTGTGTGTGTGTGTGTTTGTTTAAATATTTTCAACTCCGGTATTAAAAGTCTGTCCAAATATGAATAATATCCTTTAGTGGAATACCCTGTTCACTAAAAGTTAACATAAAATTGCCATCTCTCAACCTAGCATGCTGAGTTAAAGCAATAGATTAACACCAGGATATGATGCTAGTCACGAAGAAGTGTAGTGGAAAGGATATACAGCCGTAGTATTGTCCTTTATTGCCCCTGAACTACGTGAAATAAGCTGCAAAAGGACGAAAATCAGGGTCAAGTTAAAATGAATAAACTACAGCTTTGGGGAGCCATCAGCATTGTGGCCTTCCTCTGAGCTGGATAGTGTGGTGTAGTAAGAGGAAATTTTAAAGAGGGCGGTATGTATTAAAGGGCTGAGAGAGAGAGAGAGAGAGAGAGAGAGAATAAATTAGCAGTACGAATATGTTTGGATCTTCTTGACAATTAGTGCCTGTATAGTAGAGGTGACAAGCAGGATAGTGTTTGACAATCCCACGCGACACTAATGAGCCCTGAAGTACAAGCTTGCATTCCACACACACACACACACACACACCGCTTGCTGGTGCAGTGGTAACGTTCTCGCTTGCCAACTGGTGGACGGGATGAAGAGAGAACCTGTATTTTTTACACAGGAAAAAATCATCAGAGAAATTACCAATATGCCGGGAATCGAACCCGAGACTCTCAGGTGAGAGCCAGGCAGCATACCACTACACCACGACCAGGTAAAAGTTAACTCACGTTGTCACAATCTTGTAACCAACGTCCCTCCGCCCCCACTGTGGGCATGAAGAGGATGAGTTAACCCCCTGGCACTCGGGCAAGTAGATGCTTTTAATCTATCCCAAACACTTACGGCAAGTCAGAATGAAGAGAGAACCTGTATTTTTTACACAGGAAAAATCATCAGAGAAATTACCAATACGCCGGGAATCGAACCCGAGACTCTCAGGTGAGAGCCAGGCAGCATACCACTACACCACGACCAGGTAAAAGTTAACTCTCGTTGTCACAATCTTGTAACCAACGTCCCTCCGCCCCCACTGTGGGCATGAAGAGGATGAGTTAACCCCCTGGCACTCGGGGTTAACTCACAGTGGGGGCGGAGGGACGTTGGTTACAAGATTGTGACAACGTGAGTTAACTTTTACCTGGTCGTGGTGTAGTGGTATGCTGCCTGGCTCTCACCTGAGAGTCTCGGGTTCGATTCCCGGCATATTGGTAATTTCTCTGATGGTGGACGGGAGTTCGCGCCTCGCTCAGGTTGCGGAAAGTTTCACTGATGAAGTGGGTGGTTACTGTCCCCCTTGAGCAAGGGGACGGATGTGTGTGTGTGAAGGTCACAGCCTTGCCCTTAGATCGGACTATATGAACTCTCAGCCCCCTTCCAAGAGAGTAAAAAGCTGACGATCACGACCAGCAAGTGATCCTGACCGACCCGGTGAATTACACACACACACACACACACACACACACATACTCATACAAACACACACACACATACACACACACACACGAAAATACGTATACACCCCAAAATACACCGTTTCACATTGTTCCCCTTCTGAGAGACTTTTCATATGCAACACCATCAACAGCAACTGAAAACAATAATACTCATAGAAAACACACATAAATACCCAGAATACACAGGAATACACCGAAACATGCAGAGATACACCCAGCGCAGTCCTCCATCTGAACGAATATCCTTGTACCACACTCTCTGAATAAACCAAAAATACACATACACCTAGAAAATACACTTTATATATCACAAACTACACAAAAATACACTAAAATCCACAGAGATACACCCAGCGCAGACCCCATTATATACCATAAATTATACAGAAATAATCTCTAAAATCCACAGAGATACACCCAGCGCAGTCCCCCTTCTGAGAGCATTTCTTTAGGGCACACCATCAAAATTGTCGCCTCTTGCCCTCTCCCAAACACTTTATGGTGTGAGTGAGGCATGGACGAATACTAACACCCTAGCATACACCCAGCATGACTACACACCGTCGTTTCTCAGTCAGTATATGTCTCCCTGTCTGTCGCATAATATCTGTCTGTCTACCTGTCAGTTTTTATGTATGTATGTATGTGTCTGTCTATCTATCTATTTATCTCTGTCTGTCTATCCTGAATGTTTGTTTGTTTGTCTGTCTGTGTGTATGTATGTATATATGTAGTTATGTATGCTTGTCTGTATGTCTATCTATCTCTGTCTCTCTACCTATCAAATAAATCTGTCCATCCAACAATCTGTCTGTCTGTTTGTCTATCTGTTCATCAGCCCATCATTTGAGTCTTTTTTTTTTTTTATTATCTGTCGGCATCTGTCTGTCTTCCTACCTCTGTATTTATCTGCTTTACCCTTGTCTACCTACTTACCTACCTACCAAAATTCGCACCTTCCCAATTGCCTACCTACCTACCTACTTACCTACCTACTTATCTACTTACCTATCTACCCTCCTACCTACCTACCTACCTACCTACCTACCTACTTACCTATCTACCTACCTACCTACCTGCCAGTCTGTCTTCGGCCTGTGTTGTCTGCTCACCTATCTGTTTAAGTCATTTAGTACTTCCAGCTTCAAGGTGTAATAAATTCTTTCCCTTTTCCTCTGTTTAATGATCCTTCACTCTCATCTTTAAATATTTTTCGTAACACACACACACGCACACACACACACACACAAGAAATGCACTGACTCTGCCCGCCTCTCTCTCTCTCTCTCTCTCTCTCTCTCTCTCTCTCTCTCTCTCTCAAGTGTTTAGCTGTGTGGAGTTGCCTGGTCATGGGATCCTCTGTGTCAGGTTTATTTACAACGGGGAGTTTAAGCCTCCTGTTCTCTCTCCAGGGTGAGGCGGAGTGAGGAAGGATGAGGCAGGGTGGAGGCAGGATGATCACAGTGAGGCAGGAGAAGGCAGAGTGATCAGAGAGAGGCAAGCTGAAGGTAGAGTGATCAGAGTGAGGCAAGATAAGGCAGAGTGATCAGAGTGAGGCAGGTTGAGTGATCAGAGTGAGGCAGGGGTAGGCAGAGTGATCAGAGTGAGGCAGGGTAAGGCAGAGTGATCGGAGTGAGGCAGTTTAAGGTAAGGTGATGGAGTGTAAAATGATTCAGGATGCAGGGTGAGCTAGGGAATGTCAGGGTGGAGCCAGGGTAGAGGTAGGGTAAGAGAGAGAGAGAGAGGATAAGAAGTGAGTGGTGCATGAGGGAGGATTGCTTGTAAACGCCTGAGAAGGGTACTTAACGTCACTTAATCCATCACAGACCTTCCTTCACTGACACCAACACCCCCACACCTAACTTCTGCCTTAACATGTCTGCCCTGCCTGTCCGCTGCCTGTCTTCCTGCCTACCTGTCTGCCTGCCACCTTGCCTCGTAGGAGTTGTTGGTCTCTTTGCCTACCCTTTTACCTTCCTGCCTACCTCCGTGTCTGCCTACCTGCCTGCCTTACCGTGTTTACTTCGCCTGTTAGAAGCTGTCTATTTTTCTGACTCTGTGTGTCTTGTCTGCCCGTCCCTCTCTTTTCTGTCCCTCTTCCTCCTACTGTCTGTCTGTCTTGCCTGTCAGTCTGTCTCGGCCCTGTTTGTCTGTCCTTTGTCTGTCTGCTGTTTCCTTTGACCGTCTGTTTCTGTATATCTGTCTGTCTCTGTCTGTCTGTCTGTCTGTCTGTCTGTCTCTCTCTCTCTCTCTCTCTCTC
The DNA here is from genome assembly GCF_032717465.1 of Coenobita brevimanus. Classification (NCBI taxonomy): domain Eukaryota; kingdom Metazoa; phylum Arthropoda; class Malacostraca; order Decapoda; family Coenobitidae; genus Coenobita; species Coenobita brevimanus. Next base: position 8,743,174 of record NC_137046.1, read on the forward strand.
TCTCTCTCTGTTAGGTTAGTCTGAATTGAATAGGTAGGTAAGGTTAGAAGGAATTAAGCTAAATTAATATAAGACTAAGTGCGGCTGGAACTTGCTATGTTAGGTTAGGTTCGTGTGAAGATGTGATGAGATTAATGAAGGAAGATTAAGATAAGTATAATTAGGAATTATTAGGCTAATTGACTTTGGTCCTCTTAAGCCTGATTAATTTTCTCTGATGATTCTCGCCTTTTATTTTTCCTGTTTCAACCCGTCTTCTTTTACACTATAGTATTTCTTTTTCTTACAGTAACTTGGCCCAGATTTTCGTTTTTTTGCAGCTTATTTAACGTAGTTCAGTGGCAGGACAAGGCAGTGTTGTGGCTCTACGTCCTTTACTTTCCTCGTGACTACTATCCATTTCAGAGGCGGAGTTGCGCTGTTTTTCGCAAATATCTCCTAAGCGAATCGTTGGATCAGTATGATATTTCAACACAGTACTTTTGACATCCGGGCCTAATTTATGACCCTTAAACCATACTGCTACATATGTTACATTAGGAGTTTACTGAAGGATATTAAGCCTAATCCAGTCATCAAATCTAAGGTGTTATACAAAATCGGACGAGTGCGACTGTGTGGGGTAGCTCCTCCACTAACACCATGAACAACCCTCTAACCATTCCTTCCCTACCCCCCAATATCGCGTTCACCCCCTCCCCGTTTCCCTCTTCACTCCCAGTCACACCATCCCTCTCCCATCTTTGCACTTCCGTTTTCTTTTTTCATTCTAATTGCATACATAATATTTGAATATGACAGTATGTATATACTTATCATACAATAGTAATATTATTTAACACAGTTACCTACTGTTGTGTGTGGCCATGAAAACCAGAGTGGGTCAAACGACCATAAATCATTGGCTAATTACGTTGTTATGGCCGTATCATTACCGATGTATCTACGGTTACCAAAAATATGAAGTCAGTTTTGTTTTTGGGCAACCAAATATTACGCATCATATACAATATAGCATTGGAGTTTATAATTTTGTAATAATATAAATAGAGACAGGTAAAACAATAAATATATACACTGGACCATGTTGACATTTTAGGATGAATACACAGTATTGTAATAATAGTAATAACTTCTCCGAGAAGGTTCAGGCAACAAGTGATACAATTTGTAGTTCGTGATTTTCAATGGTTGACCATAAACACTGCAAACATATAGGCATAGCTTCTATTACATGTACGTAATCATCCTGATGTACAGTACTTTCTACGCGAAATACGACTTGCATCCATTGCAAATAATCATATCAATACGTCTACAACTACATAACATTCTTACATTATAATACAGTGCTGGGATAATGAGGGAGGGACACAAGAGTGATGAAGGAGGCGAGGAGCTCGGGGAGAATAGGAGGGATAACGAGGACGAGAAGGGGGAGAAGTAGGGGTAGTTAAGGAATAGTTTGGGAGGGTGTTGGGGGGGCAACACTTTCCTTCGAATGCGTCAACATGATTAGTCGACTTTCTGTTATTTTTCACGAGTAAACTCCTCACATAACATAAATAGCAATATGGTTTAAGGGTCATAAAATAGGCCCGGATGTCAAAAGTAGTGTGTTGAAATACCATACTGATCCAACGATTCGTTTAGGAGATATTTGCGATAAACAGCGCAACTCCGCCTCTGAAATGGATAGTAGCATTATATTCTAGAGTTAATCTTTTGCTACAACTCAGCATTCAAGACTGAGAGATGGCAGTTTTAAATCAAGTCACAGTGACAATAGTATAGATCTTAGGAACATTGCCATCGTATATTATGTGGCCAAATGTGGTTAAGGGGCTGTCTGCTGTTTCAGTGGAAGCAGGTTCAAATCTCGGTTGGGAGGGGAATAGTTTCAGAATTTGAATTTCGTTAAAAGCAGACTTTACTGATCTATTATTAAACCCACTGAAATGTAAAAACATCCCCGCATTTACCAGAAAACTAGTCGTCTATGAGACAGCCCTAGCATGTATTCAAGATGGACGGTGGGTGTTAGCGCCCAAGTGGTGACAGTTGGAAGTGAACTGTACCTAGGAGGACTGGTGGGCCTTAGGGAACGAACTATAAATCCTATGCCCGTATTTGAACAGATAAAAAATTTCAGTTTTTATCAAGTCTCTCCTAGTGCATGTTAAAAGATATTTCCCTTCCCAGTCTTCGTAAACACTCTGTCCATCTCTCGTCTTTATTGTTAGGGTGGGAAAAGAATGGGCTTTTGTTTTGTTCCTTATTCGATTCATAGATTTTTGCATAGATTTTAAAGGTGACTCACAGATGTTCATGTAGGTTTGTCATCATCATCATCATCATCAGCAGCAGCAGCAGCAGCAGCATTGTCATCATCATCATCGCCGTCGTCATCACAACCCTAGTTCCCGCAGTGAGTTAGGACCCAAAACGAAGAAGAAGAAGAGGAAGAAGAAGAGGAGGAGGAGGAAGAAGAAGAAGAAGAGGAGGAGGAGGAGGAAGAAGAAGAAGAAGAGGAGGAGGAGGAAGAGGAGGAAAAAGAAAAAGAAGAAGGAGAGAAGAAGAAAATGAGGAAAAAGAAGAAGAAGAAGAGGAGGAGAAAAGGAAGAAGACGAAGAAAAAGAAGAGGAAACAGAAGAAGAAGAAGAGGCAGAAGAGGAAATAGAAAAAGAAAAATTGAAGAAAAGAAAAAGAAGAAGAAGAAGAAGAAGAAGAAGCAGAAGAAAGCTCATGCAGAATTATTGACACTGGTTCACACAGTCATTCGTATTATCATCCTTGCCTTTGAGTTCATGGCTCCACCCCGTAAGAAAAAGATTTATTTTATATCTGGAGTATATGTGTCTGTGTCTGTCTGTCTGTCTCTTTTCCCTTCTACTCGTCTGTCTCCCTGTCTGTGTTACAGTCTATCTGTCTACTTACCACACTGTCTCTGTTTGCCAGTATTGGTCTGTGTATCTATCCTTGTGTCTGTTTATACATCCATCCATCCATCTGTCTATCAGTCTGTCAGTATCTGTTTAACTGTCTTTATATCTGTGTATCTGGTTAATCAATTTATCTAGCTTTGTCTGCCTGTCTCTCTATCCATCCAGATATCTTTTTATCTATCTGTCTGTCTATCCATCCATCCATCTCTGCACATAAAATGGGCAGGTTTGTAAATCACACACAGTACACTTTATAAGAAACCTTTTATTTACATTGAAAAACAAGCTGGGGCGTGGGTAAGCAATCATTTCCTATGTACAGAATTGATGAACACAATAAGGGGGGATTGATATGTAGAATTCATTATATATCGCATAGGCATTTATAATCAAGGATGTTATACAGTCTTGTGGTATTGTACAGTCGCGGACAAAAATACTGATACACCTTTTACTCGAACACTTGGCGACTTGAGAGCTTTGGGCTGCAAGGAAGTTCAAAATATCGACATTGATAATCTTTGTAATATGAGCGTAAATTGCCTTTTAAAAAGAGAAATATCGTGTGAAAATAGTTTTGACATAATTATCTTGTACTTGCTGAAGAATGCTTCAATTTAGTCCTTAAAAAATTATAATAAGCAATATCTCAAACACTGTGAAGAGATGGACAGTCTTCAATACTGTACTGTAAGGCAAAATGGAAGCATAACATTGTTCAGCCAATTCTTCATGTTATGCCAAAGTTATTTTCTCGCGATACTTTTCCTTAAACCCAGTTTGTGCTATATTGAGGAAATTATAGTTCTAGATAGTATTAACTGCCCTGTATCCCCAATCTCGCAAGTGATCAATTATGAAATGCTTATAAAGTGTCCTGAAAAGCTTGTGGGTACTGAAGATCACATTCCTGGGTTTCAGATGTCACTGTTCACTCTGTAATTATTTATCTTATGGAAGTGGAACGATATGTCTGACCGTGACTGTACAAATGTAGTCCATCGTTGTAATCATCATAATTCTCACCATTCCATCACTCAGAACGTCATTACAGGTCTTATAGGTACTGCGGAATCATATACAAATCCAGGCATGTCTCTTTCTCAGTCATACAAAAGCGTATTATACTATACATGTTCCATTCTATCAATCATACACGTGCACATACATTTTATAATTTTGTACATGTGTAGTTTTCCATAATTTTCGCTTCTTCAACCTTCACAGAGACTCCACCGGAAATACAAAACATGTGTGCCTATCCATGTCAAAATTCAACACATGTGTGCCTAGCCATGTCAGAATACAGCACATGTGTGTCTTATCCATGTCAACATACAACACATATATGCCTATCCATGTCAAAATACAGCACGTGTATGTCTATCCATGTCAGTAGCCTATACAACACATAAATGCCTATCCATGCCATTTACTGTCAGCCATACGCATATACACTCTGTAAATTATACAAACCTTCTTCCATCACAATAAATCATCTTGATCACTCCAACACTCAGTACTTATACATAGACCCTATAGGCGATACAAACGCGTATGAAAATCGTGTTATGCCCGTTTTCTGGCATATTCATTCATATAAACAAGCCATACACCAAGACGATGCAAATAGAATCGTTTCATATCATCATCATCATCATCATCATCATCATCATCGTTCCTACAACAGACCTGCATCATAGACATCATAAAGGCGTGTACTATATCAGTGGAATCATGCCCGTTTTTCTGTCATGCATTCTCATACACACAATACATTTCCACTGAAGGCTCGTTACTTTGTGGACTCATGAGGCCGCCAAGCACGTATTTCTTAACTTATATATGTTTTCTTCATTATAGCACGTTATTACCTTATACACTATATGGCACACTCATGTTCGCTTATATTGTTCATGAAAAAATATATTGATGCTTAAAGAGGTATGGGTATTATGGAGTTATGTGCAAAGTATAGGATGATCCGTTTATAACCTTCACTTTCACTCCTCTATGTGATTTCTTTTGTTGCAGGGACGGCTTTCAAGGTTATCAGTGTCTTCCCTTCATCTCCTACTCTTGGGGCGATTTTCTTGTATAGTTAGGAAGCTTACTAACACCTCTTCCTCACCGATTTATTTCTGATCCTGCTTCGTTACTATATTTTTGTGCTTTATTCATGCAGTCTTTGTTGGTATTGGAAAAACATCAGCAGCAAACCAGGGGATAATAATGAGTAGTTTGGAAAATAAATTGTTAAGAAAGAGGCGTTAGAGAGCATCCTTACCTGACGAGAGAATGGGTCTTTGTCTCACCCACGCCCAGACCAACAGACTGAGCCATCCCCACAACACAGAAGATACACCGAGTTTCAAGTGGATTGGTAATTACGGACGACCCTGTACATTACCGAGAAGTGCCAGCCAGTCTCTCAAGGCCTCAAGAATACGAGCACCATTCTCTCCTAGGCCAACACAAGCGTAAGTAAGACAGCTCAGGGCCGGGATTCATAAAATTACTTACGATAATTTATCCCTTGTACCTACGATTCTTTTCTGCAGGAAGAAAAAGGGACTTGAGAAGATTGGTTCTTTCTCTCGTTCTTCTTACAAATACAAAGGATTTTTAACCAAAGGGAATTTATCATAACTGAGATTTGGCATGACAGGAAGAACAAAAGACATGGGGAGTATCTGTTGTTATCTTTCTCTGTCCATCCTCCAAAAACAAGTGTTCGTTAAGACAGGGAACATATCGTAAGTCTCTTCGTGAATTCGGGCCCTTACAGCACAGGGAACAAACTGCCTAACGTCGTCAGTACCCATGTATCTGAGGTGCCAGCACTCATCAGTATTTTCATGTATGAAGTGCCAGCAGCCATCATTATCCACGTGTGTGAAGTGTTAGCAGTCAGTATCCGCGTATATGAAGTGCCAGCAGTCACCAATATCCGTGTATAATTATGAAGTGCTGCAGTTGTCAATAACTGCATTTGTGAAGTGCTAGCGGTCATCAATATCCGTGTAAATGAAGTTTGCAGTGGAATGTCCAAGGAAGAGGTTGAGTGTGTCATCCTCTTCAGCAAAGGCTGAGGTAATATGGTCAAGTTCCTCCTTGAAAGGCTCATCCCCTAGCAGGCTTTCTAGTTCCACAGCCGTCGTTAGAACGCTGTCACATTCTGACACCGACCCACATACAGAAAAGTCACTGGAGGCCATTGAAAAGACCGGAGAACTGTCACCTACAGGAACTGAAGTGGGTATTGTGGAGGTGGCACCAGAGAGGGGACTGGGGGACGCCGACCCCTCGCTCAGGAAGGCAGGGTCGCAGCACGAAGAATCACTGAAATGTCGAATACTTCTTGGGAACTCCAACAACTCGTCAGTCCTCACCAGGGGGATGTCCAGGTCCTGTAGGATGCTTGTAGTGTAAAGCACGTCAGTGGGAGTGCTTTGAGGGAGGGATGTGCAGGGTGTGGTTTGTATCTGACGTGGCGTGAAGGGTGTGGCGCCCATCAGGGGCTCGGGTATGCTTTGACCTGGGATGGAAGGTGGGCCACAGGGGGTGAGGGCCAGGAGGGGCTGGTGGGGCTGTGGTGCCGTGCTTAAGGGCAGAGAATTGGGCTCCAGGCGGGGTAGCTTGGCCTCCCGGGGCCCCAGGTAGCTGCTCTCCATCCGTGGCCGCTTCACCGTCATGGACATCATCAGTGGTTCGTTGTCTGCATGTCTGCCAAGTCTGTGTGGTGGAGTCTGTAGGGCCACGTTTTTGAGGGTGATGTACGCCCCATTACTTGTAGCTATGCTTGACGTCCTGCACACTTTTGTCTTGCTTTTGGACTTGCTGGGTCGTTTGGTAGTCGTCACCAGCTTCCCACCTACTGTGTTTTTATTTTTCAAATAATTTGCTTTCGCGATGGAGGTAGAGGGACACTTTGTCTGCTTAACGACCTTGTTAGATGCCTTGATATGTACACTACACTTATTGTTTTTATTTGCACTACTGACCTGCTCTTTGTTGGTTCTTATGACATGTCTGACACAGTGTTCTGGTTTGGCTATGTGCGCATTCTCCAGGCACCAAAGTTCCCTCACGTCCTCTATATCTATGGCTCCAAAGCTGCAGTCATCGTTCAGCACTCCGGCGAGGGCATTTATATAATTAACAGCCAGCCTCAGCACCGTGATCTTCGTCAGCTTCTCCGCGTCAGCCCCAGAGAGGTCCGGAATGGCTCTCTGCAGCAGGATGAAAGCGTCGTTAATCTCCTTCATTCTGTTTCTCTCTCGGGCGTTGGCTGTCTTGCGCCGGTATTTGCTCAGTGGAGGGGGCTTCTGCTTCTCTTGGGGCTCTCTACAGCGTGCTTTGGCTCTGTTTTTTTCCGACTCTATTCTCTTTATGATCGATTTAGTCCTCAAGGCGTACTTGCCCCCGTTCATAGCATCCATATTCAGCTTGACGTGAATTTTTCCTGTTCAGAACGACACAGTATAGCGTCACACTGTAATCAGGCAACTTTTGGGCAACACTATTATTTTTCTTGATCTCTAGATGTGGCTAAAAAAAAAAACTTCTAGGGTGTGACCTGTTGCCTTCCTGGTGGCTACACATGAAATCACAGAGAGTGAGAGAGAGGGAGGGAGGGAGGAGGGAGCAGCGTGGGCTCGCGAGGAAGTGGAGATGTTTGCTCTCAGTTGTTTGTCTAAGCTACCGGCTCGACCATCCCTCTCACCTCTTCCTTCTCACCCTTCTTCACTTCCTCTTCTGCCTCCTCCTCTTCTACCCCTCGGGAACAAACCTTTAGCCTTGAGCACCGACAAATCGCGGCCAAGATAAATGTTCCTCACTTTTTTATTTATTTATTTATTTTTTGAAGGGTGTAAGTTTACCAGGTCGTTCTCAGGTAATCACACTTAAGAACACTATTTTTCTTTTTTCACACTTTTCAGTGTACTTTTAAACACTAAAATTTTTTCACACTTTTTCTGTGCATGACACTTATGCTGAAAAAGTCCATAAATCTGGCTGATGTATGTGACAAGCGTGATTTACATAAAGGCCCCAGGAGTGTCCATTTTGAGATAATTTATGAAAGCACATTGAATTTTAGTTGATGCCTAACCCTCGCCTTACACAAAATAATTTTCCTACACACACACACAACCAAGAAATATACAGTGAAATTACCTTAACAGTCTGGGGCCTCTAGGTGTGTGTATTTGTATGCTGGTTTTGTGCCGTGTAAGAATTTATAGATTTGTATTTCAAGTGGATTTGTAGATAAAACTATGGACAGCAGATTCGTCTTGGTGGCTGGAGGTGTGTGTATATTTGTCAGGTGTCTAGGTAAAAGGATTTATGGACTTCTCTTAAAAGTAGAATTGTGGCAGAAGTTTTTTGTTTCTGTTTATTTTATACTGGACCTGTTTTGGAAATTAATGGCTGGAGGTTGTGTGTATGATGCTACTTTCTTAAACAGGTATATGGATTAGTGTTAAAAATGGACTTTCTGATTGTTATTCCTGTTTTTCTTGGATTGCTGGTGGAAGTGGCTCGAAGTATAGAATTTGTGTTTGAAGTAAAATAAAGAATTTGTGTTGGAATGGATTTTGTTGAAGTGGATTCCTGGGTTTATGTTGGAGGCTATTTTATGATGGAAGTTGTGTGTGAGGTTCTAAAGGAAGGGATGTTCTTGTGCTGTGAGTGGTTTTATTTCACATTGTAGTCAAGGATTTCTGTTGAGGGTGGCTTTATCTCAGTGGTTATAAGAGAGAGAGAGGGGGGGGGGCTTGTGTGGGTGTGTGTTTACGATGTGACTGTGTGTCGTGTTGTGAGGATAAGTTAGATTAGTTAAGGTTGGGTTAGGTTAGGTTAAGAGTACTGGAGATAATTTTAATTCACAGTTGTGTATATGATTTCTATTGTAGATGGAATTATATCAGTGGTCAAGAGTAGGTGTGTGGCCTTACTATGTGACTCAGTGTTGTTAGGTTAGGTTAGGTTAAGAGTGTTGGAAGTTAAAAGTAGATGGGTTTATGTTTGGGGTGAAGAGGGGGAGACAGATCGTGTGTGTATGTGTGGGCCTACTAGGTGGCTGGGTGTGGTGGGTGGCTGGGTGTACAGGGTGGCTGGGTGTAGTGTTCCCAGGTGTCCGTGTTCAACTCCTTAGGCTTCTGTTAGGGCCTCTGAGACGTGGGTGTTTAGCATGTGGGACCAATTACACTGACACTCGTGTTATGGGCCTGGCCAGCCTGTAACAAGACCCCCCTACACTTGAGATACCCCTCGTGAAATATCTTGTAATGACACTCTTTAGGGATGCATTTATTCCCTCTCGTTAACCCCTGGAGATGGAGCGATTACAAGCCTCCCCGTAACATGAACCTCCTTTGGCATGAATGGATGTACATATGGACTTAAAAGTACATGACATTAGGACAATCTAAGCACAGTACATGTATGAACAGCACTCTTATAGCTGCTTATAAGTGCGTTACATAAACTCTAGTACAGTAAACTAGTATAGCTTAAAGTAAGTAATGAATGAGTGTTCTTAAAGCCATTTGAAGTTATAGTACACCAGTATAACCATAGCACAGTACATGAAATTACCCTAAAAAGTACAGTCTAGCACAACACATAAACATAACCTTAAGTAATCAGACTTAAAAGGTAGTTCCATAAAGCTTGTTACCATAATATGTCAGAGCCGTATATATCTACGTGTCCCACCACACTGATGTCATTTACCAAAGCCTCTTTCTCTTCCTCCCTATCCCCGTGAAATCCGATTAATGGAGCCCCACTGATCACAATTTTCACGTTCCTTCCTCGGCAACCCTGCTTCTTCCACGGGGTGTTCTTTTTCGCAGGATGTACGAAGTTGGTGGTAACAGGGGTGAGCGGGGTAGGATGAAGGACTTATCGGGGCTTATCAGTGGCTGGGTAGCGACTCGGTTGGGATAAAGGAGCCACCCCGCTAGGCCGCGACATAGCCTGTGGTGAGTCGTGTGTATATGAGAGAGAGAGAGAGAGAGAGGAGGTTGAGATGGAGAGTTTGTGGAGAGCCTCTTAATACCGTCTGTTCGTGGTAAGATATAGATCACCAGGTGCAGGGTTACGACATGAAGTTAATGGGATGTTTCAGGACAGGTAAACTAGCCCTTTGACGGAGGGGGACGTGGGTGGTGCTGTGAGTGGTGATGGAGTTGCAAGATTTGTTGTCTTCTTAGATGTCTTGTGCTACAGACAGATTGAGGAGTTGAAGGGCATGGGATGTGGTTGCAGGTTCTTTCCTTTCCCTTTCCTTCCCTTCCCTTTTCTTTCCTTTCCTTTCCTTTCAGTTACAAGGGTATACGATTTCTATAAGGCTTGTATTTTTCACTGTCATTCACTAGAGCTTGTTTGTTGAAGGTTCAGTTGCTGTATGACTCAAAGTGAAGGGACGAACAGGAAATATATAGTAAGTGTTATCAGCTGATTTTTTTTAGTCTGTCTTTTACATTAGCACCCAGTCTAGTTTGCTTGTGATGTGCCTAATACCTATATGACTTTGGATAAAAGCACGTTAATGTCCAGTAGCTGTATAAAAAGGGAAGGCACGGAAATGTTTAGCAGCTGTATGAGAAGGCACGTAAATGTTTAGCAGCTGTATGATAAGAGAAGGCACGTAAATGTCTAGTAGCTGTGTGAGATGGCACGTAATTGTCTGCTAATGTGACTTAGATAAATGGCACGAAGAGAGAGTCCCAAGCACAATTCATCCCCAAGAATGTTTAGAAAGACTTGATCCTGTGAGGCTGGTCTGGGCGCAATGGGAGGACGAAGAGGAGGGATGGAGGTGGAGCATTAGTAGGGTGGGGCCAAGGCTACACCACCCAGGAGCCCCGCTGTGAGGGTACTGCCACTCCACACGCTGATGACACTCCCTCACACAGTCACACGGATCCTTACCACCTCCACCAACAACAGGACACAGGCGCGCTTTTACATTCGAATGGATCTTACGCTGTTTCGTGATTTAGCCAGCACGCATCTTAGTTCTTATTTCCCCCTTTGAGTGTTACTTATTTGCCACTTCTGTCTCAGTTATTCTTTATTTTAGAGCACTTTTTATCTTAGCTCTATCGTATATCTCACATATATATTTTAGCCTGTTTCGGTTTTTTGTAATGGTGACCATGCTTTTCCACTCGTATTTGTCTCTTGCTGTTACTTATCCTCTTGTTACGGAATCCAAATCTCTTTTACACTGATAAACTTGGATTTATCTGGCCTGTCACTAACTGCGGCTGGATTCTACTGTCCTTATGAAAACTGTGATTCCCTCTCTCTTTTCTTCCACTTTTTCAGTCTCGATTCTACTCCACTTGAATATGATATTTTACGCAGTAGCGATTCTCAGCTTGTTACATTTGTTTTTAAAGCTGATAAATTCTGAGGAACTTGATTTAGTAGATTTAGGCAACTTGATTCTGTTGTCTTTAGAGCTAAATGATTCTGTGAGGGGTAGAGTGACAGTAATTTTCAGTTCGATTCTGTTGTTTTTAAAGCTAGAGCACTGTGAAGCGTAGAGTGGTTGCAGATTCCTTTTCTTGTGGCAGGTACATAAGTAGTTATTTCCAACCTGATACTCTTGTCTTTAAAGCTATCAATTTTTCACATTAATTTTTTTCTAAGTTCTTAAATCGTGCTGGCCGTGAACTTTTTACAGTAATTAAGTCAATCCTTGTGTCTGTAAAGTTATAGACGTTTTTCAGTAAGATATTGTCTTGTTTAAAGCTGTGTGTATGCCAGTGATCTTGTCTTCCTTAAAGCTTATATATTTTTCGTTTGATCCTCTTCTCTCTACAGGTATCAGATTCTGTTGGACGTGGACTGGTAGCGCCCCCACCGTCACAGATTAGGAATGGGGTGATGGGGTGGAGGAAAAGGAGGGGGGTGGGAGACTGAGGGAGAGAAGGGGGGTGCAGGAGGAGGGGAGGGGGGCTGAGGAAGGGGAGAGGAGGGTAGTAGGGGGACCGAGGAAGGGGATAGGAGGAGGGTAGGGGGCTGTGGTCGTGCCTGAACGTGCCCGAGGGATTGATTGTAATGGTATCCCTCTTAAACGACCCGTACCACAACAACGATCTTGAGAGAGAGAGAGAGAGAGAGAGAGAGAGAAAGAGGAGAGTAGTGGAGCCTGTTCTCTTGTTCTCCTGATAAAGGTGTTAATAATCAAAGCGAAGTAGAATAATAAGCACATTTATGATTCACTGGTCAAGACATTCACTTATCTAGTCATTTATAGCTCAAAAGTTAAAGAATTTAGTTATCAAATCGAGTGGGACGCTAACTCACTTATCACTCGCTTATCACTCATTTATCACACATCTTCTTTACTCGATAAAGCTCTCACTCTTCAGGTAAATTGGAATACTGAATGGATTTAGAGTTCGTTTAATAAAGCACTCAGTTATCTCCCCATTTATCGTTTACTAATATTTCTTTTAGTTATCAGAATGCAGTATGTGTAGATCAGGATTAAACCCACTTGTCCTTGTTCAAGATAACTCATTTAGCCATCAACTTAAATGGATATTTAAACTATTATTGGCTTTTGTTTTCAAGGTATGTGTAGAGAAAGAAACTGACAACTCTTGGTTCACTTGATAAGGCACTTAGTTATCAAATTAAGTGGATCATTAAACGTACACTTTATTATAGAGGATTTGGGCTGGACCAGAGCCGCTTATCTCAGTCCACTTGATAATCCACTTAGTTATCAAATCTAGTGGAACATTAAAGATTTCTCATTGCTCACTGGATCAAGTTTATCGGTATCAAATATTGTGAAGGAGTGATCAAAGGCGCATATCATTTCTTATCTAATAGTGTCCACGAGTTTGATAGCACAGTCTTACCTGTATAAAAAATTGAGATCTATATATATTGGTTAAAGCTTCTAAGTGGTTATATTATCCTTTCCAGTTCAGTAGTCGTTCCTGAAGTGGTCGTGGTGACTTAGGGGTTGTGTAATATGCAGCTGAGTTAAGTGAAGAGGGAGGTAGCTGGTCGTGATAGTATGAAGTATGGTGTGAAGTGAAGGCAAGTCGTTGTGGTTCGTAGTATGAAGAGGTCGTGGGTACTGGTGGTCGTGATGGCGTGGGCTGTCGTCTTGGGTGCAGCTGGGTCGACGTGGGATGCAGCTGAGTCGTTGTTGTCGTCCTGTCGTCAAAGGAGGTAGGTGCGGCTGGTCGTGGTAGCTTAGGTAGTCGTGAGAGACAGGTGAAGTCGTTGATGGGTACAGCTGGTCGTAGGTCGTTGCTTAAGGGGGTCGTGGAAGACGTGCAGCTGAGTCGTCTTGTCGTGGACGGAGGTAGATGCAGCTGCCTCGACTGGAATATAACGGAAGGAGGAGCAGTTAATTTGCCGATGAGTACACCTGGTCGTGGAGACTTGGGATGACTTATAGCTGGTCGTAGTAGGTTGTGAGGTCACAGGAGGTCGTACTGAGTCGTATTGTCCTGGCTTGACTGGAGGCGTGGGTGAGGTGACGAAACGAGACGAGACGAGAGAGAGAGAGAGAGAGAGAGAGAGAGAGAGTGACTTCTGGCTCAGCTCCAAGACGTCGGGACAAACTGGCACCTGAAAGGAGAGCATGGAAGATCAGATACAGGTGAGAGAGAGAGAGAGAGAGAGAGGAGATTGTCGTGTGTGTGTGTGTGTGTGTGTGTGTGTGTGTGTGTGTTGTAGTAGTAGTTGTAGTATGTGATGTGGTCGTGTAAAAAGTGAGAGTTGTGATGTACGGAGATTTTGATAATAATCTCTTACAGGTAACAGATATACAAACTGTAACAAGTGATAGGTAGAAAGAAAGCTGGACAGACATAAGAAGCGACAGATCACTTATTGCATCTGCTAATTCTAATCAGTAGTGTAATATACTTATGGCAACTGGAGAACAATATGGCAATCAGTAACCTGGTCACGTCATAGCCTTAAACATGGCAACACGGCACAGAGACCAGCATCAAAATATTGCCCATATTACTAAGTCGACATACGCCAAGAACACTTTTTTTTTTTCCCTGATGTTCCAACTTCTTCCCTCCCCGTCCAAATAAAAAAAATCCACGGCATTTAAATACATTTGATTCTTTGTTCCATTTCTCTTTTCTTTTTTGTTACCTTCAGAATATTGCCTGAATTATGAGCAAACATGAATCCAGCCATTCGCAAGTTTTTTTTTTTTTTTTTTTTTTTTCGGTTTGTGTTGAGCTTTGCATCGCAGTTTTTTTCCTCCACTTTTCTAACTATAACTAATATAAAAAATGTTATGAAAGTATGAGTAATCTTAACACATTCAGCTCTAGGACGTCATATTTACTTTAATCATGCTAATGTGCAGTACCTCCTGACAATTTTGTTCAGGTTTAAGAATATGGACATTCAGTTGGAGCGCCTTAACCCACCAGACCACCAGGCGTGAAGGTTAAACCGTCCGCCCATGTTATTTGCAGTCAGAAGCTTAACCCTTTCAGTTCAGCCGCTTTCTTACTCTGTTCTTGCTGCCATCAGACCATCATAAACCTCATCACCAACAGACCCATCTCCCATACTGAAAACAATCGACCTGTCGCAGCCACAGAAAAATGACGCCCTCGTGCTGAAGGGATTGAGTGTCCGGGTAATCACTTGGGCAAACCTAACAAGTTTTTTTTTTTCCCTCCAACTTCTTTCTCTGTAAATTTCCCTGAGTGTTCTTTTTTACCCCTTTTCTCTCAAGGATATAATTATTGTCCAAACTGCAAACGAAATTTCGGTACATACTGTATACTTACAAGGTCACAATTTCCCAGTTTTCCCTAATGAATGTTACTACTTCTTTAACAATATTTAATTCCGTATATAATAGTTTTTCTCCATTTGGCTTCACTTCCATCAAAATGTTGGACATAATACGAAAAAATATGGTCCAGTAGTTCATAAGGTCTGTAATTTTCAACTTTTTATTTTTTCTCTGGTGAATGTTATATACCTTCTCCCACAGAAATTTTTCATTGAAGTCATTGTTTACACATTTTCCTCACTTTTTCCTGACTGCATTTGGCGACTGACGGGCAGGGGAGGAAGGAACCTTATGTTTTGCTTTCCCTTTACTGATATAAAAAATAGATACATAATTTGACCCTACCCTATAGTACACAGCCTCATAAGGATCAGTAGGACTGTCTCTGTTTTTCTTTCCGTATGCTGTCACTTTTTCTGACAGTAGACAGCATAGTCATAACCTACCCAACACACAATCCTGGTTCAGTACATTTGATTGTGTTCGCCAACCTTTTCTCACAAGCAGATAACGTAGATATGTTACACCCTGGAAAATCCAAACAGAATTCATGAGGTATGTTTCTGGTCTCTTTTGTTTTAACACCTTCAACCCGAGAAGGGCATTATTATTACAGTCTTGCCTCATCCACACGATTTATTTTCAGCTTAGGAAAGAACGTACAGAAAAACTTACTGAAGGTCATATCTAACCTATTTTGTTTGCAGAGTCTGCCCTAAACTGAATATAATTATTTGGAGATAGCAGAGATGAAAGTACGTTGTCGTAATGAACGGGTGAATATCTTTTCTTACATATGAGATAGATACCAACTCCTTATCCTGCTACTCACAACTCAGTCTCAAAAGGATCATGTAGGTCTGCTCTTGTCTCCTTTCCATTGTACTATCGGGGTCAGAAGTTCGCCTATTATTGCACCGAATCAGCTTCACACCTGCAGCATGTCAGACACTTTCCTCTTCCATGCATCATATCTGTGAGTCATCTATAGGCAGAGACATACCAAGCTTCTCTCACCTCTGGAATATTAAATTTTCTCACTTTAGGAATATTAACCAGAAGAGGTGAGAAACTGAAGAGAAATATTAAGCAAACTTTCCTCCCCGACCGTACTACCTCGTACTGGGATTCATACAGTCACAGAGATAATACAAACTGCATAAGCAAGTGTATTTTTGTAGCTATTATTGATAATGTACAGGTTTATTCACATGTAACATATTTTTTTTTTATTTTCTGTTATTGTTATTACTGGCCGTCATGAGGCCTCAATATTTGGTAAACCGGAAGGACAGTTGGTTTTGTTAATAATATTGATGGCCTACAATCAAAATAAGTATTTTCACATTTATTATAGTTCTTAGTGTCCATTTCTTGTTACTAACAGCCTAATATTGCGAAATATATGGCATATGCAGAATTGTTTTAATTATCATTTCTGATGACTTACATTTTATTCATGAAAATCACATACTCCACATGCGACTTGGTTTTTCACATATCAGTAACGTCACCAAGTGTTCAACAGTAACAAATACATGGCACACTTAACAGCTGAAGTGCTCACAGACGATAAGGGTCTTTAAAGTTCCATTTCCATCACTAGGAATCAT
The DNA here is from genome assembly GCF_032717465.1 of Coenobita brevimanus. NCBI lineage: Eukaryota > Metazoa > Arthropoda > Malacostraca > Decapoda > Coenobitidae > Coenobita > Coenobita brevimanus. The sequence goes on from NC_137046.1 coordinate 8,759,556, forward strand.
TGTCGTCATCATCATCATTATCCTGTTCCTAGTAGCATGGGTTAGGGGGGTGAGAATTATTATACACAGTATTAGGCATGGCGAACGGACAGGAAATGTTGCTGTAGACAGATGACACACATGTACGTATTGATGGAGTACAGTACGATATAATTATGCACTTGATATATCTTCAAGTCAGGCTCTGTTGATGATAATGGCTAGTTAAGTTATAGACGCTGCACATATCTTAAACACAATCAACTTTTTCCAATGATGTCATTGCGAGGCATTCTCAGAGGTGAAAAGAAGCTGCGGTGGAGTGTGTTGCAGCTACGAGAGGGTTTGGTGGTGGTGTGGTGGAGGTTCAGTAGGGTGTGCAGTAGTGTGTTGAAGGTGTGGTGGGATGTGGTGGAGTGTGCTTGACTGCATGGTTGAGTGCAGTATACTGTGTGGGAGGTGTGGTGGGATGTGGAAGTTCAGGTGAGGAGCAACATGCCCTTTCCTTCCACCTCCAGCAACAAGTGGAGTGGGTCTTGTAGAGGTAAGGGGGGAAGGTCATAGAACACATCCAAGGGGTCGTCCAAAAAAGTAGGGGTGTCGGACAGCAGGTCGTTCAGGTCAGCGGGGGAGTCTAGGGACGGGAGGCAGGGTGAGGCAGGCTGAGACAGGCAAGGTGAAGCTGGGTGAGACAGGTTTTGTGAGGTAGGGTGAGGGTCAGCATCGAGAACCTCACTGAGAGCCCTGATATAGTCCACAGCCAGGCGCAGTGTTGTGATCTTGGTCATGATGGACGGGGTGCTGGCCGCCTCCACCTCCACAGCCTCGGGAAGCACCTGTCGCAGAGTATCGAAGGCCTTGTTGATCTCCATCAAGCGGTGTCGCTCCCTGGCATTGGCTGTCTTTCTGCGGTATTTTGACAGCGGCACTGATCGCGATTTGGCCATAGCTCCCCCTGGGGTCTTGGCCACCTCCTGCTGCAGCCTCTTCACCATCCTGCGAGGCCGCAACCTATATTTCTCCCCCTCCCGCGTCGCACCTTCGTCTACGCTCTCGCACCGCACCATCATGCAGGGTCATTCCATACACCAATATAGAAATCACCACACCATTCCAATAATCACATCTCCAGTTTTTGGGAGTGACTGGAGTTTGTTGCCTAGATCAATACTTAATGCACCGTCGAAGTCACCAGTTTTAATTTCTTGGATATTTTTTATTGCAATGTCTAAGACATTTGGGACTGTTACCCTTGGATAATTTCTTACTGTATTATTATAGGGAGCTGGGAAAGAGTCTCACAGGAAAATATTTGCCTATGCATGCTCGTGTCATTCATACACATGGAAACTGGGCATGAGAAGAGCCAAGGAGTCGCATGCTGGTGCCTCACCCGTAGTAGGTGAGGAATTAGATGAGAGTGGTAGGGTGAGATGAGGAATGCTGGTGTCCCGAATGCTGCTGGCAAGTTAACCCTTCTCCCCTGCCACTTCCTCCTCCGATGGAAATATGTTCCCAAAGTAGGAAGATTCTCTTCTGCTTCTTCCAACGACAGCCCCTCAGAAAAATCTCACTTCCCACATGTACCTCAACCCCACACAGGTAATCTAATAGGTGTGAGGTTTGGTCAGGTGGTTTTTGCGGTAGACGAGATGGGGAACTGTGGCACGTGAACTCCGACGCAAGAGACAGAGCGGTACACACCCTCTTTGGCCAGCCGCCCGAGCAACACTGAGGACCAGTTCACCTGTTGCCCCCTCCAGACCAGGATCCACCCACGCCAGGTCAGCCAGCCAGGCAGTGGTTGGGTGTGTGTGTGTGTGTGTGTGTGTGTGTGTGTGTGTGTGAGTGAGTGAGTGAGAGAGAGAGAGAGAGAGAGAGAGAGAGAGAGAGAGAGAGAGAGAGAGAGAGAGAGACAGACAGACAGACAGACAGACAGACAGAAGTCTAGTTGAGAGAGACAGACAGACAGACAGAAGTCTAGTTGAGAGAGAGAGAGAGAGAGAGAGACTCAAGCCTAGTTACACTCTTGTAGGCGCTTACTAGTTCAGTATGATGAATACATTATTTTGTGAAATCTCAGCAGACAAAAACAGTGTGGATTAGTCTGTAAAATTACTGATATGCATTGTAATGTGTCAGGACAACAGAGGCAGCGAGTTTAGTATGCAACACAACTGCTGTCAAAGAGCTGTGCAAGTGTACTTGGATATTTAGGCAAGATGGGACTGTTGCACAGCAATAACTGGGATGCCACAGCATAATTCATATCTCTTATTGATCAGTGGTTCTGTATAATGAATTTTCGTATGTATGATGATCAGCAAGAGTGCTGTACAGTTGGAATGTATTATGATATACAGGCAGGCATACTGCATAGAAAGGTCAGTTTGATGTCAGCTGTGAGAGTCAGTAACTCTGAACCAAAATCCCTCAGCAGTTTTCAGAAGGAAGTACAGTAACTGTATCTTGCCAGTCTGTCTTAGGAACGTACGAGATGGTGAAACACAGTAGCGTTTGTACATTATGTACAGTGTTCCTTTTTTTAATTAGTAAAGTGAGGTATAGCTCACCTTTAAAGAAAACTAATGTGCTGCTCTAAACCTTCTTTTGCAATAGACCAATGTTTTCCATATGACTTAGTATCAGTAAAGTTTTTTAATTAGAAGTGAATGGAAGAAGTATCACGCCAGAAGAACTGACTTTCAGAGGGATATAAAATGAAATTGATAGATACATCAAGGCAAGAACATTGGACACTGAGTGAGTGAGTGGAGAAAGTGGCTATGGAGGACTCACGTGACGTCACTGCGCAGACTGGGCTTATTTTAGTCACCTGACTGACTGACCTGGTGTGAGTGGATCCTGGCCCCCTCCAGACCTCCACACGTGCCCTCTCACCAGAAAGTTCCAGAGTTTAATCGTCGCGTTCTGTTACAATTTTGTACTGTTCGTGTACGTAAATCTACATCCTGATACTCAGTCCCAGAGTTTATCCGTTCTGGCTGAATTTAAAGTGTCGCCAAGCCTTACTGTCACCATCACCCATGTCTTCCTCTCTCCCACTACTCTAAACACTCTTTTATATTTTTCTTTTTCGTTGTCTTTTTTTTTTCTTTCTTTCTTTTCCTTTATCTGCCTACCTTCTGTCCTCCCATCTTCACTCCTTCCAGTAAATCCCACACACACGCTTTGGAAACCATGTGTGCACACACACACATGTAACTTGCAATACTTTGATGATAGAAACTCCGTGTACAAACAGCTAGATAAGGAGTTTATTACGAGCACACAGTAAAATAGTCTGTCCTTCTTGAGTGTCTGCTCAGAACTGACGCAATAACGCCTTCGCCCAGGCTTGGGCTCTGGGAAAGCGTGCTAGGTCAGCAAGTTTAGTGGGGGCATGTATGCACTGGGGGGGGGGGCATATATACATCGGGGGTAGACATATTGTGGAGGGGGTACACACACACACACACACACACACACACACACACACACACACACACACACACACACACACACACACACACACACACACACACACGACTCAAACTCCCACCTGTCTCTGTAGGAGGCATGGCTGTCAACTTTCAAACTTTTTCAAGCTGTTTTATCCTTGTCACTGCTATGGATGTATTTTAGTGTTATATTCAGGCTTATACTAGACTATCTACGGAAAATAGTAGCAATCATCATCGTCATCATTATCCTCCTCCTCCTCCTCCTCCTCATCATCATCATCATCATCATCATCATCATCATCATCATCATTCTGCTCTTCCTCCTCCTCATCATCACCGAACCCTAATTCCCGCCTGTAAAAGATGGGGTGAGGCAGGACCTAACCACAAATAAAGCTAAAAGACCAACACTGCCAGAACTCTGAAGTCCCATTGCCAGTGATGTACGTGCCACAGACTCATTTCCACATCACCCAAACCTCTGATGACTTAGCGCTATCTGCATGTAAAAACCACTCTATTATCATCACACCTTTATTGTCTCGTAAGGAGCGTAGGGACCCTGGGCTAGGCTACTTAATTCTGACATTTTAGGAGATGGTGAACAGTCGCTACTCTCTTAGTGGCATTAGGTGAACAATAAACTCTAAATTTTCCTTGGATGCAAGCCTTTATGGGCTATATCCTGCTGGAGCGTCGTAACCCACCAGACCACCAGGCGTCAAGTATAACCCATCCGCCCATGTAATTTCCAGCCAAAAGAATAACACTTCCATTCCATCCACGTATTTCTTATTCAGTTCTTGCTGCCGCGATTTATTTTTGGGTACGGCCGGTCAGTGTAATTATGTTCCTTACTGATGAAGAGTTTGCTAATATTAGAATGATTTCCCTACCACAGAGGAGGATGGCAAGGTGCACTAGGCAAAATAAACCGCAAAGGAAGACGTGCTAGGGAGGCTCCTTAAGCAACGATGAGGGCCATGGCGTCTCCAAAGCCTAATAAAATCGTCTCCTAGCAGCAAGACTAAAAATGTAAAGCGAGTCGTCGAGCTGAAAGGGTGAAAAATCAACTATACTCTTTTCACCTTAACTCTGCCTAGATTTTCGACCTTTTGTTGCTTGGTTGATGTAGCTAAGTGGCAGAAAAAAGACAGTACTACGGCACCACGTCCTTTCCATAGCACTTCTTCGTGATTACCACCGTACTGTAATGTTAATCTTTCCTTACAACTCAGCACTGAGGAAGGTGAGGTGGCTGATTTAGGCCAAGTTTGAGTAAAAGGAGTATGATCATTTTTCGCTCTTCTGTTCAGGCTGACAACAAACGATTTGATTAACTTCAGGAGAATCTTATCCATCAAAGGTTTAGGATTCTCATTTAGCCTTTCAATCCGATGGCGCATTAAATTTATTCTGTTCTTCCAACCATATAAAAGACGATTTTGTTTAGGGACGACCATTTGTGTTGAAAGTTTTTGTGAAGTCTGTGTCATCTGATTCTCCCAGGCCAGAGATTCTCGACTAAGTTTCATTAAATCGTACAAGGTAACATAAATAAAAAGAGGATAGACGTTTTTTAATGGGTATATCCTCTCGCTGCTATGGAAGAAGAAAACGAAGAAGAGGAGAGAGAAATAGAAGATGAACAAGAAAATGAAGAAAGAAAGAAAAGAGATGATTCAGGTTATGTCAGGACAGGGCAGGAAAGAACACAAAAAGCCTAAGACAACTGCAGTAAACCGGTCTCTTGTCTGAGGGTGACTGCACTACTCGAATGCCTCTGTCACCAGTGTTAGGCCTTAACCAAGAATAACACAAACAAATAGTGCTAGACAAGAGCCAGTGCTGGGAAAAGAGTGTAAAGCAGTGGTATTGAATTATTCTGCCATTGAAATACGAGAAATGGCCTTAAGAGTGAAAAATCGACGTTTTTTTTATTCCAAGTCAGTGTGCTTGTGGCGTAACAGTTATTAAAGAATAAATGTGCTATGAATATCCTATCATATGCAGTTAAAGAAAATATAAGGATGGGTTACATGTGCTTATTATTGCATCAACTTTACCTGGCCTGCATAGTGGCTTCATGTAATTTGTATGGTGTTTGGCACTGTTTTATCCCAGTGCTTACCTATGTTTTAAAGTCGTATTTTTTTAAGCATATATAAGAACCAGGTAATTGAGCTGACGAATAAGGAAGAGAAGCCGAGTGTTAACCCTTTCAGCCATACTTCCTTTTAAGATATTATGGGGTTAGGAGAACACCTTTATGAAGACGGGGTTAATGAAAGCTACATTTAACCCATCCGGTATGACAACTGTCTCATGAATTAAACGGAATAGTCTGGTAGTAGTAGTAAAAAATAGCCTGGAAGTAGCAAGAATAAAATGCAGGAAGGTCTCATCACACTGCAGGGAATAGAACAACTGTATAAGGTTGAAGAGATCAGTGGACACGTGATCACACCATGTCACTCCATTCACTCCTCTGTGCCTTCCTGGACAATAGATGGGGAGGATAGCAGGCTGGGGAGATGGTGCACATATTTCTCTCTCTCTCTCTCTCTCTCTCTCTCTCTCTCTCTCTCTCTCTCCAAAATCATATCTTCCAGGCATATCCCATCCTCCTTGGTCGTACCACAATACAATCTCGTGTAATTCGCGATGGATATCTGGATGTAAATGTATAATGAATAAATTACGATTCAGGCCAATTATTGGAGAGCCAGAGGAGGCCGGTGTGTGGCTGTGGCCTTGGGTGGGATGTGGTAGTGTGGTTGGGTGGGGAGGGAGGGGATGGGCGGGGCGGGGTTGATGCGCGTTAGCTGATGCTAAGGATAAGAGGAGCAGAGGTAACTCGAGGTTTAAATAATGGAGGACAGGAGAAAGTATAGGAATCACAGTAAATTTCTTATCTGCGGATCCAGCCCAACAATGCTTTTAAGAGAAAAGTGAATTTACAAGTGTCGTTGTCCTGAAGTCGGAACAAACTGCTTAGCCTACTGAATACTGCAAAAGTGACACACACACACACACACACACACACACACACACACACACACACACACACACACACACACACAGATAGATATAGACATAGTCACAAATATAGTTACATAACGTATTATTATAAATACTGTGTATAATAACATTTTAGTTCAGTTACAAAAAATAACAGCCCATTTCAACCCTGGTAAATGCAGTTTCTCATCTTGTGCATGGCCACTGTCGCACTGGGCACTTTCCCTTTTTGGCATACGTCCCTGATGCGCTCAGGGAGATCGAGTGTGTGTCTGTGTTGAGTACTAATGTAGTGCATTGGCCCCGTTGCCCTTGTACAATTTTTAGTCCCCTGCTGATCGAGTAAATTAAGGGACTCCAGCGAGAGACACAGGAAGCATGAGAAGGACAGAGAATGAAAGCAGAGGGAGAGGACGGGAATAGGGGGATGAAATGATGAAAAGACAGAAGAGGGAGAGGGAAGGAAAGACGGGCCACAGGGAGGGATAGAACAAAATGAAGGAAGGAAGAACGGATGACAAAAGAAAAGGAAAGGGAGAAAGAAAAGACGGAGAGAGACAGCGTACCCGTGTGTTCAGTGTGGACGACATACTGTAGAGCAGAGTCTGCCCAGTGGGTGGAGGAGACCAGGACTGGGTGGAGGCTTTGCAGGTGGATGAGCGTGATGGTCGTGGTCAGTGTGGCTTTAGAGATTTCGTAACAAGTCTTCCTTAGCAATTTATTTTGTACAGTATACCTCAGTATCCTTTTGTATGATATAGATGGAAACTGTATCGATATTAAGGTGATGTTAAAAAGAATAAAATAGAATGCTAAAATGTAATATACTAAATAAATTGTCAAGAACCAAGTGCAACGAAACCTCCCATTTCATCTATAAAACAACCTGAGTGGGTAGTGGCGTGACAGATGGAGAAAATGTAGATGAGTGGATATATATATATATATATATATATATATATATATATATATATATATATATATATATATATATATATATATATATATATATATATATATATATATATATATACCTGTTCCTATAGCTAAAAAATTTCTGTACTGTATGGTGGTCCTTCCCACTGTATTCACGTAGCATCGGTTGGAAGGACTGCAGAACGTGAGAGAGTAGAAGGTTGGACGCAGCACCATTAACACTACAACTGTTTACACTCACAGTAAGTGGCTGGACCACAGTGTATGTGTTAGGCCACAGTGTATGGACTGGCTTGGAGAGTTTGTCGAATTACACATTAGTGTTTCATCACTGACACTTCATATCGGCACTTTTCTTGCACCTCAAATGATTCCAAAATACAGCCCAGTGTTTGGACGACCATTGGTTACATACAGCGTCACGTCTTAAAGGGCTTAAAGCTGAAATCGACACCTTCACTACCCTTATCTAGACCAGGGTTTTCTTTTCTCTCTAATGTTGATTATTATTTACTCTCATGTGTTTTCTGACTCACGCGTACTCTCATTAGATTTGCGTCGCCTGATGGTTTAGTGATCAAATGACACCTGTCAGCGGCCGAATACTCGAAGCATCATGTATATAATTTACGAGAGGGAAGGCCATGTGACTGACATACTGATGGAACTGACAGTGTGTTTACAGTCCTCGTTATAGTCCATACTAAAAAAAAAAAAAAAAAGAATATCTCCCTTCCATTGTCAACCATTCACGTAAATAGCGTGTCGGCTGTAATTCACTCATTCATTCACCCCTCCTCTCATCTCTCCACCCTCCCCTCCACGCCTTCAACATATCCTCTCTCTACTCACCTACTTCCAAACCCTCCTCTTCAAACCTTTTATTCCCACTCATTATCTACGTGGCCTATTCTCTCTCTCTCTCTCTCTCTCTATGCACGGGTATCACGGTGATGTGCTCTTTGAAGATGCCATTGTTATTCAGTCAGACCAAGTTGCTGCCCTTATTGTTTATTCTGTACATATACATCCGACTCTAATAAACTGTTTAACGCGGAGATAAAAGACAGTGATTACTTTTATATATAAGCCTTTCGTCAGTTCCTTTGAAATTCCGATTCACTCTGAGAGCAGTAGAATTCAAAATGGGATAATACACTACATGCACAAAGATGAAATCAGTTTAATTTGGAGTGAAAAATTATGTAGGTCCGTATGGTGTGGGGGCAGGTGAGGAAAGAGACGAAAAAAGACCCACACTAATAAGTCAAAGCTTGTGTAGCCTATAATGCAGAAAGAGGTAACAGATATAATATAAACAGTGAACTCTAAAGACAGGTTTTAAGCGATTTCCAATTGTATCACTCCATTCGATTTGTTGTTTTGTCTTTCGTCACATTTATTTCATCTTGATTTTGGAACCTGGTAACTTGAAACATCCGAAAGCTGGAAGACGGGAAGGTGTGTGAGGAAGGGAGACACTGAGCTCAGTGACGATGACTGTATATTATATTCTGGGATGCTGCGTTGCCTATTAAGTGCTGGCTTCTTAATCTCCTTCAAAGGCTGATCACTGTAGCAGGCGTGACGGATGTTGCCTACGCCCATTCTTGCAGATATTTTTCCTAACACATTAAACCATCTTTACACAGTAGGCACCCTCTACCACGTTCCATACCTAGGTGGCCTTGAAAGATGCTTAATAATAATGTCTTGATAATGTACCGTGCGTAGAAAAAAAACGTAAGAAAATAAAGCTGTGTCTCATTTCCCATGACCACCGTAGGCTCCACAGCACCAGCCTCAATTATGAGATTCTGTTTGGTGGGGTAGGGTTATGCTATAGTACTGTATACCACAGTTACCACATTTGGAGCGTTGAACTGCGTGTTTTGTTGACTCTGCGCTCGCTACAGTGAAAACACAAACTCCCAGTGAAACTCTTGACGTGAAAAGTGTAGTGATACACTGTGTTGGTGAAGAAAAAACATCGACTTAAAAGCATAATGAATGAAAGGCCTGTCCTGGTTTTGGACTGTAACGTGTCTGATCCCTTATGACATTATATCGTGCTAATGGTAATGGTGGTGTAACGAAACCATAGAAGTGATAGGGTGTGGCGTCATGCCGAACTCATAGTACTAGTGTGGCGTAACCAGTGATGGAGTGACGTCATTCCGGACTCATGGCACTAGTGTGACGCAACCAGGGATGATATGACGCCTTACCGAACTCATGGTAGTATTTGTGTGACGTAGTGATGGAGTGTGACGTAACCAGTGATGGCATATGACGTCACACCGTACTCATGGTAAGGCTTCTGTAACGAAACCAGTGATGGAGTGTTACGTCTTACCGTACTCATGGTATTATGTGTGACGAAACCAGCTACGTGGGCAGGCTGTTGCTTGTGCAGGTTAGTTCATATTTTTATTTATAGGTGAAAATGAGAGCATATAACTTACAGTAGTTTTTTTTTTTTCCCACAGTAAACTATAAACACGTCATCTTACTGATAGTTTCAAAAATTTGCTGAAATACCTAATTTTGAAGATATCAATTAAAAAACCTCATCAGATTACACACACACCTCATCAACTGGCCACCTGCTGTACCGGGCTTTGAGGTCGAATCGGCCCGTAGGTCAGTCGTCCACCAGTCGTTTGTCCTTGTTAATCTAAGCGAATCAAACCTACCCTAGCTTGACCTTACCTAACCTAATATAGCCTAACTGATTGGAGCAACCTGGGAATGAATGGATTTTCGACCTGTTCCGCCTGTAAGACGCCGGTGACAGGAAACAAACATTTCGTTCCGAGTCTCAGATATGTTTTTTCTAGGATATTAGGGTGTGTGTATGTAACTATACAGCCATGGCACGTAGTCCATATACATTATTCATTTGTTCGATATTCAGGTCATAGTTTATGACTCAGATGGCCACTTGTCTGATTTTTTTTTTTTCATAATCAATTAAGGTTGGATGCAGTGGTGGTGTGCCCTCTTTAGTGGTTAGATTTAGTGTTTGTGTTATCCTCTCCCCCTCCCTCGTCTTATTCCGTTTTTGACCAGCATGTTCTCTACCCAACTCTCTCTCTCTCTCTCTCTCTCTCTCTCTCTCTCGACGTTACCATGCATCAGTATCCCTCCCCCTCCTCCTCCTCCCTCTTTTTTGCTTTTTCTTTTGTTTTCATATTCTTCTTCGTTTTCGTCGTCGTCGTTTCTTCGTGAGAGAGAGAGAGAGAGAGAGAGAGAGAGAGAGAGAGAGAGAGAGAGTGGCCTATGAGGTAAATATAACCTAGTTTTGTTACGACTGCAAAACTTTACTATATTTTCAGCGCTTAAAGTAAGCAGGCTGTTCAGTATGACCCATTCTACTTAGTTTCCTGTTGATAAATTGATTTCTTTCCTTAGACCTCTTTAGTGTGATTTTGAATGACACTCATTCCGTGTACGATATGGGCAGCCAGGATATGTTGATGGTAATGATTAATGATATTAGCAACATGAGCTCGTCTCCGGCTACACCGCCTAGTGGTCAGTCTCCATAGGGGAAGGGGACTTCTTTGAGCTGTAAACAACCCCACGACCTGGCATAAAAATATACGTTATTACCTGTTTTATGGTGAAAATTTGGAAATTGTAGCTTCTCGAGCCTTTGGCAGAGAAACGTTAAGATTGGGTAGGAATTCAGTGCTTGCTGTGAAGTACTTGATAAGGGGGTCAGTTAATTAGCGTAAAATCAAGGGCAAGTTTCCACATACTGATATACTGGGGCACACAGCAAGCTGACGTGCAGACTCCTCGAACTAAGCTCTTAGCAAAGGGAAGGGACCGATACTCATAAAGTCACTTCCCAGAGTTCCATCCACAAACATAACCAACCAGTGGGATATGTTGGTACCTGTGTTATTATTATGAGACTTGTATAAAGTCGTACTTGACTTCAGGCAGCCTGACACTGGCCACTGGACACGCAATCACTTTGTGAAGCACAGCGACGCCTTTGAGATGTTGCACCCGTGTCCTCTGTCTCACGGTTAAGGAGGGATTACACTCCTTCCAATTAGAAGTTTTGAGTGGATGAGGGATGGAGAGACCACCTGCTGACACAGGTACAAAGTGAAGGAAAGTTCAGGGGACCTGGGGAAAGACACATGAGGGATATGGGGAAAGAGGAGGAGAATGTTAGTAGGAGAATACAGAAGGCTGGTTAAGCTTTATTCTTAAATCATTGGCTATCACTGGTCTCATTTTACCTGAACAATACCGTATGTCGTTACCAGGAATTAAACAAAAAAAAACTCATCCTGGTACTGTTGGTATTAAAGAACTAGACGATTTGCCCTTCGGGCAAGACAATTTCACGCATGTCCTGTTATCAGTTGATCCTCCTGTACCCCGCCCTGCCTCGCCCTGCAGTGCATTGTCTCGCCCAACCGTACCCTACCTTACCCTTGCCTCTCCATCCTGGATCCGTCTTTCTCTCTACTGGCCTGCCTCATCCTCTCTTATTCAGGCCTGTCCTGCTATATCCTGCCTCTCTCGGGCCTACCTCACCCTGCCTGACTTAAGTTACCTTGCCCGGTTTTGCCTCTTCTTGCCCTGCCATGCTTTGCTCTACCATTTCCTGGGCTGTCCCTCTCTCTGACGAGTTCTTTCTATCCTACTCCCCTGTTCCCATCCTTCGTCCTCTATCTAATGCCCTGTTGTTAACGACGCCGAAGGTGTACTCATTGTGATCGAGGCCGTTTCCATGTATGTACTGTATCTTTGTTAACAAGTGTCTCAAGAATGCTTAAAATTGCTAGGATCAAAATTGGAAGATGAACTGTGTGTGGGTGCGGGAAGAAGGGGTTCTATTCTGATGCAGGTCGATTAAAAGAAAAGTCAAGGGTCAAAGTCAAAATTCATGATACGGAAAGTATTCCTTGAGTATTAGATCTAGTCTGAATCAAACTTGCTGCATAGCCTACTTTACCATGTGTGTGGGGATGGGATTGGGAGGAAGTTACTCGATTTGAAGCAGGTCAGTCCATCATCAAATGTCAGTGTCATGTTGCTGTGTATCGTTTTGAAGGCACTGGTGTGCTTATGTAGCCTGTGTCTATGTTCTTGTGTGTAAATATTTTAATTTACGTGTGGTAACATGTGGGTGTATGCTAATGTATGCTCGTAGCCTTTGTAGTTGTGTGTGTGTGTGTGTGTGTGTGTGTGTGTGTGTGTGTGTGTGTGTGTGTGTGTGTGTGTGTTATATGTCGACTTGGTTCATTACATTTGTTTATCTGTGTGTTAAAACAGTACCGGTACTGTTATTTCATTTTTTTACCTTTATCAATTAATCATTATTTTTTTCTTTCCTTGTCCACAGCATAAAAGAATATTCATCAATATTTAGTCAGGAATGCACACTCAATAAATCTGCAACCTCTCATCCTCAGTTTAATTTAACCTGACATAATTGAATCTTTCTGAACTAAACCTAGCTTCACCTGATGTAACCTAATCACAGTAATGTAACTTAAACTATCGTGGTTTAATTTAACCTGTTCTCACCTTTTGTAATCATCTAAGCAGGACTTATCTTGGAAAGATCATATTACATCTCTTGTAAAATCTGCTTCCAAGAGATTGGGTGTGCTAAGCCGACTCCGCTCTTTCTTTACCCCTGCACAATTGTTGACTCTACACAGGGGTTTTATCCGCCCCTGTGTGGAGCACAACTCTCATGTGTGGGGAGGCTCCCCACATACAGCTCTTCTCAATAGGGTGGAGTCAAAGGCTTTTCGTCTCATTAACTCTCCTTCTCTTACTGACTCTCTTCAACCTCTGTCTCTTCGCCGCACTGTTGCATCTTTATCTCTTTTCTATCGCTACTTTAATGGACACTGCTCCTCTGAACTGTCTGCTTTCATTCCTCCACCTCTACGACGGGCGCATAGCACCCGTCTGGCAGCAAACTCTCATCCCATTTCTGTCCAACTCTCTAATGCAAGAGTTAACCGTTACTCCCAGTCTTTCATTTATGCAACAGATCAACTCTGGAACTGTCTCCCTCTGTCTGTATTTCCTGCTGCCTATGATCTCCAGTCTTTCAAACGCAGTGTGTCCAGGCATCTCGAAATGTTCGGATCTTGAATTTGGCTCTCTATATTTTTCTCTTGGAGGGAACTGTTGCTGCGGGCTCGTGGCCTTTGGTTCCTTCTTCCTCGCATTAAAAAAAAAAAAAAGCAGTCTTAATAAAAGTTTTCTTCAGCAAAACTTTACCTAAATTCATCCACTCTATCCTAATCTAGTTCAGCTCAACGGAAACTAAGCTTAATCTAGCCTAGCCAACTGTAAGCTTGGCTAGCCTCCCTGTAGCCAATCCAGCCCATCCCCTGTTTTCCAGTTTAAGCAATACTAACCTAACCATTGACCTTGACTGAAGAATGATGAAGTGGGAGATTAAGATAGTTGATAGTGATGATTCTCTCTCTCTCTCTCTCTCTCTCTCTCTCTCTCTCACACACACACACACACACACACACACACACACACACACACACACACATTAATTTTATGGCTTAAAATTAATCTGGAAATTGTTTTCTATTGTTGTTCACTACACGTATTTTCCCCTCCTGACCGTTGCTTTAGTTCAGTAGTCATTTTCTGCATTATGCCTTTGTAATTTTTCATTTGTCTTCACCTCATCTCCCAGACATAACACCTCATTTCATTCACCCTACTTTCATACTTTTAATCCCACTGTCTTAAGTTCATTTCCCTGCCCTAACACCTCACGTCAATCACCCCACATCCCTACCTCTCCCGTTAATCTCACTCGTAATTTGTGCTGTTGTCTTATGAATGTAGGAGACAAGCTGAATAAAGAGTAAGAAATCGGGTAGATAAGTTTGCTGGAAATGTTTAAGCCTTGAAAATCCCTCAGGAACCAGTTAAGGTGTTGCAGACGGACCTTATCCACTCCTGAGTAAGTCATTTATGTGTCAGTTTCCGAGTCCTGTATCATTATCCCTTGATTAATGCTTAGAACATGTACAGAGTTTAGATACTGTGATATTTTTGGCACGCGTATCCAAAATATATTTCACACGTTAAAGCAGAGAATTATAATGAGGTGTAAGTGTTGTTTAAGGAGTGTTACCTGTTTGCCTACACCGCACCCAGGCTGGGAACGCATTTGTCGCACCCCAGCTTCCTCACACTAACTCATCCCTGTCCACACACCCCGTTTCACCCCTGTTAAGTTTTGAATATAGAGCCAAGTGTGAGACAGAGAGTGGGAGGGAAAGGTAGGTTTTCTCTCTCTCTCTCTCTCTCTCTCTCTCTCTCTCTCTCTCTCTCTCTCTCTCTCACACACACACACACACACACACACACACACACACACACACACACACACACACACACACACACACACACACACACACACACACACACACACACACATCTCGTATACTGTATTTCTTGTTCTTCTTACGAGACTATACCCCAACCACTCTGAGCGTCTGTAGTGTATTTGATTGACCTGTGCACCTGAGATGTATGGGGTAGGTAGGGTGTGTTTGATTCGCGGCTGATGATTGGCCGCCGATGGTGTCAATGATGCAAATGCAGGCATGTATTGTAGTGCAACATGCGGACGTAGGTGTACACCCTGGGTAGATATTATAGTGCAACATGTGGACCTGTGTACGCCGTGGGTGGATGCGGTGCAATATGCGGACATGGATAATTTGCTTCAAATGTCACTCATCGTTTTATTAAACCTTATAATCCAGTTTAATATTCTTTGATAACAGTAAACTTTGAAAGCTAAGTTTGACCTCTTCAGCTTCGGAAATTATTCCATGTTTAATCTGGCAGCTTGTATTGAAGGCAATTAAAAAATATAATTATATGTGTTAAAATAAGAAGAGGAGTTGATTTACATCATCGGCGGCCAATCAGCAGGCGGGATTCAAACACAGCCTACTCGCCCCATACATCTCAGCTGCACAGGTCAATCAAATAGGGAATAGTTGTAGTGGCATAGACTGACACTGCTCCGCCATTTAATATAAGCACCTCTTCCCACTCCGTCAACACACTACACCCTTGTACTGTAGCACATTGACTTAGGTGGGGAATACCTGTGTAATGGAGATGAAGTCGAAGATGTTGGAAAGAAAAGTATCCTCAGTTCTACCAGATAATTAAAAGCAAATATTAGGGTTCTGTATTTACCTTCGAATGCCGCGACTATTCGAGTAAAAATGGAGGATGAATCAACTATGCATGAGGTGGAAAGTAAAGAGAAAATCAACTTCAGAAAATACATGGCCTGGGAAAACATCGCCGTGGGGCAGTGGAGTTGATGTCATTATTAACATTTGTAAGACAACACTGCAGGTTTAGTATCGAGTGGCCGTCACAACATTACATTTTTTGTGTGGACTCAACAGACATGCAAGGTAAATGGTGAGGCGGAGTGTGAGGGAGGAAGCGCTAATGTGTAATATGTCAACATCTCCTGGCTAGTAGGTAGACTGTGATTAAGCCATACACTGTGCTGCAGTACTCACGCTCAGGTCCAGCCACTTGTCGGAGTAAACAGTTGGTGGTCTTACTACGGCCACACACACCTTCACACCTTGCCAGTCCTTGCGGTCGATGCTGCCAGGAAACAGAGAATCCTTGTTATGAGTCCTGTTTTTGTCTTATTTTCTTATGTCTGTAAGCTGTTTCCACATATCTCTCAAATACTATTGCAGTACCAGTTTCTGTGACCGTTTTTGTCAGCTATATGAACAGTTGCCAGTTACCAACATCCCTTCGTTGCTTGCGCGTTAGGCTGCCATTGCATCCAATACGATAAAAAAAAAAATGAAAAGGTGGAAGATAGAGAAGCATCGTAATAAAGTAAAGGAAGGGCGACAGTGAGGGAACGATGAAAAGTAGGGGGAGCATAGAGACAGCAAGACTTATAGGAGAGGCTGGCAGGGTAGCAGAAATAACTGGAGATCCAGGGTGGTGGGCAGAGGAGGGAGGCATCTAGAGAGACAGTGAGGAAGAGAGAAGTGGCAGAGAGAGAAGCATTGTGGTAGGGGAGGAGAGAGGAAGAGAGAGTGGCAGGGAGAAAAGCAGTGTAGCAGTTAGAGATAAGCAGAGGGGAAGAGAGAGTGGCTGGGAGAGAAGCAGTTTAGCAGTTAGGGGGAAGCAGGGAGAAAAAGAGGGTGGCAGGGAGAGAAGCAGTGAAGCAGTTAGGGACAATCAGGGAGGAAAGGTTGGTGGCAAGAAGAGAAGCAGTGTAGCAGTTATAGGGAGGCAGGGAGGAAGAGTGGGTGGCAGGGAGAGAAGCAGGGTAGCAGTTAGGGGAGTCAGCAGGTGGAAGCAGAGGGAGGGAGGGAGGGAGGGAAGAAGGTTGAGAAGAGAAGGGAGGGGAAACGAAAGAGTGGGAGGGGGAGAAAGATAGGTAAATCCAGGGAAGGAGGGATGTAGGCCTAAACAAAAGGAAACAGAATGTGGGAATGTGAAGAAGACGTAGAATATGAGGTAAAGGGAGAGATAGGAAGACAGGCAATGGAATATAGAGAAGAGGTTAGTAAGGAATTGATAATGAAGGCAGATACGGAAGATGAATGAAAGACTGAGGAATGGTGAGAGAGATAGGACAGAGATGCCGTAAAAATGGTAAAACACAAACACACACACACACACACACACACACACACACACACACACACACACACACACACACACACACACACACACACACACTGATTTAGTTAGATAGATAGATAGATAAATAGATATATAGATAGATAAGTAGGTAGACAGATGGATAGACATGTTGATAGAGGGATAAAGAAGGCTGTTAAATTCTATGGTGCCATTTCTCTTACTTCCATTCCAGGCCGACCTCATACATTGTAAGGCCTCAGCCAACACAAACCCCACTGAGATGGAAGTTGTGATCATACGTCTTAGAGAGAGAGAGAGAGAGTAGTAGTAGTAGTAGTTGTTGTAGTTAGATGACTCATGGTTGGTTTAGACTAATATAGACCGGAATCGACTCTTTTCATTTTGGTCGGTTAACATAGGTTATGTGATTAGGCTATGTACAGTTGCTCCCAAAACTATCTATTATGTCCGGTGCGAAGGATGGCATAATGAACAATATGAAATATGCTGCCTGGCCTTTTGTCGTCTCGGTAAGGTTGGTAAGCGTGGTTAGCCGTCGAAGGCGCTACTGTTAATAAGCAAATCAGTACCACGAAATGACTGCAAACATCCATCGGCATGTAAATGGTACCGTAACCGTTCGGTAATATTTATACCTCAAAGTTAGAGATATAACCCATTACGGCACATTATACCGTGCTACATGCATCTTGGGAAACATAGTAACAACGATGGATAGAGTTGCCATGTTTGAATATAAGTGGAACCACAGATCATGAAACAACTTGAGGGAAATATCCATCACAATTGTTTCGTTATCACAACCACACGTCGGTCAACAGTGCTAAGGTTAATAATATAGAGCCTATACGTCCGACTATTTTAACCACCCTCCGTTATTTACCTTTACCACGTGGACGATATCTCAGTGTCGAAAGGTATTGTGGTTTGTGTTTCGTTACGTGAATGGCGCAGCATCATAGCAGGTGCGGACCTACCATTTGTCGCCACCTCACGCAACATGTGTCAGATAACATCGTCCGTTGTGTCAGATTGTACAGTATATTATTTTAAAGATACTTTTGGGAGCAACTGTACGAAGCTGGGGTAGATGTAAAAGTGAATTTGATTAAGGTAACCAAGAGGAGGTTAGATTTGCGCTGGACCCTCTCCATATTGCCGAATGGCTCACGTTGTTACCAGAAAAAGTGTGGCAGGAGGAGTAAACAATAACATATAACCACAGAGCAAACGATCAGCATCTAAATTCAATGCAGTCATTGGTTTTTATATATCTATGTCTGAACAATGACGTCTTTTATAAATATTTGTGCTACTGCTTGGATTTATTTTTTGTGCAAATGAGGGAATTTTAGTATTCAATGGGTAAGAAAAAATGCCAATTAACCCATATACTGTAGTACCGTGACGTTTTATGCATTGCTACTGTCATACGATTTCCTTCATGTAACTGCAACTGAAGAATATCAGTTGTAGAAAACGGTGATGACTGTAGTAAGGGCTGTAAATTTTATACTTAATATGGTTTCAAAACCTCAGACTTATGGTAAACCTTCAAGGCACCCAGCAGATTGCACAAGCTTTAAGTATGGCTAAAAATATATATATATTTCTGATGAATAAGGGTAAAAACGAAGGCAGGGCAGCTCGTATTATCTTTGTCAGGTAATTACTCAAGTGAGGGGCCACAAGGGGTGGTGGAATGAGACGTAAGTAGAGAGGCCTGAAGGACACGGGATTCGCACAAAGGTATGTGGGCCAGGCTGGCGTGTCGGTGGCCACTTGTGCAGTACTTATTTAGTTTTTGTGCCTGGCCTGGTTCTGGCTGGTTGCCGAGAGGATGGGTGGGTGGGTGCGGAAGGGAGGGTGGGCTGTATGTGAGGGAGGGTGTGGGACGACTAAGCAGTGTATGAATGGGTCAGCGTGTGTGTGAATGGAGCAGCGAAGTGTGTGTCAATGGACGGGAGTTAGTGGACGGTGTGCTTATGTGATGTGATTGACAAGAGAATGAATGAGTGTTGATGAGATGGGGCGAGGAAGAAATTGACAGCTGAAATACAAATTGGGAAATATTCCGTTTATGTAAGGGAGATGAAAATGTCTATGCAGTGTGAAAATGTGGGTGTGGCAGGGGCTGGACTGCTGCCTATGCCCATTTGTCATGTGTGACGCAGCCAGTAATAGTGTGACAAGTCATACCGAACTCATGGTAGTACTTGTGTGACGTAACTAATGGAGTGTGACGTCACATCGTACTCATGGTAAGGCTTCTGTGACGAAACCAGTGATGGAGTGTGACGTCATACCCAATTCATGGTATTATGTATGACGGAACCAATGACGTGGGGAGGCTGTTGCTTGTGCAGGTTAGTTTATAATTTTACTTATGCATGAAAATGAATGACAGCTCCCTCGGATATACCTTACAATTGTTTTTTTTTTTTTCACAATCTTATTGATAGTTTCAAAAATTTTCTGAAGTGCCTATTTTTGGAGATATCAGTTATAAAACCTAATCAGAGTTACACACACACACACACACACACACACACACACCGCATCAACTGGCCACCTGCTGTACCGGGCTTTGAGGTCGAATCGGCCCCTAGGTCAGTCGTCCACCAGTCGTTTGTCCTTATTAGTATAAGCGAATCAAACCCACCCTAGCTTGACCTAACCTAACCTAATATAGCCTAACTGATTGGAGCAACCCGGGAATGAATGGATTTTTGACCTGTTCCGCCTGTAAGACGCCGGTGTCAGGAAACAAACATTTCGTTCCGAGTCTCAGATATGTTTTTTCTAGGGAATTTGGATGTGTGGAAGTAACTATACATTTACGGCAGTTAATCCATAGAATACATTGTTCATTTGTTCGATATTCAGGTTATAGTTTGCGACACAGCTAACCACTAAAGTCTGATTTTTTTTTTTTAATTACCAAAGCCTTTCTTGATTTTGTCTTGGTGAGTTCTTAAGGTTTGATGCAGTGGCAGTGTGCCCTTTCTGGTGGTTAGATGTAGTGTTTATGTTATCCCATCCCCTTTCCTCGTCTTATTTACTTCCGTTTTCGTCCACCATATTCTTTTCCCAACTCTCTCTCTCTCTCTCTCTCTCTCTCTCTCTCTCTCTCTGGTTACCATGCATTGATTTTCTCCTTCTCTTCTTCCACCTCCTCCATTTTTTTTCTTTTGATTTAATTTTCTTCGTGGTCGTCGTCGTTGTTTTTTCTTGTGTGTGTGTAATTCACCGGGTCGGAAGGGAGTTGAGAGTTCATATAGTCCGATCTAAGTGCAAGGCTGTGACCTTCACACACGCACACACCCATCCCCTTGCTCAAAGGGGACAGCAACCACCCACTTCGTCAGTGAAAGTTTTCGCAACCTGAGCGAGGCTCTAACTCGTCTACCAGATGGCAAGCGAGAACGTTACCACTAAGCCAGCGAGTGGTGTGTGTGTGTGTGTGTGTGTGTGTGTGTGTGTGTGTGTGTGTGTGTGTGTGAGAGAGAGAGAGAGAGAGAGAGAGAGAGGGAGAGAGAGAGAGTAACTTAATGGGAAATATTGTCATTTGCTAATATAAATAAAAACTTACTTGTATGTGCGCCTACGTTACTCTTAAATTAGTGGTGTTACATTGGTGTTGTATTATATTGAGTTTGCAGCCACCATGTTCCCTAGTGGTGAGCGCTGCCTGTGTCCACCGTCTGATGTACTGGGCAGACAATAACACCTGTTGCGACACTCGCAGCCCATCTCTCGTCGCGGCAAGACCTCCCGGCGGGACCAGCTCTCCACAGCAGCCGTATCAGCCGAGGGACGGGCCCGTTGTTTCGATCTGAGGGAGTGCCCTGGTCTGCCCATCAGGAGGTCGAGGCTCCTCCGCCCTAGACTACCCGGCCGACGACCCTCCCTCCGCCACGACCATGGACTGGGGCTGTGCCATCTGTGACGACCAGGACCGGGCCTCCCCTCTGTGTTTCCACCTGCTGCTGCTGGGGAGCTGGGCGAGTCTTTTTCGCCCTTTCCATCTGGGGCGTGGGGGGCGAGGGCAGTGTCGGGGCTTTTCCACCTGAGCTCGTCGGCGCCTCCTCCATCGGCGCCGCGCTGTCTACCCGGCTCTAGTCCCGCCCTGCCCTCGTTTAGACCATCGTGCTGCCGGCCTCACCATCCACCGCCAAGCCCCGCCCACACTCGTCGATCATCGGGCAGCCGATCTCACCACCAACCATCGCACCTTCCCCTGCCTCGGCTGCCTTTCCCTCGTTCGCCAGTTTGCTGTCACCGCTACGCTCTAATTGGAGAGCTTGTTCCTGCTTTTTCCCTGACGGGCTCTGTGTTTGCCCGTGCACCAACAAGTGTGGGGCGAATATCTACAAACAAACAAACCCGTTGCGAGCTTATAGTCTTGGAGGAAATGCATGTGTATGTACGTGTGTATACTTGTTGCCTTTGCAGTATGTGTGTGTGGGGGGCGTAGGCTAATATATGTGTTTGTGCAACTCTTATGTAGACGCTACTAATTACATCTGTTTATCTGTTAAAAAATATTATCTTTATTTTTTTTACCTCCATCACTTAATCATTCTTATTTTCTTTGCTTATACGCAGCATAAAATAATTTTGAATAATATTTTGTCAGGACTGAACCCTCTATAAATCTTCCGCCTCTCGTCCTCAGCTTACTCTAAACGGACCTAACTTAACCTAGCCATTTCTAACTTTACCTAGCTTAACTTAGCGTAATCCAAGCAACACATGATAGGTAACTATCATAGTTTAATTAAACTTCTTCTAACCAAACCTAATCATCTGAGCAATACTAATACAAATTTTCTCTATTTAAACTTAACCTAATTTAATCCACTCTATCCTGATCCAATCCAGCACAGCGGAGATCAGCCTAACCTAGCCTAACCTAACCTGGTATAACCTAGTCTAACACAGCCTGCCCAACCCAGCCTATCCTAAGTTTTCCAGTTCATGCACCACTAACTTTACCTTTGCCCTTGACTGGAAAATGAAGTGGGAGATAGAGATAACTGATACTGATAATTCTCTCTCTCTCTCTCTCTCTCTCTCTCTCTCTCTCTCTCATAATGATGCATTATTATTTAGTAGTAGTAGTAGTACTACTATCCATTTCAGAGGCGGAGTTGCGCTGTTTATCGCAAATATCTCCTAAACGAATCGTTGGATCAGTATGGTATTTCAACACACTACTTTTGACATCCGGGCCTAATTTATGACCCTTAAACCATATTGCTATTTATGTTATGTGAGGAGTTTACTCGTGAAAAATAATAGAAAGTCGACTAGTCATGTTGACGCATTCGAAGGAAAGTGTTGCCCCCCCAACACCCTCCCAAACTATTCCTTAACTACCCCTACTTCTCCCCCTTCTCGTCCTCGTTATCCCTCCTATTCTCCCCGAGCTCCTCGCCTCCTTCATCACTCTTGTGTCCCTCCCTCATTATCCCAGCACTGTATTATAATGTAAGAATGTTATGTAGTTGTAGACGTATTGATATGATTATTTGCAATGGATGCAAGTCGTATTTCGCGTAGAAAGTACTGTACATCAGGATGATTACGTACATGGAATAGAAGATATGCCTATATGTTTGCAATGTTTATGGTCAACCATTGACCCACTCTGGTTTTCATGGCCACACACAACAGTAGGTAACTGTGTTAAATAATATTACTAATGTATAATAAGTATATACATACTGTCATATTCAAATATTATGTATGCAAGTAGAATGAAAAAAGAAAACGGAAGTGCAAAGATGGGAGAGGGATGGTGTGACTGGGAGTGAAGAGGGGAACGGGGAGGGGGTGAACGCGATATTGGGGGGTAGGGAAGGAATGGTCAGAGGGTTGTTCAGGGTGTTAGTGGAGGAGCTACCCCACACAGTCGCACTCGTCCGATTTTGTATAACACCTTAGATTTGATGACTGGATTAGGCTTAATATCCTTCAGTAAACTCCTAATGTAACATATGTAGCAGTATGGTTTAAGGGTCATAAATTAGGCCCTGATGTCAAAAGTGCTGTGTTAAAATATCATACTGATCCAACGATTCGTTTAGGAGATATTTGCGAAAAACAGCGCAACTCCGCCTCTGAAATGGATAGTAGTAGTAATAATAATAATAATAATAATAATAATAACAATAATAATAATATTAGTAGTAGTAGTAGTATTAGTAGTATTTTGTGGTAGGTGGGGGCTCTCACCATCCACTCACTCGATGTAGTGCTGCTGTCGGTGTCTGCCCTTTCCTCTCCTCCATCCTTCTTCCCTTCCATCCTCCTCTGTCTTCCTTTCCTTCATTCTTTCCTTGTCCTTCTGCCTATGGGTAACTGTACACTTCCTCTTCTGTCTTTCTTCCCTTCATTCTTTCCTCTTCCTTCTGCCTGTGGGTGACTCTACACGGAGTGACAAGCCAAATGGTTTCCTGTACACCAGGAAACCATTTACTATGCTGGGTGGTAACCATATAACCAAATTATGGCGCCTGGTGGTTTAGTGAGTAATTATTGCGCTCCAATCGGATTGAGCCGGTGAAGGTTTATATCCAAGGGGTGGTTGGGGTTGATTGCTCATGTAATACCACTCAGGGATGAGTGAGGCTGGTCACTCTCATCTTAAATGTCAGGACCAACTGCTTAGCCCTGGGCTCCTACGCTCCTCATGGGACAATGTAGGACTGGATGATGGATGGATGGATGGATTAGTATTATTGTTATTATTACTATTATTATTATTATTAAAATTATTATCATCATCATTATTATTTTATTACTACTACTACTACTACTACTACTACTACAACTTCTACTTCTACTGCCACTACTACTACTACTACTACTGCTACTTCTACTTCTACTGCCACTACTACTGCTACTTCTACTTCTACTGCCACTACTACTGCTACTACTACTACTATTTTTGTTGTCGTTATTGTTGCTGTTGCATGTTTGATATGTTTAAATAGATTTTTATCGCATTTCGTAATTAAACTGATTTTGTTTTCCTTCATTTTGATACCGTTGATTTAGTTCATTACCTACATTGTTTACTAACAATAAAAGTAAAATATATTCACATGTTTGAGCCAGGAATATTTAGAATTATGTCCCCGCTCGTGTGAATATACTGCCTGAGTCATCCAGTACTGAAGATAAGGGTGTAATATATTATACTGTCTCTTATCACGGCTCTTATCAATGCATTTTAGCTTTTTCTTTTAGCTGCGTCGCATTAAAGGTGGTTACAGCTTAGATACAGTCAACCTGGAAGAAGTGTGAAAGCCACCCCTACCCCCTCTCTCTTTCTCTCTCTCTCTTTTAACACTCCTACAAAATTTTGTCAGCATCAGGCCCAGATTTGTGGCTTGATAATTATTCGTAAATAATTAGCTATATTTTTGCTGACCACATGTCTTCTTCCCACTTTACATGTCCCTTTAGTTCATCAATATTTTTCTGCATTATGCCTTCGTGAGTTTTCATTTGTCTTCATATAATTTTCCTGCCACAGCGTCTCATTTCAGTCACCTCACTTTCATACTTCTAATCCTGCTGTCTACATCTCATTCCCCTGCCATAACACCTCATTTCACGCACCCCACATTAATGCGTCTGTTTTCATGTCCATACGCAATTCATGCTGTTGTCTTATGTATTTAGAAAGAGAAATACTGAATAAAGAGTAAGAAATTGGTTACGCTGAATGAATATCGATAAGTTTGGTGGAAAATGTTTAAGCCTTGAAAATCCCTCAGGAACCGGTTAAGGTGTTGCAGACGGACCTTATCCACTCCTGAGTAAGTCATTTATGTGTCAGTTTCCGAGTCCTGTATCATTATCTCTTGATTAATGCTTAGAACATGTACAGATTTTAGATACTGTGAATCCAGAATATATTTCTCACGTTAAAGCAGAGAATTATAATGAGGTGTAAGTGTTGTTTAAGGAGTGTTACCTGTTTGGCTACACCTCACCCAGGCTGGGAACGCATTTATCGCACCCCAGCTCCCTCGCACTACCTCATCCCTGTCCCCTCACCCCGCCTCACCCCTGTTAGTTAAGTTTTGAATATAAAGCCAGGTGTGAGATGAGGGGAGTGGAGGGGGAGAAGGTTAGAAGTTTCTCTCTCTCTCTCTCTCTCTCTCTCTCTCTCTCTCTCTCACACACACACACACACACACACACACACACACACACACACACACACACACACTTTACGTAGGCTACTTTGTTTCTTGTGTTTCGTACGAGAGGATACCATCATCTGAGTTTCTGCTTGTTGTGATGCTATATGACACTGTTCCACCATTTAGCCCAGTCACTTCCTCTCACTCTACCAACACACTACACGCCTGAAGTACACAGACTTAAGCGGAGGATGTCTGTGTAATGGAGATCAGGTCGAAGATGTTGGAAAGAAAAGTATCCTCAGTTCTATCAGATAATTTTTGTCAAAAACTAGGGTTCTCTACCCTCCAAAACCGCGACCATTTTAGTGGAAATGGAGGATTAATCACCTTTGCATAAAGTGGAAAATAAAGAGAAAATCACCGCCAGAAACAACAAGGTCTGGGAAAACATCGTTATGGGGCAGTGGAGTTGATGTCAACATACAGATTCTTAAGACAACATTGCAGGTTCAGTATCGTATGGCCGTCACATCACATTTTTTTGTGGACTCAACAAACTTGCAAGGGAAGTGGTGAAGGGGAGTGTGAGGGAGGAAGCGCTAATGTGTAATACGACAACCTCTCCTGGCTAGTATGTAGACTGATTAAGCCATACACTGTGCTGCAATACGCATGCTCTGGTCCAGCCACTTATTGGGAGTGTAAACAGCTGGTGATGACGTTACTGAACCTACACACTCCCTCACATTCGCCAGTCCATCCAGTCGATGCTGCCCCGAAACAGAGAGAATCTTTTGTGTATTTTTTTTAAATGTCTGTAAGCTGTTTCCACATACCTCTTCAGTACTTTTGCAATACCATTTTTTGTGCCCGTTTTTGTCACTTATATGAACAATTGTCAGTAACCTACTGTACATCCCTCGGTTGCTTGCGCGTTAGGTTGCCGTTGTACCCTGTACGAGGTAAAAGTATGGCAGTGCCCTTTCGTTGCCGTAGCAGTTAAAAAGAAACAATTTACCAGTTATCCAGTGAAAAAATAATCATAATTATTTTATTCTTTATATTGCCATATGAGTCTCCTCAGCATAGGAGTGGTCTGTCGTCCTGTATGACAAAGGTAAAGGAGATATGAGGGAAGGGCCTCGTTAGCTTGAGAGTGTTATATGAAGAAGTTAAACAAATACTAGATGCGGGAGCTACGCATTACAATACATGACACAAACAAAACCATTACAAAGAACTACAAAAATACGTACAAGATGCAGAAGCTTCTAGACTTCTCGGTTAATGCCCTTGGTGTGGTTTGGTGTGGGAGGTTATATTGTGTTGTGTGGCGTGGCGTGCCGCGGCGTGGTGTGGTGGATGTGGTGTGGTGTGGTGTGGCTTGGATATAGTCACTGGAATCTGCGGAAATGAAGCATCTCGTTCCCGAAAGCTATTAGCGAGAGACAACTGGGCATGTCCCCTCCAAAACATGCCTCCACATCTAAAAATGATGCTTTGAGAACTGGGCTTGATGGAGTGTCAGTAAGTCCCTCAGCAGAGCATCAGTGATAGTTGTGTGAGATTTGGATTAGATTATTCTTAACTATATAATTTCACGAATAAAGACTAGATAGTGTACTAAACTGTAGAAGTACATGAAGGAGGGTGATGTGTCTTGGGAGGAGTAAAAAAATAGAGAAATAGGTTACACATGGTTGAAAAAAGTGAGTTGGAGGAACAAGATACCGTTGTATGTGTTGGGAGTAGAGAAGATACTGAAGAAATACTGTGCTGGATTAACTAACAACAGAATGGATAAATACATGAGGCAAAGTGGTATGTCGTGTAAGGAGAGGGTGTCACTGAGTCGAACCAGGAATAGCTGAATGTCACTCTGTCACTGCCACCCCTCACAGGATGCGGCGAGAGGCAGTGGGCCAATAGAGCGAGGAATAATTGCCATACCCATTCAGGGGTGTGGAGGGCAGTTATGGGAGACATGTAATGTTTGTTTATAGTGATAGTGATGTTCATAGTATGGTAATGTAAGGCCTCAGGCATTTACCCTCCTGCCTACCTGTTGGCTTCCCACCTACCAGACGATACCTGCAGGAGAGTGCGAGCCCGTGCATAAACAAACAAACGCATACGTACGTCTTTGTTGAACCAATCTCCTTTTTCCTTCATGCATATCAAACCACGTACATACATTCTTACTTACCATACTCCTGTTTTCCCACCTACCAACCACCTCTTCTTCTACCTACTTACCCATCTACCTATGTACCATACACCTGTTTTCCTTCTTACCTACCACCCCTTCATCTCCTTACTTACCATACACCAGTTTTTCTACTTACCAACCATCTATTTTTCTCCCTAATTACCCACCTGCCCACCCTGTCTACTTTCCAGTGTATATACCCCATAACCTGTCAATAACGTACGGTATCTGCTGCCTACCTACCTACCTATCCACTTACCTACGGTACTTATTTTCCTTGCTTGCTGCCTTCTTTCCCTACTTCCTTCAAATACCGGTAGCTTCTCATCCACCTATGCACATGTGTATCTTTTTTCATGATCTGTCTAGAAAGGATCACAATGCTTTTCTAATAACACCAGTTTCTCAGAGTTTAGATATGCTGAGCTGTCTCCTTTGAACGCACTCAATTGCTGACTATGTACAAGGGCCTCATAAACCTATATATGAAGTGGCCAAGTGTTGGTGGCTAATAACCTACATTTCTAAACAGGCTGGAATCAAAGGCTTGGCATTTCAACGACTCCATTCTTTTCACCGACACCTTCATCTTCTCCCAGCGCCGCAGTGTCGCATCTCTCTGTCTCTGTCTCTGTCTCTGTCTGTCTGTCTGTCTCTGTCTCTGTCTCTGTCTCTCTCTCTCTGTCTCTCTCTCTCTCTCTCTCTCTCTCTCTCTGATTGTTTTGGTGACATGTTGAGGTCTGTGATATGTAGGAGGGTTGCTGGGCCACAGGGAACGGGCTGTTAAGCCCATGCTCAGAGTCGAACGCGTACAAAGAAATCGCACCATTCTCATTGCCATGCTACAGAAAACACACTTGCCCCCCATGACTGTGTGGACGATCATTTAGACTTATTGTACGGCACGGGTGTTGCACTGTCTCTGTCCTTCTTCTCCTTTAGTTTGTGCTTGTGTGAGGTATTCATTAGTACTCTGTGCAAGCATTTGTGCCTCCAGGTATTAAATTCATTATGGCTCTGTAACTAAGCCTGATGTGTTAAAAGGTTTTTGCATATTCTGGTGTGTTCCGTGTCAATGTACCGGGTACGAGTGTGGAATTTCTGACGGTGTGTGTGTGTGTGTGTGTGTGTGTGTGTGTGTGTGTGTGTCTGTGTCTGTGTGTGTGTGTGTGTGTGTGTGTGTGTGTGTGTGTGTGTGTGTGTGTGTGTGTGTGAGAGAGAGAAAGAGAGAGAGAGAGAGTTATCATGTAAAAAAAACTTATAACACTGTGTTTATTGCCTTATAATGTGCTTTTTGTCATGCCAAGCTTAGTACCGTACCTAAATGTCTGAGATAAAAGAAGATTCCTGATGAGAGTTTGTTATTAGTTTATATATTCATTCAATGCCCTCCTCCCCATCCCAACTTATCCTAACACAGCCTTCGTCCCGGTATAACCTACCGACAATATCTATTTTCAGACGGGCTCCTGAATATACTTTGCTGATCCCGCTTACTCATTTCCCGTACGTAACTTTCCCGGACAGACTCGTCCATTCATCCCTGTTGTTTCCACTGCCCTTGCCTTCCACCTGTTCTCATCATTCCGTCGTTCTTTTACTTCTCCAACTTGACCAGTCGGAGCTGATGACGCGATGATGTGTTGGGGCGGGTAGGTCACGGGCATTACAGGCAGAAGTTATGTGAGTTTAAGGAAAAAAATGAATGAAAAGATTGAACATAGAGAATCATCGGAGTAAAGTACAGGAAGCGTGACGGGGAGGGAACGATGACAAGCAGGAGAGCAATGAGACAGCAAGAGTTATAGGAGAGGCTGGCAGGGCAGCAGAAATAACTGGAGATACAGAGTGGTGGATAGAGAAGGGGAAGCGTCTAGAGGGACAGGGAGGAAGAGTGAGTGGCAGGGAGAGAAGCAGTGTAGCAGATAGGGGGAGGCAGGGAGGAAGAGTGAGTGGCAGGGAGAGAAGCAGTGTAGCAGATAGAGGGAGGCAGGGAGGAAGAGTGAGTGGCAGGGAGAGAAGCAGTGTAGCAGATAGAGGGAGGCAGGGAGGAAGAGTGAGTGGCAGGGAGAGAAGCATTGTGGCACGGGGAAGAGACAGGAAGAGAGAGTGGCAGGGAGGGAAGTAGTGTAGCAGTTATGGAAAAGCAGGGAGGAGAAAACAGTGGCAGGGAGAGAAGTAGTTTAGCAGTTAGGGGGAGGCAGGGAGGAAGCGAGAGTGGCCGGGAGAAAAGCAATTTAGCCGGTAGGGGAGTCAGCAGGTGGAAGCAGAGGGAGGGAGGGAGGGAAGTACTGTAGGTTGAGAAGAGAGGGGGCGGGGCAGGAGAAGTGGGAGGGAGAGAGACACAGGTAGAGGCAAAGGGTGAGGGATATAAATAAAAGGAAAACAGAATGTGGGATAATGAGGACGACATAGATGAGGAGAAAGAGATAGGAAGAGAGGTAATAGAATATAGAGAAGAGGTTAGTAAGGAAGCGATAAAGAAGACAGGTATGGATGATGGCATTAAACAGGGACTAAGGAATGATGAGAGAGATAGGGTGGAGATGCCGTAAAAATGGTCACACACACACACACACACACACACACACACACACACACACACACACACACACACACACACACACACACACACACTGATTTAGTTAGATAGATACATAAATATATTTATGGATAGGTAGGTAGGTAGACAGATAGATAGACAGGCTTACAGAAGGAGAGAGAAGGCTATTAAATTCAACCATTTCTCTTACTTCCATTCCAAGCCAGACCTCATACCTTGTAAGGCCTCTGCCTACACAGACCCCACTGAGATGGGAGTTGTGATAATACATCTTGAGAGAGAGAGAGAGAGAGAGTAGTTAGATAGCTCATGGTTAGTTTAGACTGTTAGGTCTGAATCTGTTCTTTTCGTTATGTTAGATTATTTTAAGGTGCGAGGTTAGGCAGTGCACACAGCTGGAGTAGGTATAAAAGTGAGTTACATTAGGACAACCATGACGAGGTTAGGTAAGTACTGGACCCTCTACGTCTTGCCTCATAGCCCACGGTGTAGCCAGAAAAAGTGTGGCTGGAGGAGCAGACAATAATATATAACCACAGAGCAAACGGTCAGCTTCTAAATGCAGCCCAGTCACTTTATATTTTTTTAATCCACGTTTACATGGTGTCATCATTCGTCATTACTTTACTGCTGCATCTACTACTTTAATTTGTGTGTGTGTGTGTGTGTGTGTGTGTGTGTGTGTGTGTGTGTGTGTGTGTGTGTGTGTGTGTGTGTGTGTAGGAGAGTCCTGCAGTACTGAAAAGATACAAAAATGTCAATTAACCCATGTAGTACCGTGACGTTTTATGCTTTGCTAATGTCACATGAGTTCCTTCTTGTTACTACCCGATGGTGTTTTTCCTGCTTCTGCCAGACAGTTTAATTCAGTTTAAAGGAAACTTCTATTTTATGTAGTGAAATGGTTAATGTGTGTTGCGCCACCGCATATTTGACCGTATTACACAATGTGTAGATCTCCTTGTAGAATATCACTTCTTTAAAACTGGTTCTGGTAAAAAAGACACAGATTTTATACTCAATTTGGGTTTAGGACCTTCAAGGCGCCCAACAGATTACACAAGCATTGATTATTACTCAAAAAATGCCTATGCTTGTGAGTCACAAACGTAAAAACGGAGGCAGGGCAGCTCACATTATCTCCGTCAGGTAATTACTTAGAAGTGGAGGGGACACAAGGTGTGGTGGATTGAAAGACATAAACAGAGAGGCCTGAAGGACACGGGATTCACCCAACGGTATGTGGACCAGGCTGGCGTGTCGGTGCCTGCTTGTGCAATACTTATCCGTATTTAGTTTTTGCGCCAGTCTTGGTTCTGGCTGGCTGCCGAGAGGATGGGTGGGTGGGTGTGGAAGGGAGGGTGGGATGTAGGTGAGGGAGGGTGTGGAACGAGTAAGTAGTGTGTGAATGGGTCAGCGTGTGTGTGAATGGACGAGAGTTAATGGAATGAGTTGCTAGACAGTGTGGGTATGTGATGTGATTGAGAAGAGAATGAATGAATGTGGATGAGAGTGGGCGAGGAAGCTGAGTGTTGAAATACAAATGGAGAAATACCGTAGTGTATCTGTGTGAGGGAGATGAGAATGCGTATATAGTGTAAAAAGGTGGGTGTGGCAGGGGCTGGACTGCTGCATATAGCCTACCCACTTGTCATGACACCGCTCCAGGACATCACCGTCGGAAGTTGGTATTAGGCTTTTTATATTGTGTTAGGTGCAGGTTTCTGAGAGTGTGACCTTGGTAGGGATACTGGTGGGGCTGCTGGAGGTAAAGTTAGTTTTTACATGAGTCCAAAGACGCCTACTATATTAGAACGACGTGTATTTGCATTGTTGTTGCTGTTAGTCCTGGGGAAAGCTATGACAATACTTCAACACGTTTACACCTGCCACTTTGCGAACATATTTTTTCAGTGTCAGAAATTAGGCAAGAATTTAACATGCCTTCTCAATATCTCCACCTCCCACCGCCAGAATCATGCTTCAACACCCTGACTGTGAGCTGGTACCAGTTGGGGCCTGGAAGGTGGGGGCAGTGAGACCGGTTGTTACGCAATTACACTAATGAAATAATGAGGCATCCGGCTGAAGGAATGATCATGGTTTTATAATCAACCTTAGAAGAACATGCCTGGTAGCGGTAATGAGGGAGGCACAAGAACAACTGGACACATCTTTCAAAACGAGTGTTACTCCTCCTGGCATCTGGAGTATTGATAATTATGACCACACATTACAATCGATAAGAATAACAAGTGAACGCGTCTTCCTACATATATTGTGTGTATTGGTACCGTACTTAGAGGAGACGGTGAACGAACAACTGACTTATGTATAAGTGAAGGAGAGTGCATGAATAACCGCTGTTTTGCAGGTGAATTGTGGAGATGTAAAGAGACGTTACAACCCCCCCCCTCTCTCTCTATCTCTCTCTCTCTACATGTGTGTGTGTGTGTCACGATGAACCATTGATTTTTATTCAGTATTCATATTCTGCCTCTGCTCCGGCCTGCAGAGTACATTTGTCTTCGTAGCCTACTCATGTAATTATTTTTTCATTTCCTGTCTATCACCTGATTTTCCCTCTGCTTTTTTTTTTTCTTGTTCTCTTTCTCATCTGGTCGTTCCAAGAGAAATTCAGTGATACCAGTAAGTCTTGTATAGCAACAAGGACCGCAAGCCTCTTAAAATATAAACGTTTCCTAATTCCCCCCTACAGTATATCACGAAAAGGAGGATAGTGGATTGCAGGAGAAAAGCTAATTTGGCCTGCAGTCACCTGGGTTACGAGAAAAGCTAATTTAGCCTGCATTTACCTGGGTCAGCGTCCACCTGAACCTGCGGCAACAATAATAACAGCAGTAATTCTGGAATAAGTTTTTAGATTCAGATGATGGGCGGAACCGGGGTGGGGGGCGTGGATATGTGGACCAAGGCTAAGAGGGAACGTGACCTGAAAAAGGTTGAAAACCGCTGCTGTAGAGGAGCTCTCCCTGTCATGGAAGGCCAGCTGTAGACTTGTAGGTTGAAAGTTAATATACCTTGTCCTCCGGGAACCCATCCATCCATTAACCCATCCAGTGCAGTGTGTGTGTCAGCAGCAGTAATATAACCTAGGAAGTTTCCACGCAGTGAGAGGCACAGCAGCGTTAAATAGAAGATAACGAACAGAAGGATTAACCCCATTTAGCTGATGCACTACTACAACATTCACAGTTATGGTAATAGCAAGTAATATGATCCTAAATTAACCTCCTGCCCTTATTAATGCTTTTGAAAAGGTCTTGTACTGATAAGCGAGATATCAGAAAGCATTCCGTGAAATATCAGGTATCATTTGTACATCGCTGCTCGGGTGGACTGGAGAGTATCATGCAAACCACCCCTTTGCAAGCACCCATACTCATGGTGCCCTGACCTAAGAATGCAGTATGTTTTGACTCTGAGACGCTTACGGTAGAAATAATGCCTGTAATTCGGGTTTTTGTGACACTGATGTTTCGAATAACTCATGTGAAGCCTGAAGTACTGATGTGTGAACCACTTTGTCAGATCTATGATATATGACGATAAGATGCACTTTGGAATATTGCGATTTCATATATTATTTTACTAAGCAATGTCCCTGTAGTTCTTTCGTTCTATCCTGTGAAGCTTCGAACACAAAGGACGTAATGAACGAGATATAATGTTTAGTATATTACACTGGCATGGCATACTAGTGTTTTGATCGTTATTCTTCTGTTTAGCTGCAGTTAGAAGTAAGCAGAAGACGTGTACTCGTACATTTCATTTACGGGTGTGATATAAGGTTTAAGAATGTTTCTCTACTAATATGGTGTAATTTACTATTGTTATAGCTGGTGAATGTTGGCTTTCGTATGGTACGTGTTAATGTGATGTTTTTCCATTACAGGTAAGGCAGTGGTGCGGTGTGGTAGTGTGGCTAGGTGAGTGACAAAAAATGGATATTGATCTGCCATTCAGTTTACATCAAACTATGGTAGCAGAGAAGAACGCGGCAGCTGAGTGGTGTGGTGTGATGTGGTGTGGCTTAATGTGGCTGGGTAAGTGGTACTAAGCCACGCCGAGAGGGACGGCACAGTGGCTCTTGCATTAATCTCTCACTGGCAAAAACCTTCATGCTGTGTCTAATCTGGAACTAAAATGTTGTAACCTCTGCACTCTGCCAAGGTTCATTACGCCATATCAGTAATGATTATATGTTGAAAGATAATCGCTTCTTCCCCCTCACGACCCTGGATTGTGGTAATCAGGCATGGAGATGGGGGGTAACTGGGAGATGAAAATACTTTAATGGCGCTGGTGGAGGGAACGTCACGCAGATTTCAGAGCTGTACAGTATTTATTCATAACAATTGTGAAACTACCAAAGAAAGAAATTGTAGCATCAGAGATACTTTATTGGTATGAATGTTCCTCTTCAAGGGAATGAATAGAGATGAGAATATCATACATCACTGGAAAGCCCAGCAGGGCATTGAGACACACTGGCTACTAAGGCAGTGGTGTAGTGTTCGTTTGAAGGACGGTGGGGGCAATGAGGAGAATTCAGTGATGTATGAAGGGGAAATGCCATCAAACCACAACACCGGGAGAAGAATGATGTAACTCTGTGTTTTGTGAGGTTTTTGGGAAATGTGTAGGAGGTAGAGAGGCAGGATGATCAGGCAGAGAGGGAAGAGAAGGACCTGTGGCTGATAAGTACCGGTATGTGTGTAAGGAGTTTGGGCGGAAGAGACGAAGGCAAAGAGTTATGCAGAGAGAGTTACATAGAGTTGTATTCATATACAGACCTCACAGACGTTACGGTTATAACAAGGTAATTCTGTTTTATTAGTGACAGAGCTTCATTCTTTGTCAGAAAACTGTAAGAACGCTTTTGTACAAAAACCAAGTACGGAAAGTGAGAGGACGAGAGATTACGGAGCAATTTGAGTGGAGGTTCTGTATCGTAGCAAGTGTAACGGGAGACTGGAAATGAAGGTTAGGATATGAATGGATAGGCACGTAATTAGTACAAATATGAGCTCACCTGTGTTGTATAAGAAGGTCATGAAATGTGTAGAGAAGAGGACAAGGTGTAAAGGCAGAAGGGTAGACAGATGCAAATAGAGACAACTGACCAACCGTAGAGTGAGTGAGGGTGGGTGGAAACTCGGAAGATAGAGACAGTGAAGTAGGAGCAGTGAAAGTGGAAAAGAAGTGAGGATGAGATATTGTGGCCCAAGTCGACTGAACCTTGTCAGGTTTGTTGGATGTGCGGGAGAATATACGTTTAAACAATAAGAACAGTATGAACCATGAGGCAGGCTACAAGGAAAGAATGAGAAGGGATGTGAGAAACGTTGTGAATTTGTGTAAGATGGAGAGTAGATCTTGAAGAGAATGTTATGAGAGAGTATTAGAGATGTAAAGAGAAAGTATACCGTATGAGGAAGGGTATGAATATAGGAATGAGAAAAATTATGAAGAAGATATGAGAGAAGAGTAAGAGAGGCATTGGAGGAGCACTGTGATGAGTATTAGTGGTGGTTTGAAGATGTATTTGAAGAGGTATGAAGAAAAAAAGAGGGATGGTTGCAAAATATGAATACATTAAAAGAACTGAATAAAAGTTAGGCTTTTCAGTACATAAATGGCTTCCCAGTATATAGAGTAATACAGCAAACTATTTTACTGTTTAACAAACCGTCGTTATGTAAGAATATTTGTATTTTGGATAATTTTTCTGTTACAAAATATTACCATTCATCATTACCATTACCATAAAAGAATTCAGTAATAAAGGCTATCGTGACCTCCCAGTGCACCTAATTTCGTACCAGTTGTATCAATGTACCTAATGGCTTGAGACTGGATGACTGATGTTGATGATGTAACCCAATCTTACATCTCCTCCCTCTTCAGCCTTAAACCTACTCCCACCTACTCCCTCAGCCATTTCATCATCTACTAACAGTCCAGCAACCACTACTAATACTTCTATTACTACTACTACTCGCCTGATCAATCCAGCAACCCCTACTAATACTGCAACTACTAGTACTTCCCTGACCAACCAGACGTTTCACTAACACTACTATCCTAGTTAACCATCACCACCATAGTCTCATTACCATCGTCAGTCACCCCCACCATCTTCACCCAACCATAACCACCACCATCTTCACCCAACCACTACCACCACAAAAACTAGTCTCCACCACCCTGTCTCCACGGCCTTTCACATTAACCACACCGTCTGCATCCCTACTAACTCCCCCGCTTCCCTGCATGTTATAACGCAAGCCTGTTGTTAATTATGCTGCCTACGTCCTTCCTTGCGTGTGGTGTGAGTGCTGTACGCTGGTGCCAGGACCCGCCTTGGCCACGGAGTAGGTACGGTGGAAGGGGATTGGGATGAGGTAGGGAGGGGGAGGAATAGGAAGGTAGGTGGAGGAGAAGAGGTGCTGCATCGACTGGGATGGAAAGTAGAAAGTTGATAGGTACGGTACGAGGAGTAGAGGAGGTGCGAGGCAGGTAGGGAGAGAGAGAATGGGGATAAACAGGGAGAGATAACAACAAGGAATGTTAAGGAGAGAGGAGAAAAGGTGGAAATCTGGAAATGCAGAAAGCTGGCAGGATGTAGGAAAGAAACAGAAGGACAGGTTGAGGAAAGGTATAAGAGAGACAAGGTGGGAGCATAGAATGCGGAAAATTATATCATTGTTGTGGACACAATTATATTATTGAGCCTGAAGCCAGTAGATTAAATTTTCAGAAGACAGGGTTAAAAACAATATTGATTAACTCCTTTCCTTGCCATGAATGCACTTAAGTACTTCATTAAGGCCAGACGAATGTGTTCAGTAAAAAAAAAAATAAATAAAAAAAAATTAAAAAAAAAAGTTCCACTAATCAAACTGTTGAAGCAGAGTGAGAATAAGGCACAGTACCTTTAATGATGGGCCTCCTTTACTTCTCCAGTATCTCCTGCATCACAGTAAATAATGCACTCCCACCTCAGACCCCACAACCATCAGCAATACACTTAAGGCAAGTGGATGATCGTGTGCTGGAGTTGCCTTGCTGCCTCCTTTTGCCACCTATAGCTTTCTGTTTGGGTAGTGTGTGTGTGTGTGTGTGTGTGTGTGTGTGTGTGTGTGTGAGAGAGAGAGAGAGAGAGAGAGAGAGAGAGAGAGAGAGAGAGAACGAGAGAGAGAGAGAGAGAGAGAGAGAGAGAGAGAGAGAGAAAGAGAGAGAGAGAGCGCATTTGGTCGCATCCACACGTGTGCTGAAACAAGTGCTGGCAACATGTAAACGACGTAATAACGAACAGGCTGCAAACATGCTCGGAACAGCTGCTTCCAGGTAATGTTGGCAACATAATGATGAAGTCTCACCTGTCTCGCATGGACACACTAACGCATCACCTCTGCTGCTAGTAAGTTCGAAGCTGCACTGAAGCATGTTTGCATACATCTGTCCAAATACGGTTACAGACTTGTATCCAGAGATGTTAACAGCTGTGTTGTCAACATGTGCTCGAGGATAAGTATGGACGCGCACAAAGACACTCAAGGAATAGAGAGTAGATACAGTGTTTATCTCTCTCTGACACTAATTTCCATACCTCTCGTTGCATACTCATATAGCATATTTTGTTTCTTTCTCGATGCATCGTCCTTCGCTTAACCTATGTTTCCTTCTGTAGGATATTTCTCATTTCTGTAAATGTGGATCCGGATACATAGAACTTCAGGGGCCGGATTTACTTAAGGCGGTATAATCATCCACTGAAACCCAGGTAATTGATATACCTAACATGAATACAGTCATACATCCCGACCTTACGACACTGAAATAATACAGGAGTGTGATACTCGTAAATAAACCGAGTTCAGCAAGAATAAGCAGGCTTTGGTAAGCTACAGACATGAAAATCTTCGACACGGAGAACTTATGGTATAAATAACGGAACTTGATCCCATATCGAATGTGTTGTGTGATTAAAATACGCCACATGAACCATTTCGCTCCTTGGCGTTTCGCTCAGATGAGTAAAAACGTCTTACTGAATAAAATTCTCTGCAAAAAACGGAAATAAAATGGCTAAGTCCTACAATCGTTGTGAAAGGCTAGGATTTGTGCCTGACGGTGTTGGATTATTCATTTGTGTTGCGTTGTCAGCCCGTGAGTGAGGTTGTGTGCCGGGGTACGTAGTGATGGTGGTAGACGTGGTGAGGACAGCCTGCACAATGACGCTTACCCATATACTAACACACACACACACACACACACACACACACACACACACACACACACACACACACACACACACACAATTTCTGGGTGGTCTTCTGAGCGGTGCTGCACAGCTCTCTCCTGTTGTTGTTACTGCTGTAAGCATTAGTCCTCTGGTGGATGTGTTGCTTCGCGTCATCTTGTTGATAAGACGCTGTCTCCTAAGGCGAGAGACAGCAGCTCCGTGCGGCAGATGTAAGGTAGTTCTTTTAGGAATGAAAGCAACTTCATTTTTTTTTTTCTTGCGGGCTTGAAGCCTTTGCTTCTCACTTCTTTGCATAAAAAAGTCACATGTACGAGTAGAACTTGTGACCCATTCTGAACCTCTGCCATGTTCTTGTCTGATAATTATTAACCCATTAATGCCCAGAGTTCCTGTGCAAGGGATTTTGGTGGAAGGGTACTAAGCTTACCGCCCTCCGCCCAGTTCTGTCCTTTATACAGGAGACTGGGCGCCAATGGGTTAATGGTGGAGTTCCATTAGGATGTCCTACAGTATTTTCATCAGGCACGTAGGTATTGTCCTGTGGCGTTGAATGATGATAATGACGCTGATGATGATGTGTATATTGTGTCGAGTTTCTGGTGACAGTAATTGTGATATATGCAGAGGTTGTAGAGACGTCTTACATGCTCTTAAAGTTCCCAACTTCTCCACTTGCCTTTCCTCTAAAAGGCAGCAAACTGATCTGTTGACTCTGGGTGAAGGCGATGAAGGAAGTGGGACATCACAGGGAACAGATGCCATTACTCGTATAATACAAGACCAAAGATGGGTTTGGTGGGGTAAATATTTGAGCCTGACATCATCCATCACTGGCCTTTGCAGGTCCATCTCCAGACACGACCTACTCG
The DNA here is from genome assembly GCF_032717465.1 of Coenobita brevimanus. Classification (NCBI taxonomy): domain Eukaryota; kingdom Metazoa; phylum Arthropoda; class Malacostraca; order Decapoda; family Coenobitidae; genus Coenobita; species Coenobita brevimanus. The sequence continues at coordinate 8,798,745 of NC_137046.1, forward strand.
GGAATGGACAAAGAACAGAGGAAAATAAAAACTGTCAAAAGCGCTCGAACAAAGCAAATATAAGAATTTTTCACTCCCTCCTCTCCCACCTCCTACTTTCTTCCTCCGCCTCTTCCTCCTCTCCCACCTCCTACTTTCTTCCTCCACCTCTTCCTCCTCCTCTTTATTTGTCTTCCACTGTTCTTCTCGTCATCCACTTTTCCTTCCACTTTTTTGTTTTCCGTCTTTCCTTTTCTTCCTTCTCTTCCATGGATATTCTTTAATTTTCCCTCCTTTGTCCTTCACTTATTTTCCTTTCTCATCCGTCCTTCTCCTTCCCCTTTTTCTTCCTTCCTTCCTTTCAGTCCTCGTTAATTTTTCTCCATTCTTATCCGTCCTTCCTCCTACTCCTCCAGCTCGTCCTTCATCATTCCTCCCTGCCTGGAATTTTTAGTAACCTCAGACAATTACAAGTACGGTACGGTACGAAACAAGGGGTGATAATTGCACTTGATCACTTGGGAGTTTCCAGCTGTAGAAAGCGAAGCATTTGAACTGTTTCCAAAGACTAGGATTTTGCGTTTTTGAGCCTAGATGAAGGTTTTCAGTTCATAGGCTCGTTTGTCTTGCACTAACGGCTTCAATTATGGTCCAATTTTGGCAGATGAGATGTCAGGATAATCATCTCCATCCGACGTTGTGCCCTCGTCGGAGTGGTCGACACGTTCAGGACAATCCTAAGGTCACAGTAGCAAAATACAAAATCTCAGTATGCAAAAGTATTAGTATCATTGGAAAGGGCTTTCATAATACAGTAATTTATGCCTTCATCACAATTTTGTTACAGCGCAAGAGATTTTGCCAAATTAAAAATAAATCTAAAGACGTGCCTGTGTTGCTACTTCATTAGTTGGTGATGGCAGGCAGAGAGGTAGGTAGGGAGGTCGGCAGAGAGGTAGATAGAGATATAGGTAAGATGGGAGGCAGTAAAGAGTTGTGTGTATGTAGGTATGTAGATAGGCAAAAAGGAAAGGAGACAGGGGGATGAGTAGGAATGTAGGCAGGGAGGTAGATAGACATGTAGGTAGGCAGGGAGGTAGGAAGGGAGTAGGTCGAGAGGCAGGCAGCTAGGTACGATAGTTATGAAGTCAGTAGGTAGTGAGATAGCTAAGTAACGAAAAGCTACAAGTGTAAATTATTCGTTTATATGGTGAAGGAATAATTTGCAGCCTAACATCTCCCGGTAAAATTTTCATAGTCAAAGTGGCTGCAAAACCTGAGACATAACGAGATCATACGAGACTTCATCTTCAAGACTTTAGCGTGGTTAAGTGTTTTTAGAACAGGGATAGGACTGTTTTGAGTGTAAAAATACATTGGAGGAGATCCTGGAACTAATAGGATAAAATTGGAGTAGACTTATTATAAAGGAGTAAGATTAGAGTTGAGCAGAGGGTGTTGCGATGGTTTGGGCATATGGAGAGAATGGATAATGAGCGATTGGTGAAAAAGACAACTAGGTCTGATGTGAGAGGTGTAAGGCTGAGAGGAAGACCACGAATAGGATGGATGGACAGTGTGAAGAGAGCGCTGGATGCGAGAGGGATGTCTGTTGAGCAAGGAAGAGTGGCTGTGCGTGACAGAAATAAATGGAGAGAAATTGTGAATGAATAAGTGATGCCGCAGCCCTGAGGGGATATTCTCCCGCATTTGATCTGATCAGCTAGTCAGGTCAGATGCGGGTAAGGGGATGGATCTGTTATGATGTGGCAGGGGTAAACCAGCTCTGCTGTCGGACCCTGCTGCGGATGTCACTGATTGGATTGCGCAGTTGACCCTTGTGCGGTGTGGTGCGGTGAGAATCTGTCCGTTCTCCCCTTTGGGGCTAAGATGCGAATGAATGTGTTTGAATGGATGAGTAAATGGGGAGTGTGTCGTCCTGTCTCGGCTACCTCCCTTTCCTTGGGGGAAGCAGCCTAGGTATATAGATAGATAGAGAGATAGAAGATTAGAAAGGGTTGGTAATAAGAATGAGGTATTTAATTGATATTAATTAATGGGGATGTTTTAATGTCGGGTTATGTAACCTATTGAGATCACAAAAGAGTGTGCTTTATGACATTCAGTTCTTCTAACTGTTCCCTGCAACTACATGAACTTGACATCACAGTCACGAGACCATCACTCCAGTTTTCAGTTAATAGAGTACCATTAGCATAACGATAAAAGATACAGTACTATTATGTTCAACCGCTGTCAACGCCATATCTTCAGTCTAATTATTTCTTATGCAACACTCTTCCTTCAGCTCTCCTTTTCACCTTCTTGCTTTTCCCAATCCTGTTGTCTCCCCATAAAATTTACACACTACTCCTCCCCCTCTCAATCCATTTCTCCATTCCCCAAATGAATCTTTCCACCTTCTTTCCTCCCCTCTTCCTTCTCCCCGCGGAATTATCGCCACATCTTACCATGCTAATCTCTGCCACCCTAACACCACTATACCTGTACTTCCCAACATCCAAAATAAATTCTTCCAATCTTATCATCCTTGCTTCCTGCATTCATAAACGACTTTCCACCCTTCTTCTCTTCTCCAGTCCCTGTCAGTACAGTACTATATTCTTATCTTTCCTCTCTAATTGGATTATCATATTGCTTTCTCTCACTTCACCCACCCTCTGTCTCTCCACCCTATCACTATTTCTTTACCCACAGAGTGAACCTTCCACTCTTTTGTTCCTCCTTTCCCTGCCAGCATTATCCTGTACCTTAGCCAGCATTATCTTTTTATCTTTCCTTACTTCACCCTGCGTCCGCTCACCACCCCACCACCATCTGTCACCGCGCCACGCCCATTGTACACAAACTTACCGTAGAAGGGCACATCCTTAAATATCCTTGACACTGAAAATGGAAACACACACACACACACACACACACACACACACACACACACACCAAATTCATAAGTGTATCCAGCTTTGTGTGTGTGTGTGTGTACATTACCAGATCGTATCCCTCTCTGCTCACATATCCACATTTCACCCAGTACATGCACATCCTTATCCTGCAAATTTTGTGACATAAGTAAATCATCTTTTGTTCCACTGGACTTCTTTCTTATTATTTTACATCCGTCTGTTGATTAAGTTACTGAATGTGTCTATTTTAACTTTGAAACTGGCCCTGCATACTTAGCGCCGAAAATAAAACTGACGCATTTCAAAAGGTGAAAGAGTAGCCTATAAACAGTGATAATGTCAATGCAGATCCTTGCTGTACAACCTGTGACAGCCTTACACAGCCACTGCCATATATAGTGTGAGCCCAAGTTATATTAGTGTGTAAGAGATTTTTTTTTTTTTCACTACGGTACTGTCGTTAAGCAACAAACGAGCTTGTGTGTGTGTGTGTGTGTGTGTGTGTGTGTGTGTGTGTGTGTGTAGCTGATGGTCTAGCTTGGTCAGTAATCTAGTGTAGATGGAATTACCGTCGTGGGTACTGGTTGGGATATAATCCAGTCTGAGGTCCCTTTAATGAAATATAAAGTCTAGTTTTGTGTAGGTAATGGTTTATGGTCTGTGCTGATTTGTGGCGTAGTGGAAGTATATATATTTTTGTGTTTTGTGTTGACCATTATAAGTAGTATAATGTCGGTAGGTAGATAATGGTTTTGCGGATTCTTCATTGCCGTTTTATTTTAACCGTGATGTGGTCAGTTATTTGATATTGCCAGTGTTTATTTTTATCTGTTCATTTATCCGTGCCAAGGTGTGTTGTTATGGTTTGTGGTCTGGTCTGGTCACTGGTTTGTTGTCGTTCACTGACTTGGTCTTTGTTGTGTTGATATTTTTGGCCTAGTTTGTCATGGCGTCCGTTGGGCAATATCCATTGGATGTTCAGAAATGTGGCTTGTGATGTGGTGCGTTGTATGACTCGGTATGTAGTTTAGTTTCGGTTTGGTATGCATGAAGTAATTTGGTCGTGTGTAATGTAGTGAACACAATGTGGTCTTGTATGTTGTCTGAGGTCAAATGTATGATCCGTGGTTTGATTTTTGGTTTGATCTGGTCTGTCGCGAGATGTGTGCTTTGATTTTATGTGATGTGTAGATAGTGATATGACAGTATATGCAATTTGTACTTTCACCAGGTAAATGTCATGTATGTGTGTGTGATGTGGCTGTAATATTATGTTTGATGTGCGATGGGAACTGTGTACTGGTCTGGCATGTAGTCTTCGATGAGTTGCAATGAGGCACCTCTTTGGATTGGACACTGTCTACCGCTTGATATTCATTGGGCGAAGTTCCGAAGTTCCAACTGCCTAATGTCTTGAATACCATAGCATCTTATGAAATGCAAACGCTGCGGCAACCTCCCGTGAACCACTATGATGCGGCATGCCTTAACCTCCCTTGTAGAGAGAATAGGTCCTGCAGTTATATAGTAGCCATGACCATGATACGGCACTCAGCTTCACTCCACCCAGTTGTCCATGTTAACACGCTGTTCATATCGATGAAGAACACATTACCTATCACAAAAAAATGTTCTCCACAGTCCTCAACTTCTCTCTAATTAGCGTAGTTTAAGAACATTGGATGTAAGCTGATGGTCGCCAGGGTGGTGAGGAGGAGATTGAATGTTAGCAGCGCCGAGGTCATAGCTCTTGTGATTGAGTCCGTTTCATTGTATCCTGTTACAGTATGTACTTTTGTATGTATACACATACGTATATTTGTATGTATGTTAAAATTTCATTCATATCTGATTCGGTGTTGATCAAAATTGGCAGTTAAGTAATGTGAGGGTCCAGAGAAAAGTTATTCAGTTAGGGAGTAAATCGATTAAAAATTAAGGTCACGGGTCAGGTTCAGAGTTCAGAGATTGGCATTATATCACGAGTTCCTGATCTGGTACGGATCAAAAATGTCACATAAATTGTACTTGGGAGTGGGAAGAATTTATTTGACTTGTGTAGGGCGATCAAAAGACAAGGTCACAGGTGAAGGTCAGATTGCATGCGCTACGACGCTGTTCTCTTTGTTACATCAAGTACGCCACAAACAATTAGCACAAGGAAGTAGTTGACTCAGTAACTCTTTTGTGTTACCATAATTATCAGTCTCTCTTCTCACGTGCTTTGCAGGTGATAAGAGCAATAAATGCATGTATATGTTGTTTGTGGTGCGGCAAACTTTGGTTTCAGTTGGTGTATGGTAGATGAGTGATGGGATGTGAAAGGAACAGGGTTCCGGGGAGGTAATTGTCTTTAAATCTACCCGTCCTCACCCACTCATCCTCACCCTCACCCACTCCCACTCCCACTCCCACTCCTCCTTCACCTCAACTCCTGCCCGGCCCCACAGGAGTGATGGATTACCAGCACGCCGACGCACGAGCACCAGGACAACACAGGCAGATAGCCAGGACAGGCAGAGAGAGGGATATAGAGGAAGGGGAGGTGGAAAGGAAAGATGGGGAGGTGGAAAGGAAAGATGGGGAGGTGGAAAGGAAAGATGGGGAGGTGGAAAGGAAAGATGGATTAGTGAAGGGAGGGAGTAGAGGAAAGATGTTAGATAATAATGAGAGAGAGAGGGAAGGAAGGGTGGAGGGTGGGGTAAGGGAGGAGTGCATGGAAAGTTAGAGGGAGAAAAGGAAGGAAGAAAGAAGGGTCAAGGGAGGGATAAAGGCAGGGAAGAAAGAGTGGCGTGTAGAGGAGAGGAAGAAAGGGTAGGAGGGAGAATGATATGGTAGGAGAGATAAAGTGGAGTAGTATGGAAGAAGTAAAGTATGAGGAGGAAAGAAAATGGAAAGAAGTAGAGAGAGAATAGGGGAAAGAAGGAGGGAAGGAAATGAAGGAGAGAGTAAGGGCAGCATTAGAACCCTCCCCTGCCACAGCCCTCAGCACCATGATGGATGAAGAGAGAAACCTGTTTTGTACACAGGAAAAATCATCCAATATAATACCAATATGCCGGGAATCGAACCCGGGACCATGATGGATGCCGCGGTGGAAGGCTGAGGCAACACTTATTATCGCCTCATGACTGCTGTTCTCTCGGTGCTCACGCGCCTGATATCGAGTCCTTCTTTGGTCGATATCCCGTGTAATTGACAGTGATGGATGGATGACGGGCTGGTGGAGGCTGGAGTATAGTTATCTCGCACCTGCCGTTAGTTATTATTACATGTGTAGCAGAGGTTGGTTGTTGTTTTTGTTGTTGGTGTTGCATCTGGCCGTAATAGTAGTAGTAGTAGGATGATGATGATGATGATGATGATGATGATGATGATGATGATGATGAGGAGGAGGAGGAGGAGGAGGAAGAAGAAGAGGTTCATCTAATCAACTGTAATGTGAACCACGTGAACTGCAGGCCAAAGTTGCATTTCCTCGGCAGTCCACCATTCTCCTTTTGGGGGATAGGTAGGGAGATGATGGATACTTGTGTAGCTGGGCAGTGAATCCCTCCCGGTTATATCGGTGTCACCACGGGAAGGTGTCCCTCACCAGCACCCATCTGAACGTAAAGGTAATCCATCCATCATCCACTCCTACGTCGCCCCATGAGGAGCGTGGGAACCCGGGGCCAGGCAAGTTGGTCCTGACATTTAAGATGACAGTGACCAGCCTCACTCATCCCTGAGTGGCATTTCGTGAGCAATAAACCCCAACCACCCCTTGGATATAAACCTACAGAGGCTCAATCCGAGCGGAGCGCCGTAATTACCCACCAGGCGCCATAATTTGATTATATAGTCCATGAGCCAGACCCCCAGATTTCGAGTTTGACAATAAATTTGGTGAATAAACCAAACCCTAATTTTTGGTTAGCTTGATGCCTGAAGTGTCCAAAAATCACGTTTGGACATTTTGGATCCACAGCTTAATACCCTTTCGGCGGCCATTTTTAAAAATGGCCGCCGTTTTTTTGCCAAAATCAATGTTCTCAGAAAAACCATTATAACTTTTCACTCAATTGACTTATGAACATGTAATTAGTCTTAATTTACTCAGAATACAATGCTGCAGTCACTCATATAATGATATATGTCATTAATTATTATTAACCACCACAAAAACAAGGATTTATGTGATTTTTTCTCCATTTTTTAGTGATTTTTTGGCATAGACTTCCGAAAGTTAGTAACCACTCACAAAGTAGGCATCAAATGACCAATTTTCTTCCAGAATATGATAGAGGGATCTCTAACACACACAAAAAAACACCATATACTTATTCTGTTATGATTAGGAGATCTTTTCCAAGACAATTTCTGTGACTAATACATTTGCCGATTTTTATGAACACCTATTTTAGAACCTTATTGCCTTGATACACATATATGTTCTCTAAGAATAAAGACTAACCATTTTTTGGTTTGTTTCCCTAATTTTTAATATTATAGGTATCAGGCTAACCAAACATTAGTGTTGAATCTGTTCACCAATTTTATACTAAAACTCGAAAACTGGGTAGCTGTCTTAGCGTTTCATTACAACTTAGTTGAGATTGCTTTCATTTCTCATTCATTTTATGTCATTGTGACAACTGATAGTAAACAACAGCTAATAATTATTTTTATTACAGAACCGTGGTGCCAGGTGTAAAGATGACTGACACAAACAAAAAGACAAACAAAAAAGAGAAGGTTCCTTGCATCATCTGCGGACAGATTTCGTCTCCTGAAGAGCTGAGTAGATTGACTTACCACTCATCATGGAAAACTCTTCAGGAGGCAGCAAAAATCAGAAATTTTGAGCCACTCCTCAGAATTGCTGTGGAAGATGACACAAACTTTGTTCCTGACATTCTATATCATGTTAAGTGTAGATCAGACTTTACTCACAAAAAGGCTCTGACGAAGTTACTAAAAGATCAAGATGAAGCTAAATCTGAACACACTAAGAGTGAGACGAGACAAATTAAGCGCCATAAAACAGCAGCAACATCTCGTGTATATGAAAAGGTTTGCATCATTTGTGAAAAAAAGTCAAAATATGTAAAGGGTTCAAATACGCGACAGCCGTTAATTCAGGCTGTAGAATTGCGTGCAGATGCACAAATTCGTATTTTCTGCAACCCTGAAATTAGATCAACGAATTTTGTCAATCACTTCCCGTGACATTGTAGCAGCTGAGGCTCATTATCATGCCAGCTGTTATAAAGTATATGTTAAAGAACAACCTGCCAGTGATGGAAATACCAAACAAACTGATCCTTACCACAAAGAAGAAAATGCTTCCATTACTATGTTACACAAGTATATCCGCACTGATCTTTTTTCCAAGCCACGCATTATTCCCTTGACAGATCTGACCACTAAACTGATATCTCTCTTAAATGACAAAAACATAGAGGTCAAAGAATCTACAAAGAACAATCTACAACATAACCTAAAAAAGGAGGTTGGAGACAGTTTGCATTTTTTTTACACACAACAGAAAAATTTACATCCGGCCTCTTTCACTTTCAGTAGATAAAATTGCTTGTGACTACCTAGACTTAAAAATCAAACTGGAAAACTTGAACCATCAGCAACAATGTGAACAGATGATGATTCAGACAGCTGTTTTACTTAGAGATAAAATTATGAATGAAGTAAAAGAACAAATATGGCCACCAAAGCCAGATGAACTTACTGAAACATATATTGATCTACCAGTTTGCCTCACTGAGTTTTTGAAGATGCTCCTTGGTGGCCAACAGTCTTTACCATCCAATCAGATCAAAAGGCTTTCATGGTCAATAGGTCAAGATATAATGTATGCTGTGACAAATGGCCAGACCATCACACCCAAACATATTCTTTTGCCATGGGTGATCAAGACCCTAACTGGTAATGTTGAAATGATTCGGATTTTAAATCGTCTTGGCCACGGGTGTTCATACTCTCGTCTAGAGGAGATTGACACAGCTCTCTGTATTGAAAAGTTAAGTGTCATTGATGAAGATGCACAGGCCCTTCCTCTTGGGACACATCCGTTAATTCCGACTGTGCTTGCATATGATAACATTGATGCCTTAGAGGAAACGCTGAGTGGTGCGGGGACATCACATCGTGTGAATGGGATAATCGTGCAACCCCAAGTTTCAACCTGTACACCAGCCAGAGTACCAGTCACATATAAAAAAGATAAACGGCGTACCATAGAAGCTAATTTGGAGCCACTTCCCATCTATATTTCATCAAAGAGAAACTCACCTCCTTCTTTGGTTCCACCAAATTCATCTGTACTATTTGAGGATGCTGTAAGCAGATGTCGTCAACACAATCTTCTCTGGATATTAGTTCGCCTTCATGATTCATCAAACCAAACCATGAGCTCGTGGACTGGATTCAACATCCAGACGAGATATACAACTACAGTCTCTGTTGATAAAGTTGGTTATCTACCTACCATAAATGCTCCAGCTACAGATATTTCTACAGCCAATGAAATTCTGTCCAGGGCACTTTCTATCAAAGAAACTCTATCCCTTCAACATATTGCTATTGTTGCGGATCAGGCGCTTTATGCTAAGCTGACAGAAGTAGCGTGGAAATTTCAAATGAAGTTCAACAGCGTTATCTTGATGATGGGTAACTTCCATATCATATGCAACCTACTTTCAATTATTGGCAAGTTATTTCGTGATGCTGGGCTTAGAGACTTAGCTGTTGAGGCAGGAATAATAGCGGAAGGATCAATTGATAAAGTATTAGATGGTAAACAATACAACAGAGGCGTAAGACTTCATAAACTTGTCTATGAAGCTTTGATGAGGCTCGTTTGGACAGGATTCCTAGAATGGTTGGAGATCAGCTACTGCCAAGATCAACAGAACATCGATGCAGCTTTGAGATTGATTAAAGATTTACATGAAAATCCATGTGCATCAACCCATGCTATATGCCTGAAAGAGGATGTGTGGAAGAGAGTTTCAGATCTTTTTAATATCTATCAGGATGAACTGAGACACAGTAGGGGAAAGTTGGCTGGATTCTGGATGATTTATTTGGATCTAGTAGAAATTATGCTTGGCCTAATACGAGGAGATCGGGAAGGTGATTGGAAGCTTCTCCTGGCTTGCATAAGGAAGATGATACCTTGGTGCTTCGCAGCTGATAAAACTAACTATGCGAGGTACCTCCCAGTGTACTTCCTACAGATGGCATCACTGGGGGATAAATCACCAGAACTTTACAGACATTTTCATAGAGGAGGTTTCACAGTTCAGCTTGGTGACACAAATCCATTCGCACGACTTCCCATAGATCAGACTCTTGAAGAAACTGTGAACAAAGATAATCAGACCAGTGGTGGAACCAAAGGTTTTAGCTTAAAGCCAGGTGCCGTGTCACGATACTATCTTACAGCAGAGCACAGAGCAGAGGCCTTAAGAAAACTCAGATACCTAATTGATGCGCAGAAGCCACGGTTTGGTCACCCTGATCTCCAAGAGTCCCGTATAAGAAGAGATGAAATGGATGTGTCGTCTATCGTAGAAATGCTTGAGACAACTTGGACCAACCCATTTTGCAGTGATCCGATAGACCTTGTAAGCATTTCAACTGGTGCAGAGGCACCTCCTGAGGTAGCGAGGGATTTGTTGAAAGCTCATGAAAAGGGTGAGGTAGCTTATGCAGCCCGTCTTGAAAAACTAAAGGAAGGTGCAGGGTTTTATGATCCAATTCCAAAGTTGAAGTTGAAAACATTTAGTGCCCTGAAGAAAACCACGGTTCTTAAGGGAACAGACAAGGAAATCGTAATGAAGGCAGATCATCGTGTGTTTGGCCAAATGCTTCTCGCAGCACAAAGTATCTGGCTTATTCTGGAGAAAAAGGGAAAAACGTCATCAATAGATGTTTATATGTAACACAGAAATATACTTCCCACTCAGGAAGCAATATGACTAATGTGTGTTTTTTTTTGGGGGGGGGTGTTAGAGATTCCTTTATCATATTCTGGAAGAAAATTGGTCATTTGATGCCTACTTTGTGAGTGGTTACTAACTTTCGGAAGTCTATGCCAAAAAATCACTAAAAAAATGGAGAAAAAATCACATAAATCCTTGTTTTTGTGGTGGTTAATAATAATTAATGACATATATCATTATATGAGTGACTGCAGCATTGTATTCTGAGTAAATTAAGACTAATTACATGTTCATAAGTCAATTGAGTGAAAAGTTATAATGGTTTTTCAGAGAACATTGATTTTGGCAAAAAAACGGCGGCCATTTTTAAAAATGGCCGCCGAAAGGGTATTAAGCTGTGGATCCGAAATGTCCAAACGTGATTTTTGGACACTTCAGGCATCAAGCTAACCAAAAATTAGGGTTTGGTTTATTCACCAAATTTATTGTCATTTTCGGTCTGGCTCATGGACTAATATAGTTACTACCCAGTGTAGTAAATGGTTTCCTGGTGTACAGAAAACCATTTGGCTTGTCACTCAGTGTAGAGTCACCCGTAGGCAGAAGACAGAGGAAAGAATGAAGGAAAGAGAGACAGAAGAGGAAGGAAAGAAAAGAGGAAAGGGCAGACACCCAAAGCAGCACTACATCGAGTGAGTGGATGGTGAGCGCCCCCACCTGCCACTAACGCAATAGACTGCAAAATTCCTGTTATTTCACTCCATCGCTACCATAGAAATATGTTTGGTGTGGGTTGTGCTGAAGAATATTCCGTGTGGTGAGAAGGAGGTGCATGAGGTGAGCTTGTGTGTTGTGGTGCGAACGACGGTATAACAGTGAGGGTAGAAGGGAATGAGGGTGACCTGTATTCTGTTTTACTTTTTTGTTGTGTTTTAAGATGAAAGCAGTGCTGGCGTGAGGAATATCTGTTGCTGTAATTGTTGTTTTTGCTGCCTTTGTTGTTGTTGTTTTAGCGTATCATAGTACTGAAGAGGTTAATTCGTCTTCCCCATCTTGAACCACCTAACAGGAAGGACGGATGGATGGTGCATGGTACAGTAAAATCTCTACATGTTTTCACCTAATCCCTGTCCTCATGGTGCTGTTGCGTCTGATAACTTTTTTTCTTGTGTGTGTGTGTGTGTGTGTGTGTGTGTGTGTGTGTGTGTGTGTGTGTGTGTGTAAGGTAACCACAAATGTCTGTCTGGTACTTGAGTGACCAAATAATCCACACGAAGATCAGAGGCCACACAATAATAAACTGGTATATTATCTCACACAGGCGCCAAGCAACTTAGGCTTAGGAGTCACACTGTCACAAATCCTCTTAAATGCCACTTCTACATGATTCCTGGCAATAAAATAAAATAAAATTAAATTAACGAATCAATAAATATATTCCTCTTCCTCCTCCTCCTCCTGCTACTACTACTACTTCAACTACTAATACTACTAATGATATTAATAATAATAATAATAATAATAATAATAATAATGGTGAAAATTATAATAATAATAATAATAATAACAATAATAATAATGGTGAAAATTATAATAATAATAATAATAATAATAATCTATCTATCTATCTATAGCCCGACGCCCTAATCCCGCAAAGGGTGGCCGCAGACAAATCGCCTCCAAGTCGCCCTGTCCCCCGCCATTTCACTGCCCTGCTCCCAACTCACACCCCCCTCTCTCATATACCTCTCCACTCCATCCCTCCACCTCATCCTCGGTCTACCCCTCCCTCTCCCTCCCTCCACCTCACCTACATACACCCTCTTAGTCAGTCTCTCATCCTCCATCCTCTTTCCACATGGCCAAACCACCTCAGTGTATTTCCTCCTAACGTTTCCTATCATATCCACATCCACATCCACCCCACAACGTTCCATCACTTCTTCATTTGTCAGCCTGTCTCTCCATGTGACTCCACATGCTCCTCTCAAAGTAACTCATTTCCACTGCTTTCACTCTTGGCTTGTGCCCTTCCAACAAGGTCCAAGCCTCACTTCCATACGTCAGAGTAGGGATCACAATACTGTCATGTAGTAACTTTTTCACTTCCATGCTCACTTCCCTGTTTCTTATCACTGCTTTCAAGGAACCAACAACCTTCCTTCCCTGCTGTACCCTTTCACGCACTTCATCCCCCAAAGTTCCATCCTTACTCATCACACTACCCAAGTACTTGAATGCACTCACACTCTCCATATCCTCACCGTCCAACCTCACTGTACATTCTGTGACTTCATTCCTCTCAAGCACCATAACTTTACTTTTGTTTACATTAACTTTCAGCTTCCTCCTCCTACACATTGTCCCAAATTCATTCACCAAACCTTGCAACTCCCATTCATCTTCACTCAATAATACTGTATCATCAGCAAACAGCAACACCGGAATCTTCCAAATCTCACCTTCATTCAATAGAGCCACCCCCACATCCACTTCCCTACCTTGCACCTCCTTTACAACCCTATCCATGTACACGGTATATTAAACAGCCATGGAGACATCACACAACCCTGTTTCAGTCCCACATTGAGATCAAAGAACTCACCCAGCTCACCATCCACTCGCACCGTAGCCCTAGCTCCTTCGTACATACTCTTCACAGCACTCAACAATATCCCCTCCAATCCATATATTCTTAATACCTTCCACATACCTTGCCTGTCTATTCTGTCATAAGCTTTCTCCAAGTCCATGAAGGCAGCATACACTTTCTTTCCCTTCTCTAGATACTTCTCCACTAAACATCTTAGAACAATTATCTGATCTACACACAAATATCTGATCTAATACTAATACTAATCCTACTAATAATAAAACTATGATAATAATTATAACAACAACAACAACAACAACAACAATAATAATAATAATAATAATAATAATAATAATAATTAATAATGTCGTTTCAGTGAGAGAGCCTGTTTATGCAACTACATTTTGTGGTCTTATGGGTGTGTTTCATTTTCTCGTATCCTTCGACAGTATTTATTCTACAGAAGCCTTTTATTTAGTTATTACGAGACATATACCGTCGCTGGTTCGACTACTATGCTGTGTTTCCTCGTATGTATAGAAGAGGTGCCACTGGAAAACATTTAGTGATTCAGCCATCATCAACAGGAAAGTGTTCTGGTTAAGCTGAATATTGGGGTTAGTTACATGCTGGTTTTAGAACATATGGTGAGTGTTTGTTGATGTGTACTGTACTGAGAGAAAGGGTCAGCAGCGTGAGTACGGTATTAAACAACACTTACATAGAAGGAGTGGACAGGAAGTCATCAAGGACTGCATGAAATTTGAGGTGCCTGGATACACTGCCTTTATCTCGTCTTAAATCTATATAAGGACTTATATTATCGATTAACTTCCACATCAGAGAGCCGGGGATGATAGCGTGGGGGTAGGGGTGGGAGGAGGTCTGGTAATACACAGAGCCGTGGATATAAACATAGGCAACAAGGAAGGTGTGTTGTGATGGCAGAGGCTGCAAGGAACAGAGAGAGAGAGAGAGAGAGAGAGAGAGAGAGTGTGTGTGTGTGTGTGTGTGTGTGTGTGTGTGTGTGTGTGTGTGTGTGTGTGTGTGTGTGTGTGTGTGTACATGCGACTTTAGGAGGACGACAGAGGATAATGTAGGTGAGAGACGCGGTGTGGGTGTGTTCGGTTCAACAGCAAATAATAGAATTAATTTGCAGTTTCAGGTATTATATGGATGACGTAGCACAAGCCGCAAAGACTGCTTCCTCTGTCGTAATCTCCACAAAAGTACAACAGATACCAGTTTTGTGGCCGACATTGACTTCTTGATGGCCTAACCGGTACTTGCTGCGTTAAGTTAGATTTGCAAGTCCTTATAAAGTCAGGGGCGACCACCATCATCACCACAGCCACAACACACACCTGGTTTACATCATCATCCCTCACAGTCATTGCTGTAAATACAAGAATAAATTGTCAGCATCGGGTTTGTGGGAATGTGGATCAGGGTCAAGAAATGTGTGAAAGTTTTTGTTGTTGTTTGTAAGACAATTGGCTTTTACCTTTAAGAGTTAGTTTCCGTTGTTGGCCTTCACTGCAGTCCTATTCGATCATCCAGCATAAGACCTTAATAGTTCCGATGCATGATTTTTTTTTCCCCTTATTAGATACAGAGGTCTTTTGTGTGTGGGAAGGGAGGTTGTCTGCGTGTATTTCTTGATCATGTGCATGTGTGCGTCGTATGTGCGTGGATTGTGGTTGTGGTGTGGCAAGGGTGGTGGTTGTGTAAGGCAGAATATAAATAACAGATCACCGCCATCACCGCGGCCTTTGATAACCTGCCACCCTTACAGGTAGGGAGTGTGGACGAGCATACAGGCCTCTGCATTCACAAACCATTATCATCACTACCCCATCCCCACTGCCACAAGCATCACCATCATCACCATGGTCTCACTTCGGGTATTATCAGTATCCCTCATTAATGTCACCACTATCACAATCACTATCCCCAACTACTCTCACAATTATCACCACCATAACCAGATCCTCTCTACTGTCATCATCACCATACTCTCACCAATGCCACCTCAGTCATCATTATTCTCATTGTTCCTCACCACAACTACATATCACCATCATTACCTCAGTACTGTACTTCCATCTGCACCACTCCCTCAACACAGCCACCACCGTCACCTTCATCATCAACATGCCGTCACCACTTCCACCGCTGTCACCATCATCACTGTCTCTTCACCACTGCTATCGCTGTCACCATCATCGTCATCATCGTTCCTTCACCACTTTCACCACTGTCACCATCATCATCACCATCCCTCATCACTTCAATAACCACCATCATCATCGTGACCACCCCCTCACTACTGCCACAACTATCACCATCATCACTATACTCACATCGGCCATTATCAACACACGCCTCATTATTACCACTGTCACCATCATCACCAATTTACCATCACCATCCCCTGACCAATGCTACGAATATCATAATCATCACCCACTACCACCACCATCACTATCCTCGCCACCTCCACCACTTTTACTGTCATCACCATCCCCTCGTCACCATCACCATCCCCTCACCACTGCCACCACTTTATCATCATCACCATTCCCTCGCCACCACCACCACTCACCATTATCATCACCATTCCCTTCCTACTGCCAACATTATCACCATCATCATCACCATCTCCTCATAGCTGCCACCACTATCACTTTCACCATTCTCTCACCAGTACCACTTGTATCACCATCATTCCCATCATCTCACCACTTCCATCATCACCACTATCTACACCCAATCACCACCCCCACAAGCCAGAGAGCGACAGAGGTATAGTGAAGGAGGTGGGTGCTGTGTAGGGAGGGTATTGGAGTGCTTCACATTGAGTAAGATGCTTCACATTGAGTAAGATGTTGAATAAGGATGAAAGTTGTAGCAGTAGTAGTAGTAGTAGTAGAGTAGTGGTAGTACCATCTCTTTTTCCTGGGATGATAAGGAGGAAGTTGAGGGACATGTATCTAATCAGGTAAATCCTCCGTCCCGTCATATGGGTGCCAGCACGTGAAGGCGTCCCCCTCTAACACAGGAGAGAGAGAGAGAGAGAGAGAGAGAGAGAGAGAGAGAGAGAGAGAGAGAGAGAGAGAGAGAGAGAGGAAGCGGGATGCTGAGAGAAAGGAAAGCTTATATATATATATATATATATATATATATATATATATATATATATATATATATATATATATATATATATATATATATATATACACGAAGGACAGTATAAACTCTTATATACACGAAGGACAGTATAAACATATTTTTTACAGTTAACTAGTAGGCAGAATATTGCAATCCATGTTGAACTGTAAGAAATATTGTTTTACTAATAACTGCTGAATATTTATCCCTGACTATGTTTTTTCAATTGTCTTCATGATATATATTTATTTACTAAGCTGCGTATAATCGCCCGGCCGTAGTGAGAATAATAAGTCATAGAGTATTTGATAGATGCGGGAACTTCAGGGGTCTGGTGCATTGATAAGGTCGCTAAATTCTACGGGAGTGAAGCACCACGTTTCTGAAAAATATTAGTGAGTGACAGGGGGACAGGGCTACTCCTAGAGAAACTTTTACATCAATGTACGGTATATAAAAGAGGTTCTGCCTGAAGGAGTTAACTGGATCAAAGTATTTATCTTGGATTCGCTCTAGTCTCTCTCTCTCTCTCTCTCTCTCTCTCTTTCTCAGTTTATGATCCATACCATTGCTTACGGTAAACTTCTTAACAAATTCATTTCGATGAATTTTTATTACACTCATGCAACTTGCGAGAGATTACTACTTTGCTTAAGAGACGTTTTGAACTGCAAGGGAAGAGTGAGATACAGCCTTCACTAATCCCTCCTAAGCTGTGTAAAATACCTGGCAGTAACAAGAATACCAGTAAAATGCAAGGAGACTATAACCTTGTCGAAGAGGTTGATGCCATAATTCGATTCCAGATAGCTGTTTACGTCACTTTTACTCTAGAATCTAAATTTATGCAAAATCTTCAGCTGCTTTCCTTATCTGCTGCTGCCTTACCCTCCTTCTTTACAAAACTTTAAAGTCATTTTGGGTGTCTACTTCCTTTGCCTCCACCTTCTCCAAACAGAACAGGATCGCCAGTGCTCAGTCCCTCTGTCTTCATCTTCCTTTAAGTTGTACTCTTTTTTTGTGGGGGTTGATTTCCTTCCTTTTCTTCACAGACGTTCGTAAAGTGTATCTGTCCTGTTGACTCTCCTCCACCTTGTTAGAAGTCTGCCTGGAACCTTTATATTGGCTGAGGTGGGCCAATTAATGTACGGGTGGGACCATGGAGTGCCCCTCACCCACTCACACACTCATAAACACACACTCACCCGCCCTCTTATTTACTCGTCGGTTGCTCACTCATTCACACTCCCTTTCTCTCACTCATTCGCTTGCATGCATGCTTGTTCGCTTGCTTGCTCACTCACTGGCTTCTGGTGACTCAACCCATAATCTCCTCTCGCCAACAGGTTTTTCGTTGCAAGAAGATCAGGAGACATAGGGAGATACTGCACTGTCCATTCCATACCCATACTGCAAAAACATAAGCCTCAGTTAGGACAAGGAAGAAGTCGTGTATTTGTTTGTGAATGGAAGTCCAGGATGTGGAGGGGGAGACAGATTTTACACTTGTCTTTTACGATTCATTTTATGAGTTTTTTGTGGTGGTGAGACTGACTGGTGGTGTGAGGTGAGTGGGAGGACTAGGTGGGTGGGGGGTGGGCGAGTGAAGGACAGACAGATAGACGGAGAGAGAGACGTAGATATAGACCGATTGACAGTATATACCTGGGTTGATATTTTAACTTCATGGAATATTTAGACAAATAGGGAACAGAGGGATATAGAAACAGATAGTTAGATAGACAGAGAAACATGAACAAAGTGGCAGGTGACAGTATCCTGAAAGGCACACACATTTTTATGGCTACAAAGAGACACCAGCAGAAACAAACACATAACAATGGATATCCCGAGACAGAGATAAAAAGCCAACAAAGTCTGATACATTTAGATTAACACATAATAGACATGGGTTGAAAAATGAAACAGATAAACATGCAAAAATCATAGAAAACCATGCCTCACATCAGTTTCTACCCTGTCCAATCCTTCTTATGACCTGCCATATACTCAGAACCGCAAAATCTGTGAAGTCTGTATAACTATCCTCCTTCCCTTGGGGTCACTGGAAGGTTTAGTGGGTGTGAGGTCATATATAAACCTAATAGACTATAGACCCAGAGGTTCATAGGTAATACCAGTCTGTGGAACACGGACATTATTCTTTATTGCTGAAAGTGAACTCCTTCGTCAAAATGGACCCCTAGTGTAACATATACAACCACAGTGTACACTCATTAGTACATACATACATATTCGTAAACATACGTGCCCATGAATTAATTCTCTCCGACAAGGAGAGTATGTTTTCACTCCTGTTTGTTTGCATGTTAGTTTGTTTGTCCGTTACAAGGACTACTTAAAAACTGAAAGAGATTTGGACCAACTTTGGTGGGTAGATAGCCCATGTCCCAGGGAACAATCGATTAAGTTTTGGGACCGATCTGGATCGCATTACAGATTCTGGATCCGGAAATACTTGTTGTGAAACCCTAATCAGTGGTGAGAAAACCTAATCCATTATGAAGAGTGGTTCAGAAATTACGTTGTTGGAGGGATGCGCTCCTCTGAGTGCCCCTCTAGTTTTTTTTTTTTTCTGTCTATCTATGTATCTGTATGTCTCAGTCTATCTAGCTATCTACCTGTCTATATCTGTCTGCCTATCTCTTTCTGTCTATCCTTCTATCTATCTGTCCATCTATCTATTTTATCCTAAACCCGGATGCATGTCATACTTAACACTTACTACTCAGCTTTTTCAGTTAAACTCGTATTCGCGACTGAAATGTTTGCCCATAAATTATCGTCCGTTGCTTCTTAACGTTTCACTCTGTTGAGGTGTTGAACGTGTTAGGTATATGAGAGTTTGTTTTCAGTTGCCGAATAATGGACTGGGGATGCATACTCCGTTTTTTATGACGTGTGTGTGTGTGTGTGTGTGTGTGTGTGTGTGTGTGTGTGTGTGTGTGTGTGTGTGTGTGTGTGTGTGTGTGTGCGCGCGCGCGCGCGCGCGCGCTATCCAGGATGCAAGTCCATTGTCATCCTGCATAACAAAGACAACAACTGCCGGTCTAAACGTCGCTTATTACTTCCACCTTATATAGCATTGTGTGTTGTCATGACGCCTCTTGCCAGACTCGTTGCCATGTTCTGGGTGGCACGGAAGGATTCTCAGCGTCTCTTACAAATTTGTTTTACCTACTGTATCGTAACATTCTCGTTTATGAAGTTTAATCTCTTTATTATCGACATAGCATCAGTAATATGCTAAAAGATATTTGGGTCGAAATATACAGAATAAATTGCAAGGGAAGATGTGTTAGGAAATCCCCAAAGAGTTATTATAGGCTAGAGGCCTAACCAGGATAGTAGTGAATAGACAAATAAGTATAAAGAGGAAGATTTTTTTTTTTTTTTTTTTTTGTACTTGCCTCTGGCGTTGTCTTCATTTCATTCATCTCAAGAGTGAAAGATATATTAGGACTTTTTCTCTCTTGAGTTTGCCTGATTACTGAAGTTCTGATAATATACTGTATTAAGTTCATTAAGAGTCAGTTTATCAATTTGTATTCGAAGTATGTACTAAGATAATTATTTTGCCAGTCTGTTTACATTTATTAAGCAGTAAAGTGCGATTTATGAGCGCGTGACGAGCGAGCGAGCGCCACGCTACCATGAGATGATTAAAGCCAGAAATGGGGTGTTTTCCCTTAGTGATTTCATCAGAAACAGCAAAAACGTTAATGTAAAATTGTAGGCGGGGTCTTCGATATTTAATTGTTAGAGCTGATGACGAAAAACACAGTATTACGACGGAATTTTTTTTTTAATTTGATTTCGTAATTGAGGCTTTCACCGATTAGAAACAAACACTCCTTGGAAAACTCAAGATTCCATTGGGTTCCTACGCATTTATCGGTGAGTTTTTAGTTGATAACATTTATTGAATAAATGTATCACATGCAGAAAGAATTTCAACTCTGCTTCACATAGGAGTAAAGTTATTAGATTCTGCTTAGCGTGACGGTCGGGTCGGGCCGCTCATTTCCAAACTTAACTGAGAGTAAACATTGCCCGCTCACTTCGCTCGCTCGCTTGCAATTATTAGGTTTAGACAAAATGCTATAGTTATTAATACAAAAGAAATGGCCTAAATAGATGCGGATAACCATAGATAGATATAAATGGGAAAAGAGTATGTTTTGACGATACAGGTGACCTTTGACCCTGTGTTCCCCCTGTTCCCTGCTTCCTTCAGTATACTCGCACATCATCCCCAGTTCATGAGAGAGTGATGGCTTTGAGGTGCTTTTTTGTCATGGTGATCAGGAGCCTGTTAGGCTGTATGTACGTAAAACTGCATGGGAAGTGATAATTGTATTACGTTAATGGTATAAAAAAAAAAGGCAAATTATTTATGAGTTTACATTCAATACTGAGTTCTTTTATATACATAATGAGGTCGGGTAAGCGATCTTGCTTGCATGCTTATATAAACACCTTGTATATAAGTTCATGAACATGGTTGTTAATATGAGTGCAATTTGCATGCATTGAATATATGTTCCTCAGACGGACTGCTTTCCGAGTTACTTGCTGTTTACATACCACATTACCGCCTTCACACTTGTCACTAAAACAACCGTCGCCCACACAGTAGCGAATTAATATTATGTCGGGGACGACACGAAAAGGCGATGAAGCTGTCAGCCTTATGAAGCTTCCTCTGTATCTCACCTGCAAACAAGGCAGTGTTTAATTGTTTGAGTGGCCGTGGAAGCCTTAGGATTTGTTTTCTTAACGGTATGTCTTTCCACCAAAGCGCAACTTCAGCCGCAGGTGTTGCTGTCTTGGAAGAGGTCAGCAATGAAGGGAGTTGGTGGTGGGATGTAGTGTGTTCGGTATTGCCTTAAAACGGGACAAAACACAGCAAGTAGCTAATGGTAAATTCAGCGGATCATGCTTCCAGCAAAAACGAAAATAATATATTACTAAAAAGTTGACGTTTACGTGTGACCTTTACATTCTCAGCAGTTAGATGGAACCTTGGAGCAGATTTTCTCAGACAAAATAAAAACTATGATATATAGTGTGATATATCCTTTTTCCTCTTTCTCCTTCCTTTTAAAAGTATAACTTATGGCTGTAATATTTCCAGCAAAATAAAATAGATTTCCGTTACTCCTCGTTATTGCTTCTACTTTCTTCCTTTCACTACGTCATAGATTCCTTCTTTCAGTCTCTTCTTTCTTAACTCTTCCTCTGACCAGTTTTCTCATTTTTATGCCTCCTTCCATCATTCTCTCTTTTCTTCATGCCTTCACCCCCTTATCTGATTCACCGTGTTTACTTTTACAATTTTCATTTACATTTTGCCATTATTTCGGTTCTTCATAAAATCATCTTCGCCCCCTCTTTCTTCCACCCAGTCCTACAACCTCATGTTTACTCTTTGTTCGAACACCCCAGCCCGTATCCCTGTCTCTCGCAGATTATCTTCCTGCCCATACAACTCTCCACCCACCTAACTCATTCACTACTCCACACCCATCACTCCAAACTATCCATCTACCCACCACATATCTATCATCGTCTTTCACCCTTTTCTACCCATACTGCCTTCCTTTTGCCCTTCTACCAAAAACGTCCCTCTTCATCCATGTACAGTCAGAACGCCGGCTTGTCATAAGGTGCTGGTGTCACATACAGTATACGGTCAAAACGCCGGCTTGTGTCACAAGGTGTCCACATCTCTTAGCTGACTGGCCGCCACGTCCCCTCCCTCACCTCACACCACACACTAACCACAACTGCAAGTTTGACACCCATTTAAACCCTCAGCTCAGAGATATTTTTATTTTATTTTTAACCTTATGCTTACTGTTGAGAAGGAATTGTATTTATCTAAAAATTTATCTTACTTAAAGGAGTTAAGGCCATATTGGTACGAGTATCAAACCCCTCCAGGTCGAAAAGCTTAAAAAAAAAAAAAAAATACGCCCTTGACTGAAGGTGAATCTCTCTCTCTCTCTCTCTCTCTCTCTCTCTCTCTCTCTCTCTCTCTCTCTCTCTCTCTCTCTGACGTCTTATGTTCTCTTCTGATATTGAGTACGGTGTATATCTAGGGTAATGGGTTAGGATTGGGAGGTCTTGATTGCAGTAGATGGGTGTTTGTGATAATGGAATGAGAGGAATCAGAGCCGGGGGTCATATAGGTAGGTACAGATGAGATTAAGGTGAACGTGGGGTGACGTTTGGTGATCGTGGATGGAGTTAGGTTGTTGGGAGTGTAGGTAGTTGTTATTATGTAGATTGAGATGGGTGGTTATTGAGGTAGTAGATTTAGGTGTGTGTTGAGGTTGTGGTTTGAGGTGGGTGGTTGTTGTTGTGGTTAAGATGGGTGATAGCGGATTCACAGTGGAAGTCGTAGTGGTTTGTGGTTGAGCCAGGATACCAGTACACCGTATACCTGGGACTCTTGAGCAATGGAAATGGTTGTAATAAATATAGAAACTTAGAGGAATTATGATAAGATTGGATGGATTCCTTTGGGTGGTTAAAAGAGCTTGCAGGTAGAGGAAGGTGTTTTATGGATGCTCTCAGATTTTAATGAATGTGAAAATGCGGTAGTGTGAGGCAGACTGTGTGGATGGTGGGTAAAGGCGGCAGAAGAGATACTGAGTGGGAGGGAATGGGTAGGTAGGGATGTACAGTAGGTGGTAAGGTCAGCTAAGAGCAAATGTGGCGAGAGGCCTAGGGAGGTGAGGAGCAGGGGAAGGGGAGAGGAGGGGATGTGAGATGAAAATGGAGGGGGAGATTGTGTGGAAGAAAGGAGGAGTGGGACACAGTGTGAGAGGGAAGAGTAAGAACTGCAAGTAAGAAATAAAAATAATCGGAAATGCAATAGAAAACTGGGAAGAACAGAGATAGAAAAGGAAGAGGAGGAGAGGTAACAAAATTATGATATACAGAGCTGGAGTACACAAGGAATAACCGGCGAGAGGATAGAGAGGAGGAGAATGGAATACGATCAGTAACGTATACACGTGCGGTACAAGGAAGAGAAAGTTGAGAAGCAATATATTGAATGATTTACGGCAGCTCTCGTGTGGGGATATTGTGTTACTGAATATTTATGTGTTGTCCTCACGGTCCAGCCACCTTGTTTACACGCAGCGTGGTTAGTATATTTCCTCGTTTATCTCTCAACGCCTGGGATCCCTTCATTCAATAGCCAGTGTTCTTGACACTTGTCAGGCGTTTTTCTCCTCAACACTTTAACCTTTTGTCGCTTCAGAGCTTTTATTAATTATCAGAACCTCTGAGGGAAGAATAATGTTGCAGAATGAACGATGAGTTTAAGTTTGAGAAATGAAGTACTTAAGGGGTTGCAAGGAAAAAGCTAAGAGTTTTTTGCTAATATCTGTAACGTGGTTATGTAAAAGAGGTAAAACACTGAAAAGAGTGGAAAGAAAAAGGATGCGGGTATGTTGTAAAACCCATACTTTGTCTTATTTTGAAGGTATAGTTTTCGTTTTCACTGTATGTAGTCTTATTTATGATTGAGAAAGCTGACGGAAGATCAGTGACATTGTTTATAGTAAGTTTGTGTGCCAAAATTTCTTCTTCCCCTCACATTGTATCTGGCTTTGATTTGTGCCTTCTGTCTGTTTGTGAGTTCGCATCTTTATCAGAGTCTGTCTGCGTAAGTCGTCCCATCTGTTCATTTTTCTCTTTCTATCTTAGTTTGTAACTGTAAACACTTATCCGTCTGTGTTATATTCCCCCGCCTTCCACCACTGACTTCCAATCCTTCTAGTACATCAGCGAGCCTCTATCCTTGGCAGTTGGTGCGATATTATTGTGATATTTTACGTTCTACCTTCCACCCACCGCCACCAGTATTTACCAAACCTTTTATAACGTCAGGGAGCCTTTATCACTGGTAATTGGTGAGAGGTTAAGATGATGGGGTAATTACTGACTCATCTGGTACATCCGGTCATCCATCTTTTTACTCACGCCACACCCACATACTCATACTCACCCTGCGACTGACTCATTTGTACCCCGCAAGTCATTCTTCCGCTTACACACACACACACACACACACACACACACACACACACACACATACACACACGCACACGCACACACGCACACACACACACACACACACACACACACACACACACACACACACACACACACACACACACACACACACGTATTACCCTTTCTTCTTGGCTCACCACATTCAGGACAACCTTCAGCAGTATACAGTTTTATTAATTATCGCCTATCATTATATCCATCAGTTTTCAGATAGCATTTTTTAATCTAAATTTGTATAGCAAATCATTAACATAGTACATAGGATTAAATAGGATGTAAAGACTGTAACGAGGTTTACCTCCATGGGAAAGAACAATGATCAATAACTAGTTTTCCGAACATCAACCAACGAGTGTCAGGAAACGATGGAAAAGATACCAGCCTGCAGTCATCAGCTTACCATCACACTTTATTAGGAATCCCCCCTCCCCCTCTCTCTCTCTCTCTCTCTCTCTCTCAACGAAATTTTCTGTGAATCCAGTCCCAAGCACTTCCTCTTTGTTTCCAGTGTCGGTAAGATACAGGTAATACAGATCATCGCCATCTTCGTTGAGAGACAGGATACCGTACTAACGTGTTCCTAATTCTCCCTCAAATGTATGGTCCTCCAGCCTCGTTGTTGCACCAGTAGCATTACCATTACCACCACCACAACTACCATTACCACCACCAACATCACTATCATTCCCACCACCACTTACTACCACTGCTGCTGACATCACTATGATTCCCACCACCACTTACTACCACTGCTGCTGCTTCAAATATTACTACTACTACTACTACTACCACCACCACTGTTGCTGCTGCTGCTGCTGCTGCTGCTGATGATGATGATAACGATGATGATGATGACGATGATCCCATGATTGTTGCAGTTCTACCACTGTGGGTACTACTATGTAACACTGCCACTGCCACTACCACTACTATTACTGCTGTCACTGCCACTGCTGCTACCACTTTAACTACTACTGCCACAACTACTACTACTACTACTGTCACTACCACTGCTGCTACCACTGTTACTACTACAGCCAATACCACCACCACTGCCATTACCAATGTCACTTCCGCTACCACAGTCACTAACATCACCGCTACTACTATAAAACCATTACCACCAGCACTACCAATACCAGTATCACCCAAACCAAAACGACCAACGTAACTATCATTGCTACCATTGCTACATCTGCCACTTCCTCTGCGACTGTCAATATCACTATCATCCTCACTGTCGCCAACACCACCACACTCGTACAGTTACCACCATCTTCACTCCCTGTCCTTATCACCATTCTCTACCATCATCACCACTACCACAGCTACCACTACCTCCACCTTCGCCTCAACCACGATTACTTTCACTACACCTAGTCCTACTTCCGCTATTCTCACTTACTCACCTTAAAGACTTTCACTCAAACAGCCTCCAGCATCAACTACAATCACTGGTTACATTACAGTGCTTTTATAACTACGATAACATTGCCCGTACACTGTATTATTCATATTTTTGTATTTATAACTATTTTCTTTATCTTTCATTTGTCTGTTCTTTTGTCGTAGTTGCCCCGATTCTCTTGAGGGTCACCGTATTATTTATCTTCCACTGGCTTTTAAACTCACCTTCGATTTGTTTCTTTATGTATGTTTCTTGACCCTTTTCCTCCTTGGCCTCGTATTGCACCTTCAGTTCCTTGATCATCATATTCCTCATTTTATCTGTCATCTTTAGCTTATTTGCTTCATTCATAATTTACCATCCATCAGACGGGGTATTGTAATTTTCACCTCTATCCCAACACATTAATCCTCTTCGTCAACTTCCAGTTCCTCCTCCGCCTCAGTCAATGCTTCTTCCTTCACTCCGTCATTATTCATGATCCACCTCGTCCCAGCGCGTAGTCTTAACCTCTGACCTTTGCTCCCAGTCAGCATCTTTCAGGGAACCAGATGGACGCACCCCGTACTGTAACTTACTCTCTCCCTCCCCTCCTCTCCTCACACTGAACCTAGACACACCCAGGCACTTCCTCTTCCTCATCCTCTCCTATTAAGCCTTCTCTCAATCCAACCCTTTCACATCGTGCGCCTCATTTTACTTATCCATATGCATTCATTCCAGTTCTTTCCACACATCCTTCCACCATCCCATTTCCATCTTCCACTCACCCGTGGCTGTATGGATGGATAAATTTCATTCGGTATGTACACAATCATAGAACTTAAGAATCCAGAGCCGTACCTTATGAGCTTTATCACCATCAGCAGCAATATGTGTTAGTCCACTGCAAGCAAAATATCTCGCCGTGCTTGTTGACCGTAAACAGGTTTGGTTCTTTTATCTTGCTTCATCCCAGTCCAGTAAATTTGACTAGTTTCTGTAATTTCATGTACTTCTCTGGCAGCTTCTTCCTCTCAGTCTGTGTCCTCTATAAAGGTATCATTACTGCTCTCTGAGACAACTCCTCCCCTCTTTCCTTCGTTGTTTGGAGACACACCACACCTCACATTACACCTGTACAAGACAGTCTCACACCACACCACACAACACCCTACATCACACCAGACCACACTCTTTTCCCTCTCCTCACCACAGCAAACACTATGCCCTCGTCACACCATACCAGATGCTACATCCTCACATCACACCACACTACAACACACCACTCCTCACGCTGAAACTCACTTCACACTATATCACCGTATGCATTACATCCTTACTTCACAAAACACCACACACCTACACCGCATACTACACCCCCACACCACACTCCACCACACACTAAATCTTCCCGCTGCACTACTCTGTACCACACACTAGACAGTCACATTAATCGCATCACACAGCACACCATGCCACATCACGCACTACACCCTCACGCCACATCTCACTACATCACCCCTTCTGTTCACCCTCCCCTCCACTGTCACTTTCCCCTGCCCTCCTCTTTCATCCACATTACCCCACCCGCAAACCACAACACACTTCACTCCACATCCTTTTTCCCCATTATCTTTTCCCCTTCTCTCTCTCTCTCTCTCTCTCCTACCTCTGTTTCTCGTTCTACCTCTCATTCCTTCCCCGTACCAACTTTTCCCACCTCTCCCCTCTTCCTTGATTGTCCTCTTCCCCTCTTCTCTCCATCCTCCCCCTCCCCTCACCTGCCTTTCCTCCCCATCTTCCACCACCAAACCGGTTAGTTGGTGAGGTGACAGGCTACTGTTTGGTTCTGGCGAATTGGCTTTTTATCGCCCTCCAAAGTTGTGTTCTGCAGGTTCATATCTAGTCTCTTGGATTAACTTAGTTTTTTTTCGAAGTTCCGTTATGCATCTCCTGTCCAGCATCTTCCTTAGTTAACCATTTGACTGTTCGTAAGTCCGTCAGCGCCTCAGTGTCACTCGGTGTTAGCAATAATCAGTACTTTAAAATGTTCTTTGTAGTATTATAGCACCAAGTATTAGTAACTGCTGCAACGGCGGGGTCACCTGAAGGTTAAGACAATGGGCTGCAGGCCGAAGCTACTCTTCCTCCGCCATCCAACATCCTCCTTTTGGGGGATAGGAAGAGGACATGTGTAACCGGTCACCTCCACCACACGGTCATATCGCTGCCACCGAGTCAAAGCGTCCCTCTCGAGCATCTCCGTTGTTGTAAAAGGTATAACCAAGATAATTTTTAACTCACAGACTGATAAAATTGTCAGTACTTTTACAACGTAATCTGGTATTATCAAGAGTAAGATATGTAAGTGCGCTCATAGTTGTGAATAGGCTATTTCTCCAGTTTTAAGAGAGAGAGAGAGAGAGAGAGAGAGAGAGAGAGAGAGAGAGAGAGAGAGAGAGAAAGGTGTTAAAGATAAGGAGACTGAGGGGGTGAGAGAAAGTTGGTTACATGTGAGGCAGGGAGACAAAGGAGTTGATATGCAAAGAAGGATGACTAGAAAGTGGTAAGGTGAGAGGTGAGGGAGGTAACACTGTGGGAAGAGTCAGGTGTCGGGCCAGGTATGAGG
The DNA here is from genome assembly GCF_032717465.1 of Coenobita brevimanus. Classification (NCBI taxonomy): domain Eukaryota; kingdom Metazoa; phylum Arthropoda; class Malacostraca; order Decapoda; family Coenobitidae; genus Coenobita; species Coenobita brevimanus. The sequence continues at coordinate 8,827,492 of NC_137046.1, forward strand.
AGACGATGAGGGAGGGGAGGGAAGTGACACTGGTAAATAATAAGGTATGGGAGAAGATTCAGGTGTTTTAGGTCAGAAATGAGGAGATGGGCTGAGAGAGGGGTGAGGGGGAGGATGAGATGAAAGACAGTGTTTGGAGATGTGGAAGGAAGGTGTCGGTGTTGTGTGAGCGAGCGGCGAGTGAGAAATTGTGAGAGGTCCATAGAATGTGTCAACTCAGTAAATAGGAAGGATGAAGCACACACACACACACACACACACACACACACACACACACACACACACACACACACACACACACACACACACACACACACACACACACACACACACACACACACACACACATCAGAGAATTTTGCACAAAGACTTCGATCTATAAAAAACAAAGCAGCATAATAAATTCTAACAATGGACAGTGACACGCACTGGTACTGGTATATTTCCTCTCCCTGGCCAACCCATCTACATATCCTTATACAAGGCAACGTCCCAGAGGAACCACCACAAGCACACGTTTAGTCCCTTCGTCTCCAAGAACAGTAGGAGAAAGAATATCACATCTATACACAAGCACTGTTACTAAATATTTCCAAAACCATTTTTTCATGTTTTTCAGTGTTTACATAAGCCCTATATCGCTTCACCCTGATAACATCATTTTATTTTACTTGTTTTTTATATTATTGTTTGCTGCTGTTAGGGGGTTATATTTAGTTAAAGGGAGCGCCTTAAAAGTGCAGTGATTAATGGAGACTATGGCCCCTATTCTCGGCGGTTAAGGAAGCTCCCTAACACATTTTCTAAGCGATTTATTTTGATTATTACACCATACTGCTCTCTTCTGTGTTACATAAACCCATCGAATATCACCATACTCTGCATAAACAACGCATAAAAGGATATTAACCAGATATATCCAAAAATAAATCGCTAAGGAAGAGATGTTAGGGAGTTTCCTTAAGTGCTGAGCATACGAACCAATACCTATCTACTCCAGTTCGAAAAATCTCTCCCAGGCCACGTACAGTTGTCTGGTGATAAGAAGAAATACAAAATAGATGGCCTTGTGCTGGAGTTGTGATGTCAACTTTGCTCTCCAGAAGAAATAATGCATTCAGATAAAATGCCATTCTTTCCGTTCTTATACTAGGACGGGAGGATAGTATGGGGTTGAAATAATGAGCGTGATGTTAAGAGAAGCCGCCTTGGTTGAGAGAGAGAGAGAGAGAGAGAGAGAGAGAGAGAGAGAGAGAGAGAGAGAGAGAGCATGATACATATTTTGCTGGAGTATTGGCTGACGATCATACCCTACTGTTTTATTATTGTGATTGCCGTTATAAAGGACAAGAAGGGTGAGGAGGTTAAGAAAGACCCCCTTCAATAGGATAGTCATTTGTTGGTTCCAGATATAAATTATGTCAGATTTCTGTCGATGTGTATAATTAACTAGTACAGCGTGTGGGATTGGTACTGAGCTCGTCTGTTATTACCCTAAGTAGGACAGTTCAGATTTCCTAAGTCATCTGAATCTTTTGGCTAGGGTAGGACCATTAAGTAATTTTTGGAGGTAGGGTGGTAGGAATTAGGTTCCTCCCTGCCTAAGCTTTTCAGTTTGATGGCGTCTTGTAGGGTTCATTTTTGTTTTCAGCAGACGGTATTGATAACGAAAGACCTCTTACAATGAGGCAGAAAAAAAGTAGTGATCCAATACCGTTTTAGAAAAATCAGCTTTTTATGAGTAGCGTTTTTCCCTGATACCGCTACATGATTTCACTCACCTTTGGATATGCCTCGTATGATGGTATGAAATAGTCTCTGAAATTTCACGATTTTGTGGGCATCGATAGTTGTCTACATTTTAGTTTGTATTAAATGCTTATTTTATTAATGACAGTCATGCAGTGAAGGTCATTTCTAATATACAGTCAATATGTTGAGTAGGCCATCCAGAGTGGGAGTTTACTACTAGACTCCCTGAACCTTCACACTACACGTGATTAATATGTATACAGTAGTGGAAATTCAAGGAAACCCTGACTGGCCAAGTGTGCCCCATGTATGGAATCTGCAGAACGAGTGAAGTATGGCTTTGTGTGCGTGTGTGTGTGTGTGTGTGTGTGTGTGTGTGTGTGTGTGTGTGTGTGTGTATTTAGTGGCGGAGTACGTATAATGTATACAACGGTATACATGATGTGTGCTGGTTGAAGGATTTGTCTCAGTCAAGGAAGTATGTGTTGTGTTTATGGCATTGTCCACCATGTTGCTCGTCAGTGTTTTGGGATTAGGTGCCAGTGAAGTCTGATCTCGTACTTGACTAGAACGCCCTTGTGGTGGTGACAGCAGGGTCCACGGGAGTCTCAGGTTGCAGCCCCCAGTCACATGACGTTCCTAGATACGTTTTACATAGGTGGCCCAATGGATGCAAAAAACGGTAGGATGATATCCTTAGGTTTTATGAATAGTCGGCCCAGTAAGATGGTCACCAACTCTGACTGGGTTCCCGAGGTTGTCGCTGGTAAGGACCTATACCCTCAACAACTAATGTATTTACGTTGGATATCTTTTTTTATATATATATATATAAGGAAGAGGGAACCAAAGGCCAGAAGCCCGCAAGATTGTTCCTCCCAAGAAAAAACAAAAACAAGATAACAGCCAAATTCAAGATCCGTTCATTTCATCTGCGTCTTGGCCAGTTCCCATGTGGTCCATGTTTGTATCGTCGCTGGAGGATGAGTCAGAGGCAGAGTTGGAGTGCCTTCAGTGAGTGGTAGTGGTGTACGGGAGTAGGGGCGTAATTAAGGGCATTGTGGCATGTGTCTGGGTTAGTCAGCCTGTGCTAGGGGAGTATCAGTCACAGAGAACACTATTCATTCAAGGTTAACTGCGTTAACTGAGACTGGACTAACTCATTGTTACCATTGACCTTGAGCGATTTCGCTGCTTGTTCCTCAGGCAAGCAGATTTCCTTTCGTTCATCATTTTCAGGGAACTCTTGCAAAATTATATCTTCATGTAGTTTATTCTTGCTAATTAGTTATATTAGGAGAGCGTCTTAGTGGCTTAATACAGTATGCCCCTGTATCACGAGGTTCACCATTACCTCATACCGTCCCGGCTAATTCCTTCTTCCCCCTCGCCAGAGTGTTTTTCGACATTCACGACTATACTGTATTGTCACATTACCTTATCATTATGGTAGTTAGCTTGGTATATATGTATGGGACAGAACACACTTATCTCGGGAGCAGCAGCTGGTGTTATAGCTTGGTTTGTGGTGGGGGTATGCACTGTACTCTCTGTGTTCAACCACTCCAGTATATTCTGTCTGGGAGCAACAGTTCGTGTTACTGCTAGTTTTGTGGTGGGGGCATGTACTCTGTGTGTGTGTCCCTGGTACTTTTTTTTTTTTTTTGCTGTATCTTCATTTGTATAACATTAAGAACTAGAATGGCACTCAGTAGAGCGCATACCTCCGCCAAGGCCCAACATGCAGTTCCTTTTAATTCAATCAAGTCTAATCCAATATGGAAAAAGACAACCCCCCAATAAAAGCATATTTAAATCCGCTAGATCCGGAATTTTATATGGATCCACGCCAAACTGTACACATTTGTAGATACCAACATCCTAAATATGCCTGATTTAAAAAAAAATCAAGATCCATGCAATATTCACTGAAAAATTTACGAAAATGTCGAAAAACGCCCCATCTTGCAACGTTAAAGTGAAAAAAAAAAAAAATCCTGGATCCGCACCTTTATACGGATCCGCACCAAAATTTAATGGAGTGTATTCTTGGCCAAGGCCCATACTTCTACCGAGTTTCGTGGAAATCCGTCCAGTAGTTTTTGTGTAATCTTGCTCACAAACCAACCAACCAACCAACAAACAAACGGACAGGGGCGAAAACATAACCTCTTGGCGGAGGTAATAGTTGTGGAGGTTAAGGAGAGGCCAGTGTGCAGAGGGGCTGGTCTGACACTGGAAGGGGGAGAGTGAGTTAATCTCTTTATTAATTTTTTTTTTTTTTTTTTTATGTGTCCGACTCTGGGCATAGACTTCACAGCCTGGTCTCAAGGCCCAGCATTCCTCCTACATACCATACACCTCTACATGTCACCACTTTGGCGCAAACCCCCACCGTCCTTACTGAATACATGCTAGGGCTGTCTCATACAGGACTGGTGTATTGGTATTAGCGGGGGCATTTTTACGACATGTCGGCGGATCTTCTGGTAGATCAGAAAAGTCTGATTTTATGAAATTCAAATCCTTAAACTGTTCCCTGCCCCAGCGGGCATTTGAACCTGGGTCTGGTAGGACTGCAGGCCACCTCTCTTCCGATTGAGCCACCGCCTCCCCCCAAAACTGATGATGTTGGCCTCCTCTTCGTCCTTTTCGAGTTATCCTTCCATTTGTTGCTCTTTATCTCTCATTGTATCTACCCTTGTCTCTGTTATCGTGCGTGTCGTCAGCCTGATATCAGGTTTTCGTAATAAAGGTCGCGCCTCCCATTCTGTCTTCTCTGTATTTCCTTCCTTTATTAATTCTTTTCCTTGTACCTTAACTGCTGTCATTCTGTAATCCTTCATTTTCGTTTCCCCTACCTCTGTCTCTTGCTTCGCTCTCTCCATCGCCTTTTTATGTTTCTTCAGCACTCTCCTATCCTAAATTTTCTCTTTATGTTTCGTCTCTCATTCCCTCCTCTTTGCTTTGTGTTGCTTTACCACTTCATTTAGGCATCTCACTTTCCATTCTTTACTCTGATTCTCTTCCACAGTGTTCCCTTCATTGCAGTTCCGTTACGTCTGTTAGCCGTCTGTTCATTCCTGTTGTGTCTTTCCTTCTCTTTCTTTCCATTTCAAACTAATACTATTATTTCCTCAGACATTGTTTGTGTTTCTCTTTCATCACGCCACTTCTAATTATACACATGTTGCACCAGACCACCGGTAATGATAACTGTCAGTCAGCACAACAGTGGGTGATACCGGTAATAACAGGAGACAAAGTTAATAGTGGAGGAGGATAGTAGTTCTTAAAACTTTTATTCCTGCTATCATCACTTCTGCTCCATCATCACCCGAGTTCATCCCGTGTTTGATTTCAGCGTATACAGTCACAGACCCCACTCACAATACTCGACTTCTACACCATTACCACCAGAGGACCGGCCATCCCTCGTTTCCCTTCATTATATGCGGTTACAGACACTGCAGATGATACACAGCCCACGTCCCGCTGTTGACGATGACGCCCAGGTGCTGATGAGTGTGTGTGGGGGAGGACATGGGGGGAGGCTTGGGTTGTGGTGAGGGAGAGGGGATGGGTTGTAGCAGAGGCTTGGAGGAGTTTATGTCGTGGCCACCCCACATGGCTTAACTCAAGGATTTAGGTGCTGAGTGTGTAATGAGGCAGTTTGAGGCGTGACACTTTTAGGTGTGGCAGATTGTGGTGTGGCAACTCGAAATTGGCAGTGTGAGGTGTTTTATGGGGTGTGGTAAGTGCTGTCTGTTACGCAATAACTTTTCTGATGGGCTGTATATTTATTTATAGATAACGCCACCGTCCCGGCTCAGTAATAATCTTTTCTTCCCCAACCTTTGCTTTATACTCCCTCACATAGTTCTCTACTCACCACTTCTTGCCTTAACACTGGCGAAGGTAATACTATTGTGCCTGCCAAAGCTCACACCTCAGGCCCTCCAATACCACTAGCAAAAGTAATACCACAGGCAATGACAGTGCTCACACTCTTTTGTCCCACTTTTGGGCTAGGACCCAAGTAAATATTGTGGCTAAAAGTTATAAGTAAGGATGTGATGAGACCATGCACTTAGTCTTTCTTGTACGCTTGCACTTACGGACGCGTGCATGCATGCATGTGTTTGGTCAGCGAGTTTGCAATTATAGTCACAGACCTATACAGATCCCGGGTTCATCGCACCGAATATGCTATCCACACGTAGCCTCCTCTTGTCAGCTTTGTGACGCCAGTAAAGTAGTCTTACTGAAAACTGTTAACTGGTACCAACTGGAGACTGGCTACTGTAACTTCTACCCCCCACCCTTTTTTTTTTTTTTTGTCCATAGCTGAACCTCTGGTAGATGTATTGCAAAATTCTCAGTTACAGGACACCTCATCTTCATCGTAAGCTTACGTTGCTGATAGTGCTGTGATGTTGCTCTCTTTTGGGCCAGAAGTGGTGCAAATCCTCTCGCCAGTATAGTACTGTGATTTGGTGCTGCTGTATCATGTACCTGTAATGTTACTGAACAGCTCCCCAGCACATATTGTGCTGTGATTCTGCTCTTTCCTGCATTAATAATATTGCTGACAAACTCCCAGCACCCAGTAAAGAAACACTTCCTACCCTGAAACCTGATTCCTCCCAGACTTAGTATAGAAACATCCCTACATTGGTTAGAACCTGATATCCCCGGCACCTAGTAAGGAAACATCCCCACCTTGGAACCTGATACCCTAGCCAATGATTGGGCGGAGTCCAGATAAAGAGTGTAATATTCCATTGACATGATTATTACACAGGCGGTGAGGTGATACCGTCCACCATCTGGGGCCAACACACAGCCATCCGGTTATAATTACTTTCTGGAGTTTATATCCTGTGGTTGGTATTGGGGAGATGTTAGCGGGAAAAGTTTAATATTTTCTGTGCAGTCTCGCTTTTTTATTATATTTTGTATGCCTCCAGTCAAGGGTTAGAACCAGTCAAGGGTTAGAACCAGTCGAGGGTTAGAACCAGGCAAGGGTTAGAACCAGTCAGGGGTTAGAACCAGTCAGAGGTTAGAACAAGTCGAGGATTAGAACCAGTCATGGGTCTGAACCAGTCAGGAGTTAGAACCAGTCAAGGGTTAGAACCAGTCAAGGGTTAGAACCAGTCAGGGGTTTGAACCAGTCAGGGGTTACAACCAATCAAGGGTTAGAACCAGTCAAGGGGTAGAACCAGTCAGGGTTTAGAACCAGACTTCATTGCCCTCATACAGTTCAGTGCATCTTCTATATTTCATTCCTACCACTGACAGACGATTTTATTCCACTTAGGACATACCTCTCGTAATGAACAGGTTAATTGCTGCCTTGACGGGTAAGAAATGAACTTCTCTTCCCTGGCTCAAATTACTGTATCATGAAATTTTGACCAAGCAGTCGTCACTCATAATTGTTATTCCTATCGTACCGGTGATCATGGTCCAGCTCTGCCCATTGATCCACATACTTACGATCGAGTCCATTCTTACCAAGATATATTTTGGCAGACAAGAGAGGGAAAGGAAATGCAAATTGTTGCCATGATTCGACAGCTGCGAAGCCAGTTTTTTATTTAGGTTAATTAGTCAGTCCCACAACTCTCTGTCCTTCCTGCAAAAACGGATCTTAATTACGAAGGGAAATTAACGCACCTTTATTAATCTCAGTCCCGGCTCATAATAGTGAACTCATTGCCATTATCAGACAACGAAATATGTTTACTGCCTCTGTTCTGCCTCAGTCCATGCTGTTTTTGTCGTCTTAGCTCTCCTGCTGATATAATTTACAATTAGAACATACTCTTAGGATTGTTGTTACTGGATGTGGTTGTTAAGGCTGTGTGACCTTTATAAGAGGGTGTAAGTGTCTAATTATTAGACTTGAGAGCTAAAGAAAAGAGGGTGAAGGGCGGAAACTGTGTATGAACTAGAAATTTATGCGATAGAGGAAGCGAAGGCACGAATGGTTTTTACTTTCTATACTTTGGTTGTCAGACATATATTTAATATATATATATATATATATATATATATATATATATATATATATATATATATATATATATATATATAACACAAGAGAGAGAGAGAGGGGGGAGAGGTGAGTTACAAGGAGTTACAAATAAAAGTTAACATCTGGACCTTGCGGTCGAGGAGATAACTTCGTATTTGTCTGGGAATGCATATCCAATTCGCATTCATTCTAGTCATCTAGTGTAAGATCCTGTCGTAGTTTCTTTTGCATTACTGTAGTGCTATTAACATCACCCATACGGAATGTGTTTCAGGTGGAACAGATCTTGTAGCCTATGTGAAAAAAAAATGCTGGTGTTAAATCTTTCCAGTTCCAGCTTCCAACCATGTTGCATGATGAGCTTTCTATGGTCAAGTTTTGTCAGACTCATTCAGTATTTAAACACCTCAACAAGCTGATCTCATAGTCTACGAGTTCCCTATGAAAAGTCCCAGAGCTCTCAGGCGATCCTGATAAATCTGTCTCCTAATGGATGGAATAAGTTGTAGCTCTAGGAACCCTTTCAAGTCGATCTATGTCTTTCCTAAGTGCATGTGACAAGAACTGCACAACATACTCCCGAAACGGCTGTATTAAACAGTTATATAGTGTAGGCTACGAACAGTCTCTTTATTTCTTTAACGAAATTGCCTCTGGATGTAGCTTAGCAAGTTTTGGGCCTTTTTCTCTTTACTTCTATGTACTGTTTGGAAAATTTTGTGTCACTGCTAGTCAATACACCTAAGTCCTATTCCATATCAATCATTCTCAATATTCACGCCAAAAGTGAATAGTCCTACCCGGGATATGCATGGCCCATATGCATCACCTGGAATTTCTCCAAGTTAAGTGGCATTTACCATGTCTCAGACCACTTCTCTAGGCTATGAAAATTTGCCTAGAAATTTTCAGTTCTTTCAAGACTGCTAACATTTGCTGCAAGTTTGATGCTATCTGCAAACATTGAGATCACACTTAACTGGCCAACATCAACTGTATGTTGTTGATATAATATAAAAAATAAATAAAGAGGAGTGGAACAAGGCCAGACCCTTGTGGAACTCGATAAGTCACTAAAAGTCCAATCACAAGAAATTCCGTTGATCACTACTCGCTGTGTCCTAACCAGTAGCCAGTTTTCTATTCAGAGTGTAACCTCCCTATTAAGACCGAGTGCGCACACTTTTGACGTTAGTCTGAGGATGAGCACATTGTCGAATGCCTTTCGAAAATTTTAGAAAATGGATGTCTACTGCTCTGTCCCTGTCATACTCATTATGCGGAAAAATTCAGTCAGGTTGGTTAGGCATGATGTATGTTGTTTGAACCCAGACTGGGAGCCATAACCTGGTTGTAATTATGCAAGTGTTTGATTATCCTGTCTACAATTATTCCTTCACACACACACACACACACACACACACACACACACACACACACACACACACACACACACACACACACACACACACACACACACACACACACACACACAGTAATAAGAAGTCAGGTTCAGGAAAGAGAAACTGCATCATGGACGTAGCATGAGTGGCAATTGCAGTAATACGAGTATTCATATGGGGTTAAGCAGATTAATTCTCTCTCTCTCTCTCTCTCTCTCTCTCTCTCTCTCTCTCTCTATGACACACACACACACACACACACACACACACACACACACACACACACACACACACACACACACACACACAATGCACTGAAACTCAATCACAGATATCTCCCTGCGCGCGCGTGCGTGCGTGTGTGTGTGTGTGTGTGTGTGTGTGTGTGTGTGTGTGTGTGTGTGTGTGTGTGTGTGTATGTGTGTGTGTGTGTGTGTTTGTGTTTGTGTGTGTGTGTGTGTGTGTGTGTGTGTGTGTGTGTGTGTGTGTATTGAGGAGAAGTCTGTTCAAACCATTTCACGCGATGATCGTTAAGCGTAACAAGGTACACTTACTGGTGGCGTTCAGTCCCCAGGCCAGTGCACCTGCTTCTTCCCCACAGCAGTCAGGCATCACGACCATCAGCCACCCGCCAGGATCACCACAACTCCCAAGCGCCGGTAACAGATAAGCAGCCTTGTACCGCTAATGACACACGTGTTATCTCATACTCCTCCAAAGTAGTTGGGGGTCCCTGTTAATGCCGTCTGTTGCTGTTCAGTTTAGGAGACTGACACAATAACCTTCCTCTCACACCACACCTGCTATTGTGCTGTAAAATCCCATCTCGTTCGTCTCCAGTGTAACTCAGTCTCCATCTTGCCTTACGCCTGATGTCAGAATTTAGTCAAGGTTATGGCCTCAAAATTCCAATAGTCCACAAATCTCTCGTATCACACTAACCTTCCATCCCTCCCTCACATACACCTACAAGTCTCTTTCTCACCACTCACCATCACTCTCTCCTACCATTCCAGGCCTGCCTCCTGTATGTACTCCTTCACTGTATCTCACCACGTCGTTGATGACTTGATATTAATTACTGCTAAAGGTCTTAATACCTTCAGACCCTAATCGTAATCAAATCTCGGACCTGACTGATTCCCCATCTCGGAAATCCTCATTGCGCCACCACCTCAGTCCACTTCGATCTTCCGCCATATTATGTTTTTTTCTCTAACAGATGGCTCCCCTGACCATGATTACGAAGGGCATTCAGGCCAAGCTACCTGGATGGCTGTTGGTCGTGAAGTATTGCGTAGGAGATGTAGTGGGTGGGTGAGGCCTTGGTTAGTTAATACAGTCAGACTCTTCTTTATCAACTATCCTACCTCCGTCTCTCCCTCCTTCCTGCTTTTAATCCCCATCTACCATGTAGACCTTCCTCTTCCCTCACTTTTTTTTTTCTTGCCCCTCTTTCCTTCCAAAATTTTCTTTCTTAGTCAATCCATCCCTCACTATTTTCACTCCTTCCCTCTGTTTCATCCAACTTTCCTACATTTGTATCCTGTTTGCTCTGTTTCTCCCAACTCTTCATACCTTCCTCCCTCAGTTCCTTCTCCTCTCCCCGTCCACCATTCCAGGCGATGAAGCGTAATGAACTAATTTACCGGTATGTGTGGTGGATGTACAGGCTTATCAGTGGTTGTAACACGATAAATGTCGGTGTGAATATGGAAGCATTTTTTATCATTAGTATTTCGCCATCTTGCTCTCTCCTAGGTCGGTGTTATATATATGTGTTTGTATGTATGTATGTACTCGTATATGAGTGTGTGTGTGTGTGTGTGTGTGTGTGTGTGTGTGTGTATGTATGTATGTACCCTTATATGTATGTTTGTGTTTGTGTGTGTGGGTAGGTTTGCGAGTTTGAGGGTATGAGAGTGGGTGTGTGGATAGGTGTTAGGATGTGGGTGTGGTGTGGATGTATCTAGGTGTGAATGTGAAAATGAGTATTAATAGGTATGTGGGGAGCAGGTATGGTTATGGGTGTGGGTATGAGGATGTGAGGGTGTGGATATGAGGCTGTGTAGGTAGGTGTGAAAGTGTGTAAGGGGGGTAGATGGGTGGGTGCGTATGGATGTGGGTATGTGAGTGTGAGGGTGTGGCTGTGGGTGTGAGGGTGTGGATGTCTGTTTCCGCCTCCACCCGTCCTTCTCCACTATGTTATATACCCTCCTGTATCATACGGTATTTAGCATGTTGTGTGTTCAGTTGGGTTACCTCTTTACCTCCTTCACCTTCTGTGTACCGTAAGTGGCCTTTTATTCAAATATAATGGAATAGTTTTACATTGCTTTTTTTGGAGAATCAGGACAGGTGTTTTAATTGAGGATTTGGTGGTTGATGCTGAAATTTTTACTTTATACTTTCAGTTGAATACTTCTTAGTTTGCCATCACTTCTTCATCACTGTCTCACGTAACAGTGTTGCTATATCTTTTTAGCGGGCCTGGGTTACCGTGACATAAAAAAAAAAAAAAAAAATCAACTGTTAGTCAGAATTCAATACATAAGTAACACTATTGCATTATTGAGAAGAGCTATATGTGGGGAGCCTCCCCACACGTGAGAGTTGTACTCTGCACAGGGGCGAATAAAACCTGTGTATAAAGTCAACAACTGTGCAGGGGTAAAGAAGGCACTAAGTCGGCTTAGCACACTTACTGTGTGTGTGTGTGTGTGTGTGTGTGTGTGTGTGTGTACTTTCTAATGTTTCTAGGCTACTTTTCTTTATTACCCGTCCACGACCCGGAGGGACTCGAGGACGGGTACTGTTATCACTCGGTTTGTCTGGGCGTTTGTTTGTTTGTTTGTCTGCCTGTCTATCTGTCTGTTAAGAACTTTACGCGAAAAGTACTGGTGCGATTTTGACTAAAATTACAGGGATGTGGGCTATGACCTTCTGATCACCTGATTGAATTCTGGGTCAAATTGGGCCAAGGCCCAGGCTGTAGGCACAAAAATGTAAGAAAATGGAGATGGGTAAAAATCGTATTTATTTTTTTCGCCATAACACCCTTCAAAGTCGTCATATCGACATGAAACAAAAACCTATAGGTGCATCTTTCAAATCTACATCCTATAACATGCCTCATTACATCAGGGGGGTCATCCCCAGGTAGCGGTACAATGTCAGGTGGGTCGGGCCTAAAATTTCAAATGGGCATAAAATCGTCAAGGTTCGCCCGATTTACTCTAAATTTGATGTGTGTCATCTTTGACTAGAAATCTTGTTGTCTTGACACGTCAGAACTAAAATGACTGTCAGGGACGGGTTTGCTGTACCTTGGCACCGCTTCTTGTTCGTACTGTAAAACCAACCGCACATTCTCCCCAATGTATTTATTTAGCTTGTTTACTTATATCTTTATTTATATCAGATTATATTAGGTCCACTACAGGATCGAACCTTCTCCTCACAGGGAGAGTGATAGCCAGAATTAACCTTTCTTCATACTAGCGAGGTACGAATGGGGAAGGGATATCTGTTATGTAATGCATATGAAAAGTGAGAGTTGTAATGGCTGTGTTTATAAGAATCTGTATTATGCTGTCGGTGCATTCTACAGGGTTCACAAATAATCAAGCATGTGAAATGCATGTGAAAGGACATACCAGTAGTACCCAACTTAAATGTCCGCCAGTGTGTGGGCTCGAACCCATACCGCTAGGCATACCCATCATGAGACTGGTACTTTAACCACCTGAACCCAGAATCTCCATTTTCCTCTTTACTATGACCCACCAGTTGGCATGCATGGTAGTTGTTATATATATTTGCTGACGATTTCGGATGGAGGGTTCGGTGGGTGAGGGTAGTCTTCCTGTTTTACTATCCCCGTCTTTCACTCATAGAATAGGTTAATTATAGTTTGTCCAGTTACAAGAAGCCTCAAATGGACCAATGGATTTCTTTTGCTATTTGCCTTTCTTTGTACTCGTTTGTGTATCAGTAATATGAATACACACACGTAGCTGATGGTGATATACGCTTGAGAGTGACTGAGGCAAAATACAGACGGTACAGTCAAAGACAAATATCTTCCCATTTCCGTCTAAACAAAATCTACACCTGGCGAAATACAATGAAAACCCTATCTCTACTAGTGCATGTTTCAAATGGTTCGATTTTTCCTCTAAATGTTTGTCAAACTTTGGAAAATATATGTGTCTCTGTACATAAAGGAATCAAGCACAGATATACAGTACAAACACAGAAGGGGGAGGGGATCTGTGAATGAGAATGGGACATAGAGGACGCGAAACAGAAAAGGTAAATAAGTTAAAAGGAAAAAGAAAATAAATCAGACGTAAAACTGGGGCAATGAATGATACATGAAAATATATATTACACCCAAAGCCAACACGAGAGACGAGAATACTCTTCTCCCCTAGTGTGGAAACTCCCAGATTTTATAGAATTTTAACACATCGCTTCTTGAGCATTTATCCCTGAAAATATTATGTCACTTCTCCTTCACCATTGCCATTTTCTAAATAAATAAATGAATACATATATTTTGTATAAATGAGTAAATAATTAAACAAAGAAATATACATTATATAAATAAATAATAAATAAATATAAAAAAGGTTTATTTTATGTGTATGTGTATATGTATGTATGAATGTATGTATGTATTTATGTATGTATGCGCGCGCGCGTGTTGAGTAAGGGGTGACTGTGAAGGATCTTGGGCGGTACATGGGGTCAGCTCAGATGATACACAGATCCGTGCATGAAAATCTCAGTACCAGGCAGACATAAACTCAGGCCCCTAAAAGTGCCAGAACAAATCTCCCGCTACACGCACTTTATTATGTGTTACATGACTTGATTTACTTGTACATCAACTTCAAAACTTCAGTATAAATTAAACATTGCCCCAACCCCTTCCCTGGTGAATGATTTTGGTGTAGTCTCTATGGACCTCTACATGAATCTCCAGTCAGTATTAATTCTACAAAAGTTTCAAAGTCCTCAGAATATTATTTAACGTAGTGGGTTCTGGAGGGCAGGCCTAATCTTTCTTCTGTCCTGTAATCTGTAACAGAGGTATATGCTGGAGACTTTAAGAGGAGGACTCCGAGAAAATGTACAATATTTGTGAGGAAGGTTAACTATTTGTGGATTTGGGTATTTGAGTTTGTAATGGCAACATTACAAATGATCCGCGTGGGAAAGCAGATTTCTTTGCCAGTACGGTACATTTGCCAGAAATTCTACCTTAGAGGAAGCCAGCCAGAATGTCCCAGCACTAGAACGTGACTCTCCCGAAATTGTTCCACTTAGAATAAAGATAAGGTACGTGAAATCCATCCTAGACAATTTACCTACCAACAAAGCTCCAGGCCCAGATGGAATTCCGCCAATTGTTTTGAAAAATGTTCCCCAGAACTTGCCTCTGTTCTTGCTAATTAATTCAGACTATGCATACTTACCTCTTCATTCTCTAATTCATGGAAAGAACCAATATCCACCCAATTCCAAAGAAAAGAAGTTCCTCTGACCCCTCTGATTACGGACCAATAGCTGTCACATCTTCTCTTGGTAAGGTATTTGAGACTGTAATTAATAAGCACATAGTTAAACATCATGAATCCAACAACTTAATTAGTGATAGACAATATGGTTTTCGCCACGAAAGATCCACCATTGACATTCTCAATCTCCTGACTCATACTATCCATCAATCAGTTGACCTACATGGAGAAACTCATGCAGTAGCCCTGGAAATTTCTAAAGCTTTTGACAGAGTGTGGCACCGTTCCCTGTTGTCCAAACTCCCTTGCTATGGACTAAACTCTTTTGTTCCTTTGATTTCCTCTTGTCTCAGCAACAGAAAAATAGAATAAAAGTAGATGATGTATATTCCAATTTCCACTCAGTTAACTCTGGCATGTCGCAAGGATCAGTTCTGGCACCAACCCTGTTCCTCGTTCATATTAATGATCTCTTATCTGTCACCCACAATCCCATCCATTCATATGCATATGACTGAACACTTCATAGTTCATTCACACTCAGACATCCATTTACAAAGTCTAATATCTCTAACTCTCAACTCAGTACAGCCATCTCTTTAAATCAAGACCTATCCACGATCAGTGAATGGGGACAAAATAACCTTGTCTCATTTAATGCTAGTAAAACTAAACATATACAATTTACTAATAGACAGGTATTGCCAGAATCGTATATTACCTTCAGTGCTACAAGTATTCCTATTTCCAAAAGTATTGAAATTTTCGGCGTCTCACTTAACAATGTCCTCAGCTGGACCTCTCATGTCAGATCACTTGCTAAAACTGCCTCACAGAAACCGATTATTGTACGGAGCCGGTAACTTCTTCACTGACGAGAAGTTAGCTATAATTTATAAGAGTCATGTACGCTCTCAGCTTGAATATTGCTCACCCTTGTGGAATGGATGTGGAGGGGTTGCATTAAAACAACTAGACAAAATTCAGAACTAAGCTGTTAGAATTATTAGCAATCCTGCCATTACAAATAAACAACTTCCCCTACAAGTAAGAAGGAATGTTGCCTCTCTTGCATTATTTTACAGATATTTTTATAGCAAATGCTCAGACGAAGTTGCGTCCATGGTGCCACCTCTCCATGCCTTCCCTTGTGCTACACGGGCATCTGGCAGCGCTCATGACTGGAATGTCACTCTGCCATACTGCAGAACTTCTGTCTATCAGAATTCTTTCATTCCCCGAACTGCATCTCTCTGGAACTTGCTTCTCCAGAGTTGTTTCCCTCCAAACTTCAACCTACAGTTGTTCAAGTCTAACTGTTACAGATCACTAGTAATCTGGTGTATGGATTTTTTTTTTTTATTAATTTGTTTTTCCTTCCCCTGTTCTAAAAAAATAAATAAATAATGTACTGCTTTGTAGGATCTGATGACTGAAGGAGATGGAAAAGGTTTGTACATTTGAGTCATAGAGCTTAAAGATGTTATAGATTCTGTATGGGAAATTCGTAAGATGAAGATATGTGGGAGGCGTTCCGATAGACTATGATTTTGTGGGAAGGAAAAAAAATAAAAAAATGAACTCCTTTTCTTATGCACTGACTCCCGACACCATATAGGGTACCAATTACTAGTTGTCCGCAGCCCTCTATCTCAGTGCAGTGAAAGGCGGAACGAAAGATTAAGTGTTGGCGTGTGTTGATTCCTTTTAATGGTGTGTGTGTGTGTGTGTGTGTGTGTGAGAGAGAGAGAGAGAGAGAGAGAGAGAGAGAGAGAGAGAGAGAGAGAATGGAGGTTGTTTGTGTGTATATTTGTGTGTATGTATATGCGTGTTTGTGTGTGTTTCTCTCTCTCTCTCTCTCTCTCTCTCTCTCTCTCTCTCTATATATATATATATATATATATAATGTGAGAGAGAGAGAGAGAGAGAGAGAGAGAGAGAGAGAGAATAGAGGCTGTGTTTGTGTATATACTGTATTTGTGTGTGTGTGTGTGTGTGTGTGTGTGTGTGTGTGTGTGAGAGAGAGAGAGAGAGAGAGAGAGAGAGAGAGAGAGAGAATGGAGGCTGTTTTGTTTCTTTTGTTTGTGCTTTTTAATGCCTTTAGACTTCTTTCCCTTATCCTTCCTGTAGACCTGATCACACATCCCCCTCAGTATATTCATTAAGCTATTGTATCTACCTTTATATCAGTCCAAATTAGTTCCACTGCAGAATCGAACCTTCACCTTGGATGGAGAGTAATAACCAAAAGTAACCCTTCCCTTTGTTGGCGAAGTACGAATGGGGAAGAGATGTCTGTAGGAAGAGTGATGTATGTGAAAAATAAGTGTTGTAGTGGTTTTGTATAAGTCTGTGTATACCACTGTTGCAGGTTGTAGGATTCATAAATATTCAATCACGTGAAAGAACGTACCAGGTTCACCCACGTTAAATGTCCGCCTGGATGGGGATCGAACCCTAGTCTCGGGGAACACGCATCACGAAACGAGTACATTAGTGACCTGAACACCGCAGCTCCAATCGCTCTAACTATGGCCTACCACTTAGCGTGTATGGTAGTTCTTCATACTGTTTCCTGCCTATGTCGGCTGGAGGGTTTGGAGGGTAGGGTAGTCTTCCTGCTTTGCTATCCTTGTCTTGCACTCAGAATAGGTTAATTATAGTTTGTCCAGTTACAAGAAGCCTCAAAAGGACTAATGGATCTCTCTTGCTGTTTGCCTTCCATCGTACTCGTTTGTGTATCAGAAGTATGAATTCACACGCGTAGCTGTTGGTGATTCACGCTTGAGAGAGTGACTGGGGCCAGGTACACCAAGCACAGATACCCAGTACAAGCACAGAAGGGGGCGGGGGCTGTGAAGGAGAATAGAACATAGAGAACGCGAAATAAGAAAGATAAATAAGTTAAGAGGAAAAGGAAAATAAGTGAGACGTGAGATAAGGACAGTGGATGATTAATGAAAATATATATTACACCCAAAGCCAACACGAGAGACGAAAGTACTCTTCATCCTTAGTGTCGAAACTCCCAGATTTTATAGAATTTAAACACATCGCTTCTTGAGCATTTATCCCTGAAAATATTATGTAACTTTTCCTTCAGCACTGCCATATTAATTCACAGCAAGAGATAAACTACTGAAAATAAATATACAGTTCTCTTTAGCAGGCCGTAAATTCCTGCAGCGAGTATGTTATGATTAAGTCATTCCTGGGTGTTTCGTTTTCTTTCATCTCCAGGGCCGTAAATTGCTGTGAACATCCAAAGAGTGAGAGAGAGAGAGAGAGAGAGAGAGAGAGAGAGTGAGTTTGGATGTATGTGTATGTGCGTCCGTGCTTGCGTGCGCAGACCAATTGTTTTCTTTAACTGTAATAATGCTAAGCTGTCTTGTCTGTGCTGTTATCTCTATGTCTTTCTATGTTTGCATCTGCCCTGTCAGAGAGAGAGAGAGAGAGAGAGAGAGAGAGAGAGAGAGAGAATAATAATAATTATAATAATAATGATGATGATGATGATGATAAACCTTAAATGTTGCCTGTTGATGAAATTTGAATAAAAAAGAAAAAAACGTGAAATCTGGAGGCAGTTTTCAAATGATTTCGCTTAGTATCACATTAGTCTCTTTGTTCCTCTGTGGTCACATTTATTTCATCCTAATCTAATCCCGGCAACTGAAAATATTTAAAGACATGAAACTAAATTCTATGAAGGATGGACACCTGTAATTTAACCACGCAGAATACATATTTGTAATTCTGGACGGATTTTATATCCCGTTTTTAAAAGACTTAACGCTACCTCAAACGAACAGTATTTTTCCACTATATTTAAGTAACACAACAAACACCAAACACTACGTTCCAAAATTGACCTTGAAATGTACTGAATAATGATACTGGTCGGATAGCATACTGCATATAAAATATAGAATATGTATTAAAATATAGCAACGTCTCCTCTCACTTCCCGGTCAGCGCTGGGGCTGGTAATCAAGGCTGCCAACTGCAGCAAAGTTGATGAGGTGGTAAATTTGCCTTATATACCACCTTTGCCATATATGTTTCTGATCAAGTATTTTGTGTAATTGTTTATACATATTTTTAGGAGTATTGGAGAGTCAGTAGATGGTGCTTCAGGCACTTGGTATCCTTAATAAAAAAAAGTGTGGTTGTGTATCGTGGTTAGGCGCCGTCCCGAGACGCACAGCAAGTTCATTAGGCTACCTCATAACCTCAGTTACTCGTGTCTGTTCAGTGGGGTGGTGAGTGTTATATACGCTGCCACATTTACCATATTCTGGAGATTAAACTGCTTGTGTGCTTACGCAGTGCTGGTTACGGTGCAAACACATGACTACAGTGAAAACTTGACGAGGAAATTGCAATGAAGCAGTGTGGTGGTGAAGAAAAACATTTAACGAATGAATGGCCTGTGCTGTGCCTGGCGTTTTTGAGGCATCATGGCATCATACCTTACTGATGGTGATGTTTGTGTGACGAAGCCAGTGACGGAGTAGGCTGGTCGGAAGATGTGGAGGTTAGTTTTACTTTGAAGGGACTAGGGGGCAATGGAAAGTTGCAAGTAAGTTGTGGTTACCCAGCGTTTTGTCAACAACTACTGTTAGGAAGTTGGGACTTTTTTTTTTTTTTTTTTTAAATTTAGTAGGATGATTAAAGTGTTTTATTATTATTATTATTATTAATTTGATGATGATGGAAGGAGGGGACGTCCACTATCCACTCACTTAATGCAGCGCTGCGTTTAGTTGACTTACATTAAGTGACAAGCGCGATGGTTTTTTTAAAACGAGGAAACCGTTTACTATATTGGGTAGTAACCATAAAACCAAATGACGCCAGGTGGTCTAGTGGATCAGGGAGCGCCAGCCGAATGAGGCCCGTGTTTCCATTCGAGGCGTGACTGTTTCTCATTTTATAAAAGTATTTCCTAAGCTTAACAAAATTGTTTTGATATGGAAGTTAAAAAATACTCGTCGGGAAGGGGGCTGCGAATGAGAAAGGGAGGAAAAGAAAAGGTTGGAAAATGGGAAAGATCCTGAGTGAAGGGAAGAGGAGAGAAACAGAGAGAGAAAGAAACAAGGAAGAGGGGAGGAAAAGGGCGTTTTGGGGGGAGTGGGGGTGAGGGCGTTAGCTTCACGTGTCCCCCCCCCCTTAACCTTGTAACCCCGCCGCCTGACCTCCGTAACTCCTGAGTCAGATATGGTGTGTGTGTGTGTGTGTGTGTGTGTGTGTGGCCAAAAATAGAATTTGGACGTTTCCATCTCTTCCCTATGATAGACTGGGGTCCAAATTAAGATTAAGATTACTGATATCAGCTAATAATCTACCACCCCTTCATTATCAGTCCTCCCCTCTCATTCCTCCACTCGGCTTCCACCCCCACAGGTTTCCACTCTCAATCTTCATTCACCTTCCACCCACTCTGCCTCCCTCCATCAGCATCACACTCACTCTCCTTCCTTCCACACCTTACCCATTCTCCCTACCTCCACATCTCACCCACTCTCCCTCCCTCCACTTCTCACCCACTCTTCCCCACTCCACTTCTCACCCACTCTCCCTGCCTCCACATCTCACCCACTCTGCCTCCCTCCACATCTCACCCACTCTCCCTTCCTCCACATCTCACCCACACTTCCTCCATGCAATCTCACCCACTCTCCCTTCCTCCACATCTCACCCACTCTCCCTCCATACAATCTCACCCACTCTTTCTTCCTCCAAATCTCACCCACTCTCGCTTCCTCCAAATCTCACCCACTCTCGCTTCCTCCAAATCTCACCCACTCCCACCCTCTAAATCTCACCCACTCTCCCTACCTCTGTATCCCACCCACTCTCCCTACCTCTGTATCCCACCCACTCTCTCTCCATCCACATCTCTTCCTCACCTCACATCACTACTTCCTTGCATCTAATCCACTCTCCCACCCCCATATCTCACCCACTCTCATTTCACCTTTCCCACTAACACTTCTCTGTTCAACACTTCTGTTCTTCATTCTCTTCTTTTCCACTCCTATTCCAGCTTCCTCATCACTCTCCTCTAACACTTCCACTCACTCTCCCTTCTTCCCTGCTTTCCACCTTCTCCTCTTTCACACACAGCTCATTCAGCTCATTTAACTTCCTTGCAAACCTTTTCATTCTTCCCTCCATTCCTACCCTCTCACCCTTCCTCTTCTGCTCGTTTACTCTCTTCCTACATTCCTCCACACTCATTTTTTTTTTTTTTATCGTACTCACCGCATACTCTTTCTCTATCTGCATCCCACCCCCTATACCTCCCTCCTTCCCTCACTCTATCCCATGCTCCCTTCTTCCACATGTCACCCAGTCTCTTTTCCTCCATCCTTCCAAATCCCACTAACTCTTCTCCCTGCTCATGCATTCATTCCTAAACTTTCCCTTCCCGAAAGCATTTTTTCTGCAGTATGGTGATGGTGACTGAAATAATCGTAGGTGCAGTGATAATGTGTAATGTCGTGTAAGTAATGATGTAGGTAATACTTGTACCAGATTATTGATGGTAGCTATGTGAATGTGGAGGATGGCTGTTGTTGGAGTGGTCTTGTTTCACTGTCTTTACCACATGAGAGCTCCAGACAATCTTCGTGAGCAGTGAAGGCGACCATGGTTGTTTGTAGAGGGATTTCTTATTATTTTTGTCATCGTGTACTGGGGATATGTTTATGATGTGCCTGTCGTAGGGGCTGAGGCAAGAATATATATATATATTTTTTTCAAAAACAATCCTCGTACTGTTTCAAGCAAGAGCAGAAATTTTGTCGGGTCCTTGGAAGCCGGAGTCTGCATTTACATCCACCGAACCTTTTACTTTCTTTGCATATACATGTGTGACCATATCCTGATGTAGTACTTCGTCATTTCCTTTTGGTGGTTGCGTCAAAACTACATTGAAATCTTTCACAATAGACCCGCAATCCATTCCATCGTGTCGTTCATTCATGCATACTTCATACCGGCACTGCATACCTCCACCACGGCCACATCCTACTGCTTCATGCTTTCATCAACTTCTGTAACGGAATTCCTTTATTCAGTTCCATCCCATTCCGTCTTCCATATTGCCTCCTGTCCTTCCAGCCTCCCCGTGGTCTGTCTCTCCGTCTACACACTTAGTGCAGCCTTTGACTCTATCTCAACCCACCCACCCGCCGTATTCCCCCAACCTTTCCGTGGTTTCGTCCGTGGTCTGTCTCTCCTCATGCCGTTCACCTCCATAAGTTCCGTAACTGAAGTCGTTCATTCCACGGCAGCCCAGCGGAGGCCAAACGTGGAACACTGACCGGCAGCATAACAGAGGCAGAGTCACTTTATGCCCTGAACCTGACCCCTCAAATCTCTCTTTGCTGGGGCCTTGTGATGTCTAATTGGCTTAAGTTTCTCTCGTCTATGGTCAGGCTAGATTAGATCGTATTTACCCGTTTGTTAGGTTAGGTTGGCAATTGACTCAGTGATTTATGTGATTGACATGCTATCTATCTATCTATTGCCATACGCCTTAATCCCTTACGGGGTGGCCACAAACAAATCGCCTCCACGTCGCCCTGTCCCCCGTAATTCCTCTGCCCTGCTACCAGTTCACACACCCCTTTCTCACATGCCTCTCCACTCCATCTCTCCATCTCATCCTTGGCCTTCCCCTCCCTCTCTCACTCTCCACCTCACACATACACTCTCCATCCTCTCCACATGGCCAAACCACCTCAGTGTGTTTCTCTTAACACTTCCTATCACATGCACATCCACACCACAACTCTCCCTTATATCCTCATTTGTCAGTCTCTCTCCATGTGACCCCACGTGCTCCTCTCAAATAACTCATTTCCACTGCTCTCACTCTTGACTTGTGCCCCTCCAACAACGTCCAAGCTTCACTTCCATATGTTAGAGTTGGTATCACAATACTGTTATGTAATGACTTTTTCACTTCCATGCTCTCTTCACTGTTCCTTATCACTGCTTCCAAGGAATCAGCAACCTTTCTTCCCTGCTGTACCCTTTCAAGCACGTCACCCTCCAAACTTCCATCCTGACTCATCACACTACCCAAGTACTTAAACATACATTTTCCATTTCCTCACCATCCAGTCTCACTGTACATTCACTGACTTCACCTCTCTCAAAGACCATCACTTTACTCTTCCCTACATTCACCTTTAGATTCCGTTTCTTACACACACTCCCAAACTCATCCACCAAGCCTTGCAGCTCCCCTTCGTCTTCACTTAACAACACAGTATCATCTGCAAACAACAGTACAGGGAGTTTCCAAACACTCCCCTCTCTCACTAGGGCCGCTCCAACATCCACTGCCCTACCTTGTATCTCTTTTATTACCCCATCCATATATAGATTGAACAACCATGGAGACATGACACATCCCTGTTTCAGCCCAACCTTCAAATAGAAAAATTCACTCAGTTCACTATCCACACGCACTGCAGCCTTAGCACCCTCATACATACTCTTCACAGCATTCAACAACTTCCCATCCACTCCATAATTACATTCTTAATACTTTACACGATCCTTGTCTATCCACCCTGTCATATGCCTTCTCTGGCTTGCAGTGGCCGTAAAAGCAAGTCAGATTACCAGAAGCGTTGGCACCTTGTCTTTAGTGATTTATTTTGGGATTTGGCTTAATATCCCATTGTATGTTATTTATGCAGAGAATGTGATACTCGAAGCATTTATATAACATGAAAAAGGGTAATTAGGTGTAATAAGCAAAATAAATCAGTTAGAAGGAGGTGAGGACCTCCTTATCCAAGGAGAGCACGGGCCTAAGAAATCATTTACATTCCAAACTGCAGCCATACCACTAAGGTACATATTTACAGAAGTGCTTGCATTATAATGTAAAGTATTAAGTCTTATTTCTTTCTGTTGCAGTGCTTGGCTTGGGGATACGAGTATTTAGGGTGTTAAAAATTTCCATAACTTGTCAACACGCCTTCGCTAATTCCAGCACATTTTGGGTATTAGATCTCAAGAAGTGATAAGGGAGTGTACAGTAGTGCCGTCTGCTATTGTGTGGGTGGAATATTGAACCTCAAAAAACGGGTTACTAGTCTATGATCAAAGTCTAATGCGTACAGTTAAAAAGCCACCAACCAGGGCTTATCCCCAAGAGACCAGAAATAACCATGATCATCGCCTGCCGTCCCTTTCCTCCCCATCCGCCCCCGCCCAGTTATATAATATTAATCATACATCATATCTGTACGTTCAAATATAGCGTGTGAATCGCTATAGGATATGACCTGTTCAGACTGGTGATAGGTTTGGTGGGTGAATGGTTGAGGTGGATGGTGACGTTAACAAGATCCAGAGATGATTGTGGGACTATGCTTTGCCTGATGCGTTATGATCCATTCTACTCAGTGTCTGGTGGGGAAGTGGATTCCTATATGTACTGTATGTTATGGAATCTGAGTAGTGTTTGACTGATGTGTGCGTAAGCTGGTTACGTGTGTCATTGTGTATGTGATATTTAGAGTACAGTATGTATCGTTAAGAGTGTGTTACTGACTCCTCTTGTGATCGTTTGAGGGAATAATCAAACTACATGTTGCATCATAAGAAACATGAAGGGAAAAACTTGTTGTGGACGTGGAATAGAGAATATAGTCACAGCTGCCTAATGTGGTGCTTTATGACGTTGTTGGTGACAGAGCAGCGAATGTGGTGACAGCAACCGAATGTCAGGTGTGTAAGTGTGGTGCTTCATGGATTTAATGGTGATATAGAAGCGAATGTGGTGAAAGCAACCTGAAGGCCAGTGTGTAAGTGTGTTGCTTATGAAATTCGTTGTGCTTAGCCTTTGTCTTTTATTAGTCCGAATGGGAAGACACCTCATGTACGAATGGTCTGTGTTTATCTTTTGTAAAGCATTTTTCTTGTCAGATTTCTCTCTGGTTGACAATATGGGTTCCGCTAGGGCGCTCTGTTGGTTCGCAGATCCCCGTATTGCCTCATTTTTTTAGTGGCTGTGCTACCACGCCAAGCACATTCGAAGTCTTCGTCGAATTTGGATTATTATTTTTTTTTTACAAATATATAATGGCTTCCTATAGTCCTCTCTCTCTCTCTCTCTCTCTCTCTCTCTCTCTCTCTCTTTTATGCATTCCGTTACGTATGAACTTAAGTCATAATTTTCCTATCTGGTCGATCAGAAGCTACTGTTACGAGTGCAGTTTTTCTTCTAAAAGGTATGATGTTATTATAAGTGTTCCTCAGGGTTGTCTCCACCCACTCTTCCTCTCTGGGCTGTACAGCTTTGGTTACTTATACTTTACACAGATTATTATATTTTTCACTTTTCCAGCGACTTCATTTAGTAAAGTTTAATTTCTTGGCCAGTAACAGAACTTCAGTATTTGGTGGTAGAGTGTTATAAATTTACATATAGACAGTAGTCAGGCTGCACTGTACCCATGCTGTCCCATCCATTTATGTTACTGTTGACCACTCACATGTTTTACCGTCCTTCCTTCCACCGTTAGAATATCTTGTTTTACTTTGTTTATTGAACCTCTCATTAACATCTTTTACCCTTCTTTTTCTCCCATATATTTATCCACATTCTCTCTCTCTCTCTCTCTCTCTGTCGCTCTCCCCAGGGCTTCCCCCGAAATACGGTATGTGGAAAAAGTTCTGGTTATTCTTTGGTTTATTTTTAGTATAATAAGCTTCGTCATTATGGGTACTGTTCTTAGTCTTTATGGAGCTACATTTACTAGTGATCTTACCAGAGAAATTGGTCTCCTTATAATTTCCCAGTAACCTCATCAGTACCTGTAACTCGGTATTGACTGAAAATTGGATCCATGTTCACACAGAATTTTATACTCGAAATTATCCAGAGAATAACCTGAAGTTTCTCTCATCCCCCCAGACACCCTGTATATATGATTAGTGATGATATTAGAACTTGTTTTTGATAAGGAATCTGATCACAGATATACCAGTACATGTCCTTGGTGTATAATCTAACGGTAATAAGATGTACCGGTACCGATACTGATCTTACCTCTCATGAAATATATTGGTAGTGTGGGACTTGGCTTTATACTGGGCCTTTCCTCGTATCTGATAAACAATGTAGTTACATTTCTTTACACCAGTAACATACTACTCTTCTCTTGTATATCCTGTCGTTACCATGTGATCACTTAATTACCGCTGTAAACATGACTGGTTTACACATGACCACTGATTTTGAACTTGATATTGCTTGTGATTAATGAAGCGGAGTCACGCAGCGCCTGAGCCCACCACACCCATGAGGCAGTTCACTTATAAACTGTACTGTACGCTTTGGCACATCAGTTACTGCATGACTGTATTCATTAGCACCAGATCAACGCAGGCAAGGCAATGATTTTCCTGTCCTGTTTTTACCCCTGCTCACCAGCTTCCTTCCAGTCTGATTATAAACCTCTCCATTTTCATCCTCCTATCCTCCCAAGTTCCCTCCTGTCTCCTTGAGCCTGCTACGCCCATTCTTCTTTCCTCCATCTTCCTCGTTTTCTTATTAGTTTTCTCTTCCTCCTCTTACCCTCCTCCTCCATCGGATTATGTTAATAGCAGTCATTGCAGCTTCCTTTTTTCCTCCTGTTTTTCACGCGTCCTTTTCCTTCAGCCTACAGCACTCTTTCCTCCTTCCTCCAACTTCCCCTTTTACTCTTCTTCTCTGTCTCTTCCTCTTTCTTACTGTTATTTTCAACCTTTGCATCTTCATCCTATTTTCCTCATGCATCTCTCTCTCTCTCTCTCTCTCTCTCTCTCTCTCTCTCACTCTCACATTACATCTTCGCCTCTAAAGATGTAAACAAAGAGGCTGAAGCTTAGCAGAGGAAAAGCCGCTAGCGATACACTGGCTGTAGATGAGTTCATTTTAAGAGGAGTAATATTACCTCTGACACTCATTTATTTCAAGATCATCTGTCTATCTATCTATCTATTGCCAGACGCCTCAATCCCGTTTGGGGTGGCCACAGACAAATCGCCTCCAAGTCGCCCTGTCCCCCGCCATTTCACTGCCCTGCTCCCAACTCACACACCCCTCTCTCATATACCTCTTCACCCCATCCCTCCATCTCATCTTCGGCCTCCCCCTCCCTCTTCCCCCCTCCACCTCACTCACATACACTCTCTTCGTCAGTCTTTCACCCTCCATCCTCTCCACATGGCCAAACCACCTCAGTGTGTTCCTCATAACGCTTCCTATCACATCCACATCCACACCACAACGCTCCTTTATATCCTCATTCGTCAGCCTGTCTCTCCACGTGACTCCACAGGCTCCTCTTAAATAACTCATTTCCACTGCTCTCACTCTTGACTTGTGTCCTTCCAACAATGTCCAAGCTTCACTTCCGTACGTTAGAGTTGGTATCACAATACTGTCATGTAGTAACTTTTTCACTTCCATGCTCACTTCCCTGTTTCTTATCACTGCTTTCAAAGAACCAGCAACCTTTCTTCCCTGCTGTACCCTTTCAAGCAAAAAAGGGGCTTGTGGGATACAGAAAAAAGGGAAAGTTGGCATATGGGCCTGATGGGGTCCCTCCTGTTGTTCTCAAGAACTGTGCTTCTGTGCTTACACCCTGCCTAGACAAACTCTTTCGCCTTTGTCTGTCAACTTGTACCTTTCCTTCTTGCTGGAAGTTTGCTCTCATTCAGCCAGTCCCAAAGAAGGGTGACCACTTCCAACCCTCCAACTGTTGTCCAATTGCTTTAACGTCCTGTATTTCAAAAGTTTTCGAGTCAATTCTCAATAGAAAAATTTTAAGGCATCTTTCCTATCACAACCTTCTTTCCGATCGTCAGTACGGGTTCCGTCAGGGACGCTCCACTGGCGATCTTCTCACCTACCTTTCAGACTCCTGGTCATCCTCCTTTCGAGACTTTGGCGAAACCTTTGCCATTGCACTTGACATCTCAAAGGCTTTCGATCGAGTCTGGCATAAATCTTTAATTTCCAAACTGCCCTCCTACGGTTTCTATCCTTCTATCTGTGCCTTCATCTCTAGCTTCCTTTCTGGTCGTTCTATAGCCGGTGTTGTAGACGGCCATCGTTCTTCTCCTAGATCTATCAACAGTGGTGTTCCTCAGGGCTCTGTCCTATCACCAACTCTCTTCCTTTTATTCATCACTGATCTTCTAAGCTGTACATCTAACCCTATCCACTCATACGCTGATGACTCCACCCTTCACCTTTCCATTCGGTTCCCGCAACGCCCATCTCAACAGTTACTTCAACAAACAAGGGATGAGGCTATGGCACACCTAATGTCTGACTTGGCTCGTATCTCTGACTGGGGTAAAAATAATCTGGTTGTTTTTAATGCATCTAAGACTCAGTTCTTACACCTATCAACCCGACAAAATCTTCCACAGGTATACCCACTAATGTTTAATGATATTCAGCTTAATCCTGCATCATCGATGAACATGCTTGGGGTTTCATTTACTCGGGACTTATCTTGGAAAGATCATATTACATCTCTTGTAAAATCTGCTTCCAAGAGATTGGGTGTGCTAAGCCGACTCCGCTCTTTCTTTACCCCTGCACAATTGTTGACTCTATACAGGGGTTTTATCCGCCCCTGTGTGGAGTACAACTCTCATGTGTGGGGAGGCTCCCCACATACAACTCTTCTCAATAGGGTGGAGTCAAAGGCTTTTCGTCTCATTAACTCTCCTCCTCTTACTGACTCCCTCCAACCTCTGTCTCTTCGCCGCACTGTTGCATCTTTATCTTTTTTCTATCGCCACTTTAATGGTCACTGCTCCTCTGAACTGTCTGCTTGCATTCCTCCACCTCTAAGACGGGCGCGTAGCACCCGTCTGGCAGCAAACTCTCATCCCTTTTCTGTCCAACTCTTTAACACAAGAGTTAACCGTTACTCCCAGTCTTTCATTTATGCAACAGGTCAGCTCTGGAACTGTCTCCCTCTGTCTGTATTTCCTGGTGCCTATGATCTCCAGTCTTTCAAACGCAGTGTGTCCAGGCATCTCAAAATAATCGGATCTTGAATTTGGCTCTCTATTGTATTTTGTTTTTCTCTTGGAGGGAACTGTTACTGCGGGCTCATGGCCTTTGGTTCCTTCTTCCTCGCATAAAAAAAAAAAAAAAGGTGTGTAGGGAAGGAGGAGGATACTGCCAAAATGAAACAGTGAAGGAAATTAACCACGTTGTATGACTCATCTACAAATAGATCCACGTAGAAAACAGGTAAGTAAGCCTTTCACACCTACATATAGAACGCAGACAAAAATTAACCTGAAGACTAATGCAAGAAAAGTGAAGACGATATCTGCAGAATGAAAACTCACCCACAATAGACCAGTCCTGTCGAAAAGTATGGTCAATAAAGATACGATAATAGGACAAGGATAGCAAAGAACGTAGGCTACCGGAAAACAGGACAAATCAATTAGGCTAATAGGACGCCGATCGAATCCGCGGGTTGATCAGAACGATGTTGATCATGTTGTGAGTAATTTGCATATCACTGGATCTTGGTGGTATCAGGGGAGCACCATGTTCTTTCAGCCCGTCCAGTTCATCACTCCCTCCGTCCATATCCCCCCGTCGTGTTTCTCCTTATCTTCCCCTTCTTTATCTTCCAGGTCTTCTCCTCCCCGTCTCCCTCTCTCTGTATTATCTCCCAGCCGTTGTCTTCCTCAATCCCTCTAACTTAACTTCCAGCTCATCCCTCTTATCTTTCCACCTTCTTTATATCGTCTTTTTCCCCAGTCCCATTTGGATTATCCTTCATCCCCTCTCCTCCATCTCTCCTCTACATCTCTCAGTCGTTTTCCAACATATCTCTGTCCCTTACCCATCTTCCATCTCCAACTTTACATTCCTCTCCTCTCTGTATCTCTCAGTAGTCCTCACTATCTACTCTCTACTTATCTCCCAGCCCCTCCTCCCATCTCTCCCCCGTCACTATCTCCCAGGCACTTGCACCATCTCTCTCCCTCTACTCGTTTTCCAGCACCATTCCTCCGTGTCTGTCTCTCTCTTCGTCTGGCGTATGTGTAGATTGATTTAGACATTGTTCTGCTTTGTAGTTTTTCTTGCGTGCCAGTTGGTTTTCACTCTCTCTCTCTCTCTCTCTCTCTCTCTCTCTCTCTCTCTCTCTCTCTCTCTCTCTCTCATGTATGTATGTATTTTTGTATGTTTATATATGTAGCATCTGTCTCGCTTTTGCTTCTCTCTAAGCAGACATACTTAGAGAGAGAGAGAGAGAGGGGGGGGGGGAGATTAACAAACAGACAAGGCAGAGAACAAACAGTATTCGACGGTAAAACATCCAGGTAGAGAGAGAGGGAGACAGTTGGGATGGGCAGACAGACAGGCAACAAGACAGACTGAGCTAGAAGGTATTGGTTAGTGAGAGAGACAGAAGGACGGACAGATAAGGCAGAAATAGACAAGGCTCGAGAGTCCTGCGTCCGGGAATAGATAAGAGTTGGAGTGGACAGAAGGACAGACAGACAGACAACGAGACAGAAACAGGAACGGGATTGATGGTAACCTATATGGAAAGGCAATAAAACATTCTTTATAAAGTGCAGTAAGATTAAAGATTTATTTTAGTTTTAAAGGGTAATACAGTAATTGTAGTAGATTCGGGCGGCCACCATCCACTCAGTCGATGTAGTGCAACCTTCGGGTAACTCTGTATTCAACGACTAGCTAAATGTTTCCCTTTACTCTGGGAAGCCATTTAATACATCACGTGGTAACCATACTCGTACAACCAAATGACCATCTGATTGCCTCTGCTAATGAAGTTGGAGGAGGTTATGTATTCACCTCTGTATGTTTGTCCATCAGATATCTCATAGTTAGTGATGGATTGAAGTGAAATTTTGTGGATATGTAGGTTACGGTATGCCATGGAAACTTTGATTAAAGTTTGTTGATCAGAGTTTTCCGGTATAGGTGTCGGGGGAGGTATGCGCTCTCAGAGTGCTCATAACTTGTAAAATGCGTAAAGGATCCCTGTTCGGATAATGTACGTACGTTAGGGTTTCCATATGGGGTGTGGTTGCGGTTCAGTGCTCACATAATACCACTAAGGGGAGGGCGAGGCTGGTCACTCTTGCCTCATTCATGCAGTGCCTCAGTGCCTGGACTGAGTACTCTAGACTCGGACATTTACTGACCTGATGGAGCAAAATGGGAATGGATGATAGATGGATCGATAGATAAATAGGTACCGGTAGCCTAAATACATTTTGTCCATTAAATGTTTTATTTTGCAGTTTTTGTGATGAATATTCTGCTGAATAAAACCGCTCTGCTCCATCTCACTTCATCTATTACTTTCTGTGCTAAATTTCTCTACGCTACATTTTTTCCCTCCTCCTTCTCCCGATACCCCGTAGCTGTCAGGGTCCACAGTACACACTAGACCTTTCACTGCGAATTTTAGGAGCTCAGTTATAACCATTCTCTCTCTCTCTCTCTCTCTCTCTCTCTCTCTCTCTCTCTCTCTCTCTCTCTCTCTCTCACACACACACACACACACACACACACACACACACACACACACACACACACACACACACACACACACACACACACACACACAGTTAGATAGGTACGGCAGATAGAGGGAGAGATATAAAAACCGCATACCGTACTCTTTACTGAAGCTCTGTTAGACTATGTTCACCATTCGACAGTTTATATGGCCAGTGTTATCCTAGATATAAGTTATTGTTAACAAAAATAATTTCCTTCTGCGGTAACCAGTGCAAAGGTAGAGCAGAGCGTGGAAGATGCGTCGGTGATTGAACATTATGTTTTAGTATGTTTCCTTATTGTAGAAATACTAATGGATTAAGGTATTTTCTTCATGAACTGCACCACCTACAGATGGAGAAGCCAGGCTCAGGGGAGAGGAGTGGTGGGATGGGGTAAAGAAGGAAGGGCTTTTTATTCCAGCCCACCTTTTCCTTCTTCTTCTTCTTCTTTTTTTTTTTTTTTTATCTTCATTCCCTAAGAACGAAGGTCTTTCTGCTCCAGTCCACCTCTTCCCCTTGTTTCTTCCATTCATTCTCTAAGAACGAAGCTATTTCTCGTCTTCACTCCCCAACTTCTTTACACTTCCCCTTCCCCTCCCCCGTGCCCCACTGAATGGCCTTGCCATTAGTGAGTGGTGCGGTTAATGAGGAAACAGATTAACACGTTGATCCATTCTAGTCAATCCCAGTGACTCTTACGCACGTCACCATCAGGAGGCGGTGACTGAGTCGGTAGAGAGGCTGTCTGCAGTCCTGATGGACCTAGGTTCGAATCCAGGCTGGGACAGGGAACAGTTTAAGGATTTGAATTTCATAAAAAACAGACTTTCCTGATCTACCAGAAGACCCGCTGACATGTCGTAAAAATACCCCCGCTAATACTAATACACCAGTCCTGTATGAGACAGCCCTAGCATGTATTCAATATGGACGGAGGGTGTTAGCGCCGAAGTGGAGACATGTGGAGGTGTAGGAGGACTACTGGGCCTTGGGATAGGCTACTGCCCCCGAGATATAGGCCCTGAAGCCTTTGCCCAGGGTCGGACACATAAAAAAAAAAAAGTTACATAAACAGTGTGGGCCATTATTTCCCACCAACATAGCACAGTCTCACACAACAATTGTCCATTTACATTTCTGCAGTCTCAGACAAATGAAACATATGTATTTTTTATAGTTTAGCAAAAGTTCTTTTGGTTCTGAAACTGCTACGAAACGGTGTAGAGGAACAGTCAAAGCGAGATTATTGTAGATTAGGTTAGCAAGATGCCTTTCGGTTTCGACACGATTCGGGACGGTAGTGTGGATCTGTCAGCGGGATCTATACCTGTGTAGGGATAACCCCATCCACACTATAGCCTCAGTGCCCACAACAAGGCGTACGGGACTCTGCAGCCATGAATGGAAGGTTGCCATCAACCTTCTGTCTTTCTCTACATATTTCTACATATTTCTCATTACCCCCAAATGACTGAGAGTATCCTTCCTTCTCATACACTTTTCTGTGTGATTCATATTATCAAAAAAATAATTCATGTACCGTAACACATTTCATCGCCACTACCGGCAGAGAAATAAGAACATAAGAAGAGAGGATAACTGCAGTAGGCCGGTTGGCCCATGCTAGTGTCAGCTAACGTTTGCTCATGGCCGTACATGGTTTCCAGTCACCGATATTTTACCCAGCTTCTTCCTGGAAACGCTATATGGCTGGCATCTGGTGTGATCAGAGCGCCTGGGTGGTCGACTTGCAATTATGTATTCATTTCACCAACACTTTTTTTTTGTTTCCCTCCTGTTATCCTGTGTGAGAACTGAAACGTGAGGAACGGTGTGTGAATGTGTGGGAGGGATGTGTGGTGGTGTATTCAGGACTTCCTTTGCCACAGACAAAGTGAGGAACGTTGTGTGTGTGTGTGTGTGTGTGTGTGTGTGTGTGTGTGTGTGTGTGTGTGTGTGTTGGGGGGGGTGTATTTGGGCGTGTTGGGGGAGATCGGTTAGTGGTCGTGGTGGTGGCGACGGGGACGTATCCAGCACTCCCTCCACCACACATCACATCCCTTGCAGCTGGGCCCACACATGCCACGGTGGGATGTGTGGTGGCGTATGTACTGCACGTTTTGGAAGTTGCAAGGGGAGGCTAAGAAAGACATACGCCTATTTCTCTGAATGACTTCTAGCTGCCTTTCATGACTCCCAAAATTGTACAGAATTCATCCGTTTATATAATGAAAACAGGGAAAGCTGCAGGTATGGATGGGTGTGCTGTGGAATGCCTGAAGGGTGGTGGAGTGACTATTGTTGACTGGTTAGTAAGATTGTTGAATGTGTGCTTTGTGAAAGGTATGGTGCCAGTTGACTGGGCAAGTGCTTGTGTGGTTCCGTTGTATAAAGGCAAGGGAGATAAGTATGCATGTACTAGCTTTAGGGGTATAAGTCTGTTGAGTGTTGTAGGTAAGGTTTATGGTAGAGTGTTAATTATGAGAGTTAGAGAGGGTACAGAGGGAGTAATTGGTAATGAGCAGTGTGGCTTTAGGAGAGGGAGGGGATGCGTGGATCAGGTGTTTGCTGTGAGACAAGTGTGTGAAAAGTATTTAGCGAAAGGCAAGGATGTGTTTTGGGCATTCAGGGATTTAGAGAAAGCGTATGACAGAATTGATAGGGAGGCTTTGTGGACTGTTTTAAGATTGTATGGACTTGATGGTAGGTTATTAAAAGGGGTGAAAAGTTTTTATGTAAATATTAGAGCGTGTGTAAGAGTGGGAAATGCTGTGAGTGATTGGTTTCCCGTGAGAGTGGGGCTGCGACAGGGATGCGTGATGTCGCCTTGGTTGTTTAATATTTATATGGATGGTGTTGTAAGGGAGGTGAATGCAAGTGTTTTAGGTGGAGGTCTGAGTCTGGTGAATGTCGATGGTGGAGAGTGGAATCTTAAGCAGCTGCTGTTTGCAGATGATACTGCACTGGTGGCTGATTCAGAGGAGAGATTGAGACAGTTGGTAGAGGAGTTTGGAAGGGTGTGTGAAAGGAGGAAATTGAAAGTAAATGAGAATAAGAGTAAAGTGATAAAGTGTACGAGGTTGGTAGATGGTAGGGAGATGAATATAGTTTTGAATGGTGAGTTGCTTGAGGAGGTGGAGTGTTTAAAATATTTAGGGTCGCATGTTGCTATGGATGGAAGAATAGATGCAGAAGTGAAGTTTAGAATAAATGAAGTAGGAAAGGTGCTGGGAGGAATGAAAAAAGTGTTTAGATGTTGTTCGCTTAGAATGGATGTAAAGAGAAGGCTGTATGAGGTTGTTGTGGTACCGACTGCGTTATATGGGGCTGAAACATGGAATGTGGGTGTAGCAGAGAGGAAAAGTTTGAACGTAATGGAGATGAGGTGTCTGAGGAGTATGTGTGGAGTGACGCGTATGGATCGAGTGCGAAATGATGAAGTGCGAAGGAGAACTGGAGTTGTTCGGGAGATGGCTGGTAGAGTTGAGCAGAGGGTGTTGCGATGGTTTGGGCATATGAAGAGAATGGATAATGAGCAATTGGTGAAAAAGATAACTAGATCTGATGTTAGAGGTGTAAGGCTGAGAGGGAGACCACGAATGGGATGGTTGGACAGTGTGAAGAGAGCGCCGGATGCGAGAAGGATGTCTGTTGAGCGAGGAAGAGTGGCTGTGCGTGACAGAAATAAATGGAGAGAAATTGTGAATGAATAAATGATGATGCAGCCCTGAGGGGATATTCTCATGCATTTGGTCTGATCAGCTAGCCAGGTCAGGTGCGAGTAAGGGGATGGGTCTATTATGATGTGGCAGGGGTAAACCAGCTCTGCTGTCGGGCCCTGCTGCGGATGTCACTGATTACACTGCGCAGTTGACCCATGTGTGGTGTGGTGCGGTGAGGATCTGTCCCTTCTCTCCTTTGGGGCTAAGATGCGAATGACTGTTTGAATGGATGAGTAAATGGGGAGTGTGTCGTCCTGTCTCGGCTACCTCCCTTTCCTTGGGGGAAGCAGCCTAGGTATGTAGATAGATAGATATTTATGTTTTGCATTCATAGTATAGGTATTTACATATTATTTCGTAAGTATTAAATTTGATTAACCGCTTGCATAATGTGAAGTATGGTATTGCTGAACTCTTAATATTCCATTCATTGTGTACCGTGTATACCAGTTACGTATTTTCATATATTATTAAGTGGTGAACCCTGCAGCTTCTCACGTTTCATCGTTTACATTGGATGCAACAGAGATAAAAAAAAAGTGTTGCGAATTGAATGCTTAATTGCAGGTCGACCACACACGCTGTCTGATCACGCCAGATTCCAAATGTCTACTGTTTCCAGGAAGTTGGACGAAGGTTATGTAATCACCCGTGCCAGTTTGTGTACAAAATAGCTCAGTCAAATCTGGTGGATAGGTGGCAGTAGGTGAAGGAAGTTTTTAGAATTTAGGTGGATCTGGATCCGGATGCAGGAATAAATGATAAATTTTATTGGCGTTGACCGAGGTATGTGCTCTCCGATAATGTGAAACAGGGCAAGGCCATGCAATTAAACAACTATGTGAGACAGTAAAAGTATTCGTCTGGTAGGAGAAAGGAATTACAGTAGTAAATCGTAAGTTTTTTATGCGTCGGCGAAGGTATATGTTCTCTGATTGCACTGTTGTTTGTTTAATTATCAGTCGACTTATCATTTTTCTTGAGTCAGATGTTTATTTTTCTGTCAATTGAATGCAGCCCTCGCATATTCCATAATAGTCCCATTTCTTTTGCTCCTACTTCCCTCCCTCCCACCCCACATATGCCGTGTCAAAGTTTCACATCCATACACTGTGTAGACCCTAACACATCATACAGTCTTCTTGTAGCCTTCACACCCATACAGCTGGTTTATGTCAAGGTCTTCATAGCATCAGTTACCTTTCTTTCCTGTCTGCCTACTTTCAACTTCTGATGTGCAATACCTCTTTTCTGTTGCTGCACGAAAGAACGCTGCTGCAACTCTTTCACCATTTAAGCTTTGTCTCGATTATCCTGCACATCACACTGAGAACCACCTTCTCCTTCAATAACCATCTCTTTAGTCTTGTCTACATTTACTCTGATATCAGTCAGTCAGAGATTCACAAAACTTTCAACCAGTCCACAAAGATCCTGTTAACGCTAACCTCATATATCCGATGACGTAATTTTCACCATATTATTGCTACTTCAAGTCGATTTTATTAAGACAGGGAGAAATTGTTGAAGCTGGAGTAGGAGGCAGTGGTGTTGTGGTGGTAGTGATGTTGTGGTGGTAGATGGATATACGACTATTCATTTTTGCATTATTATAATACTGTTTGTGGTTGGTGAGGGCACCAACCTTCACATACTTGATGCAGTGATACTTTTAGATGATTCTACACTGAATGACAAGCCATATGGTTTTCTTTAACCCAGGAAACCATTTTACTGGGTTGGTGATAACCATATGACCAGATTGACGCCTGATGGTGTTCATTTAGGATTTGCATCCAAGGGATGGTTGAGGTTTGCCTCTTACATAAATCGCTCAGGACTAAGCTGAGCTAGTCATGTCGGGACTAAGTACCCTGTCTCCGAACCCCTACACCCCTGATGGGTCAAAAACATAAATTGAGAATTGACAGATAAACTGAATAAAATATTCAGTACAGGTTGAGAGTGCTGATAAAAGGTAGAATGTAAGACTGTGTCCTTTTATGTGAGCACCTTACTGGTGGCGTTGGATTTAGTCTGTATGCACCGTCCATCTCCATTACCACCACCAATGACCCCCCAGGGTGACTCACTCTTCACTATACGTGGAACAGTCTCTTGCACGCACTCAGTCTAAATGCTACTTCATGCATAACCAAATTAATCTCTGTTAGGATAATTAGAACGCAAAACAATTGTAGTCGCTGTTGTAAAATATGAAAGAAATCTCAGTACAAAGAAGAGAATAAGAAAAGGAGCATTGAAACCTTAAGTCAGTAAAACTTAGATAAATTTTCGTACCACTGAAATACAACACGTGAATACTGATTCGTTGAAACATTGTCTGTTATACACAAATGAAAATTACTGATTCCCACACCTATGGCAGGCATAATAAGCAGGTATACTAACCATAGACGAGGGAATGTCGATTCCTTAAGACATGAGAGACTTACGTGTTTGTTTAAGTAGAGGACTGGAAAAATTTGAAACATTGTTTGTAGCTGAGAGACCAATATATCGGGAGGCCTTCAGTAAGTGTTTATAGCATCAGAGAAAACCTGTGAATGTAAAAGAAGTAGAAGAATTAGCAGGGAAGGATACAACAGAAGTAAAGGATGAAATAGAAAAAGTAGAAGAATTAGCAAGAAGAGGTGCAGCAAAAGTAAAGAAGGATGAAACAGATATAATAAGACTATCAAAGCTGTCTGGCGGGTAAGTGTGAGGTATGAGACAGGATCATGTAGCACCATCCCGACTTGGTACCTCTTTTGTGGGACGGAACTCCGGTAGTGTTAGACAAACGAGCACTTACTGATTTCGTTAGATAATCCTCACCGCTGACTTCACCCCTCCAAATACATGCTTCCACTCTCCCCTCCCTCCCCCTGAACTGCCTCATTATCTCCCGCTTCCCTCATCCCCTAACCTTAGCCCCCTTCACCCTTTCACCTCCCTCATTCCCACCCCTCACCCAGCCATGCCAAAAGATGTCTCTGTTATCTCTTTATGGCCAGGGAGATAACGAGGTAACTTTGGTGTGTGTTCAGAGAATTGCTGTCTGGTTGGGCAATGGGTGTGTGAGCGAGAGTCATATAGCCTTACTCAGTTGCCCGCTGTATTAGATGCATCTGTGTGAATGTGAGAGGATGGAGGTATGAGCTCATTGAATTGTGTGCCATATTAGATGCAGCCATGTGGAAAATTGCACCCTTGTCAGACGTTCGGTGGGATAGTGAGAAGACAAGAGCCATGTTCTGCTTATCAGTCGATCGCTCCATTCACCACCCTGCCTTACTCTGCCTTATTTAGCATTGCCCTACCTTGCGTTCTCCCCCCCTCCACCTTACTCTGGTTCTGTCTGCCTTTCATTCCCTCGCCCTGCCTTGCGGTGTCACTATCCCACCCCCTTTCCCTGCCTCGCCCTGCCTTGCCTTGTCTCCCACACCACTTACCCTGGCTGTGTCTACCTTGCATTGCCTCGCCCTGCCATGCGTTGTCTCTCCCGCTACCCTTTTCTCTGCCACACCCTGTCTTGCACTACCTCGCCCTGCCTTGCAATGTCTCGCCCCCCTTCCCCTTACTCTCCTTGTCTTGCCTTGTATTGCCTCGGCAGCCTTATCCTGCCTTGCCCTGCCTTGTATTGTCTATACCTGCCTCACTTTACTGACTCAGTCTGTCTGTCTGTCTGTCTTTCTAAAAAATATGTAAATATAAATACCGGTATATATATATATATATATATATATATATATATATATATATATATATATATATATATATATATATATATATATATAAGGATAGATAGATATAGATATATAGATATATATATATAGATAGATAGATAGATATAATGTTTGTAGGTATGCAGTTTTCGTTGCTTTTGGGTCTGTACTGTCCGTATACATGCGTTTGGGAAAAATATTTTTGCATGTAGACCTAATGGTTTCGCGGGTATTTGAAGTGGATGAATTTGTGTGTGCTTGCGTGTGGGGTAAAAGATGCTTATATATTTTTTGAATGCATGATGATGCCAGTACTCATACAAAAACGTCTCTTATCTCTACCACTTAAGTTCTGGTCTCCCAGACTTGTTTCTTGAAGAAAAAAAAATCATTAATATTTATTCAGCAATACCCGTACGTCTTAAAATTTACATTCACTCTCTTTTCAGCTTTCTCACGCCTCAAACCCAAGCCAGCATAATCTATCGTAACCTACCGTATGTTACCTAGAA
The DNA here is from genome assembly GCF_032717465.1 of Coenobita brevimanus. Classification (NCBI taxonomy): domain Eukaryota; kingdom Metazoa; phylum Arthropoda; class Malacostraca; order Decapoda; family Coenobitidae; genus Coenobita; species Coenobita brevimanus. The sequence goes on from NC_137046.1 coordinate 8,866,776, forward strand.
TTCACCCGCCTTAACTTGATTAGCCTAATCTAACCTATTCTGATCTGTCCTACCAGTGTCTAACCAGTTCATCATAACCTGAATTAATCTGGTCTTATCATTGCAGATAACATCTGACTCTATAGCCTCACCAGACTTTTTAGCATTATGTAATTCACTGAAATATCCTACTTTTTTTATCCAAAACAATCCAGCCCAGCTCAGTCCAAACCAACCTGATTCAACTCAGCCCAACCCTACTCAACCCAAGTCGCCTCATCCCAACCCAACCCAACCCAACCCATCCCGGTCAAATTTATCCTCGCTTCACCACAGGCACTCAAACCTAACCTAACCTGTTACAATCACCTGTTTTAACTTCCTAAGTTTTAGGAATCATTACCTCTTAGCTCTACATGTGACATCGCTTGAACCGAGATGACCCGGGAGTTAATGATGAGATATTAACACACACACACACACACACACACACACACACACACACACACACACACACACACACACACACACACACACACACACACACACACACACACACACACACACACACACGGCGCAACATTTTTTTGTAAAGATTATCTGAGTGAAGTTTGAAAATACTCTTAGGTACGGTAATTAAGTATTTTGAGATGGTGTGACAAATCATTCTGTCTCTTATCCTGTCTTTTAAGAATGCATTTAAGTTTTTCTCATAGCTGCACCACGTCAAAGCAAGTTACGATTGAGAGATAAGGTCAGTTTGGAAGAATTGTGAAACCTTGTATTTTATCATTGGATTAATAATAAGTATATGAAGAATTGTGATAAATTCTTGCTGGACTGTTGCGTTTTAATTTACGTGGAAATAGTTAGCTAACCATATCCCTTTTTCATTTCCATTCCGTTTCTTCGTATTCTTATATTATTTTTTTCCCCTCTGTGTACTTTGTATTGCATTCATTTCTGTATTTATATTTCCACATTTGTACATTTACTCCCGCTCCTGATTACTTGCTCGCACTCCAATCAATCTTCTCTCGACATCAGACAGTCTCGTTTTTCCTCTGCTCCATCATATTTTCCTTCCATTCATATTCCTGCTTTCATACCGTTTAGCATCTTTACTTTTACTAATTTTACACCTGCCTCGCTCCTCTCTTCATTCCTCTTCTTCTACTTTGTTTTTATCATTTTTTACTTCTCTAATCCTCATTCCTTTCTCTTATCTCCCCTACCACCCTGTCATCGCTTCCCACAGTCCGCCTCTTATCCATTTTCTTTACTGTACCGTCATTGTGTACACCCCTCTCACATCCCCCCCATCCCCCCTCTCACTTTCAGCCTCATTGTTCAACTCATTTAATAGACCTAAGCTATACCTTCGCGGTTCCCTCTTCAATTTTTAGCTTTATCATTTGTATAACTCCTATCTTTACTTCCTTTCTTTCTACCCAGCACAGTCTGTACTAAAATTTCCCATACTTAGACGAATTTTCTTTCCATTACCCCTCTTTTTTCCTTCCTCATACCTTGTGTCCGTTCCCTCCAGCCTTTCTACACCCTGAGATTTGCTTTTAAGCCACCATTACCTTTATTAACCATTGTATCACCTAAAAACCATTACCTAATCAAAGCAGTACCGGTATCTTTTTTCGATTTAATTTTCTTTCCACCGCCTTTACTAATCGCTTCTCTCACCCTCTGTTCTCATGACCCATTAGAGTTTCCATTTTCTTTGCATCGTCCATATTCATCTTTCTATTTCCTCTTCCATCCATCCATCCTGTCATTTGTCTCTCTCCTCCAGCAGTTTCTCGTTCAGTCTCTCTTTTTCCTTTCTTCCCTTTCTTACAAACATTTCCGTATCCTTACTATCTCTTTTATTCTCCTTTCCCTCTCTTTCCTTTTCTCCTTCATATTCTTACTTACCTCTCCTTGGTGCCTTTTCCTCCAGTCTTCTCATTCTGTCTTTTTTTTTTTTTTTTCGTAATTCTTTTTACAGCCCCATCTCGGCTCTTTCCCTCCCTTTTTTCCTTATTTTTCCTCATTTTTCCTCATCCTTTTCTCATTTTTCCTTGCCTTCCACCTCACGGGGCAACATGATCTCTCCATCTTTTGTCTCTCCACGAGTAATTCAGGCGACTTAGCAGATCCTAAACTTCCACCCCAGCCAGTTCGCAAGGTCTAATAATTTGATAAGAACACTGAGGGTATCACTTAGGGAGGTTTATTAGCGATGAGGCGGCTGAACTGATTGTTATCTTGTCTGTCAGTTCACGAGCTGGTTATTACTTCACAATTTACTTGGTTTGGCAAGAATGTGTACCAGTATTCTGTATAAACTGGTGTGGATGAGGACAGGGTGGTGTCTGGGTGGAAGGTTTAGGGTGAGTGGAGGAAGACTAGAATGAAAGTAAGTGGTGAAAAGATAGTGGATGGGGTGAGAGAAAATAGGGGACGAGGAAGGAAGAAATGCTTGTTGAGAGATTTATAATAAGTGGTGAAAGGATGATGGATACATGAGAGAAAGAAGGAGGCGAGGAAGGAGGAGAAGGTTGAGGTTTGAGGAGGAGCAAGATGATAATGTGGAACAGGGGAAGGGAAAGGAAAGAGATTTGAAAAGAAAGGGAAAAGAATAATTGATGGAGACAGAAATGGATGGGGAAAAGGACAAAAGGAATGGAACGGAGAGAGAATTAGACAGCAAAAAATAGAAAAAATATATATATTGATAAGGATGGGAGATTTGTAAAATGAGGGGAGGAAAATAGGGTGTTTGGGATGTTTGGTGAACAAGAGGGAGAGATAATGAAACGGGATAAGAAGAGCAAAGTGAAAAAGGGAATGAATATGTGATGGATAATTGGGCAAAGGGTGAAAAAGGGAATGAAGAGGAGGGTTGGGGACACGAGGAGACATGAGAGAATGATGGGGAGAGAATGGAAGGGAAGAAATTGGGGAGAAGTTACAGAAAGAGCGAACGGGGGAAGAAAACAACATAGGAGAGTAAAAAAAAAAAAAAGAAAAAAAGGACTGAACAAGTTGGTATCAAAAAGTTTATAAGAAAATGATGAAGCCTTGAATGTCCTAAGGGTTAAAGGTGTTTGCAATATTGCCTACGGTATCTTCTGAGCAAGCTGTTTCTTAGGCCCGTATTATCGTCGGGTAAGGTAGCTCCATAACACATTTTCCTAAGCAAAGGGCGAGGACCAAACACTGGATCTTCTGACAGACCTTCCCTGTTCCAGTAACTCCTCATTCAGCAACCGATTATAATGCTCTCTCAAGGCGTCTTTAATATGCTCACTGTCTACCACTACCTTTACCTCATCATTCTTTACACAGCGCTAACCTAGCATATCCCTGTTTTCCCTCCTCATCTGTTTTGTCACTTTAAATACCATACCCTTCCTTTCAGCGCTATTTAGATTTCCCAGTAAAAGTCTCTGAGGCAAGCTTTTGCTCTGTGTTCCTCCTTTCTAGCTCTACACTTTGCATCCAAGTATTCCTCTCGGTTAGCACCCTTTTTCCATTTCCAGAAAAGTCTTCTTTTTTCCTTAACTGCGGCTTCTACACCCTCATCTCACCACCATGTTACCGTATGTCTTGGGGGGGGGGGGCTTGTCCATCAGCACACTGAATCAATAACACTCAGGAGATTGTTCTTGCGAGCTCTTTACTGTTCATTTACACTTCCGTCATCAGCTTCCTGCTCAGTCTTAACTCTGCTCATCTCTCTATGGAAGGCATCCCTTACGGCTTGGTTTTTCAACTTTCATATTTCTCTTTTAGGCGCATAGGACTTCTTCACCACCGGCCTCCTAAGCACCATGTCACATATCCTTATTCAGTGTTACTGCACACACGGAGAGAGTAAGTGGTGTAGGTTGATGTTACAATAAAATATGTCGAGAGTGAGTTTGCGTAGCCTTTAGTTAGAAGCAGATGGGGATCATGACCCTAAAATGAAGTAATAAAGCAGATGCCGGCAATAAAGCGTGGCATTATTCTTCCCACTGGGGAAGCTGTGTCAGTGGTCACGTGAATTACGACTCGTAGGGCATTTGCACCTTATCTATAAGCACTTATGAGTCACGCCGCCTCTTAGTATCTCGTAAACCGTGAAATGAACGCCCGATTTACTATCTACCGTAACTTAACTGAGTTCACACAGACCCCTCTCCCCACCCCCTGACACAGAGTGGACAACCCAAAGTCGTTTAATGACACAGTCGTCTTTATTGTCAGAGGAAGTGTGGCAGACAAGCATTACCCATTTTGCATTACTCAGCACTGAATTCAACGATAACACCTGCCTAGCGAAGGACAGTCCTCACTTGCTGATGTAGCCAAGGCGGCCACATTTACACCCTTAAGTCTGTTTTTGTTTGTACGGTTATCACATAAGAGCCACCAGTCTGTCTTATCCCTTCACTGCGTTGACGTTTTATATTGTTCGTTATTCTTGATATCTACAGACCATCTTTGCCTATTAAGCTGCATAGAATTGTGAGGAGATCGCTAGCATAAGACATAAATGAGACAAGAGGTACATTTCACTTGCCATAATTTCATACACATCATCCAGTCTTCCTCACTTTCTTTATCATCTTTTTTCCTCTTATATTTCTGGTGTCTTCTTTACTTTCTCTCTGTACAATTGTGTGTCCATACTGATGCCATCTTTAAGTTTATAGCCATATTTTACGAGTAGTGGAGAAGGTGAAGGAGTCCAGATGAAGTGGCGGGGAAAGCACTTGCTGTTGAATGAATGTGTGTGATATTGGTGAAGGCTGGATTAACTGATTGAGATACTGATAATGTAAAATGCTGCTTTGAGAGAGACTCCCCTTCCCGTCGAAAACGAAGTGGACTTGGGGCAGAGAGGATGAGAGAGAATATGGGTGAAGGCTGTTCTGGGTGTTGAGTGAGAAGTAAATTGCTCTCACTAGTCAAATTTTGTACGTTGTATTAAGTTCATTTTAACAGAGTTTTGTTGTTCCTTGGTGCTGTATACAACGTTAAGCATCAGGTGACAGGACTGGCTGGGATGTGGCTGGAAACTTGTAATAATGTTGTGTGGAGTCAGAGGGGAAGGGAAAGGCAGGGTGGGATGGAAGGGCTTGCGAAATATTAGGTGGAAACAGAGTGAGAAAGGAGAGGGAATACTGGCATGTGTGTCGATGGGGACATGTGGAAGAGTAGGGTGGAAAGGGAGAGGGAGAGGCGTGTTGTGGGGGGAGGGAGACGTGAAAATGATGGGTAGAAATAGTGAAGGGGAGGGGGCAAGGGGGTGAACTAATGAAAATGTTGTTTGTAAATTGTTGTGATAATGATATGTTTATGAAACCAGAGTTTTATGGTGCTGGATTAATGCCCGGACGACCTTTTAGCAGTTTTGAGTTCTTAACGTGGTAGGGACACCTCTCGTAGTTTTGGAGTAAGAGAGAAGCAGTTAACCCCTGAAGTCCTTTTTATTTCATTCTTTCTACCGGCAGATGATTTTCTCAGTGTTTAGTCTCCATCTGCCGGGTATTGAGATAATGATCAGTGTCGTGGCTGGACTCTTCAGTAGATAGTTCGATGACGGACGCTTTGTTGACGGAACATTGGCCCAGTGCATGATTCAGTGACGAGGTTAGGTTAAATTAGGTTTGGTTAGAGAGGCAGGAGAGGCGACAGGAATATTAACCACGACCATAAGTAACAGGCCTACAGTGGATTGATACTGCTTTTGGTGCTTGTCGAGGCAGATAGCCGACTAAATACGGTATGTTGTCAGCTGTTGTTCTGTGTCCCACCTTATTATGGACCAGCTGACGAAGGTGTCCCGTGTTGCTTGTGTCCGATGCAGTATGGACGACCCCCTCACACTCACCTTGTAAACGAAGCAGCACACCCAGTATTCGTAAATTGAAAGCCGCGGTGCTTATGTCCTTGTTAATGGCAGAATCACCATTGGATCTGACACCTGCCTGTCATCCTTGTGTAAGCAGTCATTAATTCTGTTTACATCCACTCAATGATGCCGCTGGTGTCAATTATGTCCTTTACTACTCTGTACGGCCGCGTCGCCTCTCCTTAAGGACGTGAGATAAACACACTAAAGAACACCGAGGATATACAGAGTGGCTCATAAGCTGCTTTACCGACCAACACCGAGGATATACAGAGTGGCTCATAAGCCGCTTTTGGGGGGAAGGTAATAAACCCTAACGCACGTTGGATCCTACACCAGCACATGAACTTCTGCCCTCATGACTTAACCTAGTACGGCCGGGGCTTCCCTGGGCCAGAATAAATCCTAACACAAAGCAGCGCCAGTAAGTGATATGCGACTGGATCCTTTGATTACTTTTTGAAATACTTACTCGGACATTGGGATTCCCTCGTGACAGGCCATCTATAGCCCTCCTCCTCACCCACTCACAGTCCGAATCCGATTTACTTAAGTTCATACGAAGGTCACATAATGCACTCTTAAGCGAACTAGGACGCTCAGGTAGTAGTGAAGCCTGATGATTAAATGCGTGATCAGGATTTGATATCTAGAATCATCCTTATCGTAGAAAATTTCATGATTGTGTGTGTGTGTGTGTGTGTGTGTGTGTGTGTGTGTGTGTGTGTGTGAGAGAGAGAGAGAGAGAGAGAGAGAGAGAGAGAGAGAGAGAGAGAGAGAATATCCTTCAGTCTGTTCTTGTAAGTTTATCACCATTTACCGATTAACTCATCCTAGCTCAATTGTAACACTCCGTGCCACAGTGAAATTAGTGATATGCTTCTGTTATCTATTATCTTAAATCCCCTCCCTGTAGGCTTTCATTCTGTTCTTACCAAAACCTTGCATCATTTACTGTTCCGTTTAAATCTAGCTCCCCTGCAACTCTTCAGCCCATCAAGAAGTGGTTTTTTGTTTTTGTTTGGTTATACTTCCATCACATACTGGCTTTAACTGCAGACCAGCATTCCATTCTCGTCCTTCTCTTATATAATCTGTCTCGGGGTCCTAGTTCAGCCACTGTCTTACTCTTCGTCCTCATCGGCCTTCGGAATATCCTCCACCATATCCTGAGGGAGCTGGTGGTCGATTGCATAAACAAGTAGGAGCCAGTATGTAAGGGCACAGGGTCTGAACTGCTGCAGGGAGAGTGTAAGGACCGCTATAGGTAAAGCAGCTTACACAGATTTACCGTAGGACCCCACCGACACGTCATAGAAACTCCACCGCCAATACCATCACGCCAGATTTTAATGTGGCTTCTCAGTGTATCTTATTAGAGATGGTAGGGATTAGTGCCCAAGTGATAACCTGTGGGATTCTTGGTGACCAGCTCTCTCTTGGCGTTTACTAAGTGGATTACTGGGGCGAGGAGACGGGATTTTTAGCCTGTGTCCAGAGTCTGATGTATTAAGAGGCCGAGGGTTTTATTGCCCGCATGGTGACATATGAAAGCCGTTGGGAACACCTTGTAGATATTTGGTCTTACGAACGTGATTCCCTCCCCTTGTCCAGACTTATTGCATAAAGAATGTTTTTTCTCGTATATTCAGATCTGCTTTCCACTATGTTCACAGTATCCTGGCTTAGCAGTCCTTCGTGCCATCACAGTCTTCCGTCCAGCATGTAGTCAAAGTTGTGTCAGATGGAGGCACACTTGAGGGTCAGTTGTGCCAAGTGGACGTAAAACCGGAGTCAAAAGTTGTCACAAGGGGTCAGTGTATCGGAGGTATATAAATCTGGTGTTGGTAGATACGATATTGTTAAGCTTAGAAGGGAAGGAGAAGAAAAGGAGGAATTCAGATTAGAATGCAGAAATAGGTTTTTGGTGTTGGAAACGTTGGAAGAGGGGGAGAGAAGTGTAGATGAGATGTGGGAGGATGTGAACAAAGTTTTGCATGATGAATATGTTAGATTCTCACGATGGAAGTGGCTAGGACATGTGTATAGGAGACAGGGAATAGTACGAGGTACACCAGGGTGGGTGGCACTTGGTAGGAGAGGTAGAGGAAGGCCAAAAGAGACGTGGGTGAGGACAATGAGACGGGAAGCTGGAGATGAGTGTTGGGGAGATCTTGAGGAGTTAGCACAAGATAGGATGTGGTGGTGTGAGTTCATCGAGGCCCTATGCATCCCCGAGGGTGCCACAGGAAATGATTGATTGATTGATTGATTGACCACTGACTCTCCAACGCAACTTCTGATCTCAACTGTACATCCTCGACTATTGACGCTCCGACACAGCTTTTTCTCGCGGCTGTACTTTTATTCCTCTTGGCTCAGCTTCACTGTCAGTAATCCTCTTTCCAGTACTTACTCGTCTTAATCTAGCTCTCCCTTACCCCTTCACACGGTCATGTTCCCTCCACCAGCATATATATTAACATCTTATTACACACCTTCAGTTCTTTGTACCTTAAATTCAACAGTACGATGATAGCCTTTTATTTCTTGGCACTAATGCGGCCAGGTAATCTTTCCCACTTGGTCTCGTTAACTAAGTCCCTCACGTTCCATGCATATATCCCATAGCGGCCGCAGCATTTGTTATGCAGTCATATTATGTTGGTATTATTTTCCGCAATCGTGTGTGACGGTGCCATGTTTACAGGTTGAAGATAACAGGATGGAAAGAAATACCTGGCCGCTACTGTACCTTCAGATGATATTATTCAGGCTGTGAGAGCCATACTACTGAAGTAATTGTAAACAATCTCCATCAGCTTCTTACCACGATGTCTTCTTTTATACTTTATACTAACTAATTCAGAGGGTTTTATTCAGCATGTGAGAGACCTCTTAACGTTACAGTAAATATATCCATCTATATCTATATATCTGTATCTATATATCTATATCTGTCTAAATCCATCTATCTATCTGTCTATCTATCTATCTATCTATCTATCTATCTATATATATAGGATAAGATAGAGGGATGGAGTGGAGAGGTATATGAGAGGGGGATGTGAGCTGGGAGCAGGGCTATGGAATGGCGTGGGACAGGGCGACATGGAGGCGATTTGTTTGTGGCCACCCCTTACGGGATTAAGGCGTCTGGCAATAGATAGATGGATAGACACACACACACACACACACACATATATATATATATATATATATATATATATATATATATATATATATATATATTAAAATCAGAATAAGTACAGTGCGTTGGTTGTATACGTTAATTAATACCTGAACCCAGGTCAGTGGTTAATGAGTTTCCTCGTATGTGAAAGTCACTCTTTCCTATACAGCACCTCGCCAGCCACCCTCTAGTTACAACTGATTGTTTCGTTTATTGTGTGTTCGTTACTCATCATGACTAAAGAATATTATACTTACCATTTATTTGTCTGTCTGCCTGTCTGTCTACCTATCTATCTGTTTACCTATCAAGCTATGTATTGTGTATCTGTAGTTATAAATATTGTCATCCTTCATCATGTCGTCCAGTAGTTATCGATTTAACGTCTTTCTTGCGTATTTACTCAATCCATCATTTACCAGCCCAACTCTGTCCTCCTTTACCAGTCTTTTCTTCAGCTTCTTCGTATTTTCCGCCTCACTATCTGGACTCTTATCAGCGTTCCTTTAGCTTTAGTCCCCCCCCCCCCCCGCCGTTTTTCACTCTTTCCATCATTCATTCAATTCTCGTTTACATTCATCCGCGTCCGTCCAGAATATTCACCCACTTTTTTACTTCCTCTCTTAACCCCCTCTGTTTCTAGGCGTGGTAAAACGTACAGACCAGATCCGATACATTACAGCTATACCACAACGCCTGCCATATACGACAAACGAGAAGCCACTTATGGTCACCAAATTGTTCCGTGTGCAGAAGTCAGGGGGTCAGTGTGTTGAGGCGAGGTGTAGGATGGTCACGCCAGGCTATAGCCTTGCCTGCTGACGTACACACACACACACACACACACACACACACACACACACACACACACACACACACACACACACACACACACACACACACACACACACACACACACACACACACACACACACACACACACACACACACACACACACACACACACACACACACACACACACACACACACACACACACACACACACACACACACACACACACACACACACACACACACACACACACACACACACACACACACACACACACACACACACACACACACACACACACACACACACACACACACACACACACACACACACACACACACACACACACACACACACACACACACACACACACACACACACACACACACCTTTTTACTCGAGTGGTAGGCGGGGGCGCCCACTGTCCACTCATTCGATGTAGTGCTGCATGATGACATCACCACAGAGTGACAAGTCAAAATAAGTCAAATGGTTTTCTGTAAATCGGGAAACTTCTGTGCTACGTTGGGTGGTAACCATATGGCCAGATGACGCCAGGTGGTTTAGTGGCTGAAAGCGCTCCAATCGGATTAGGCCTGTAAGGGTTGATATCCGAGGGATGATTGGAGTTTATCGCACACATAACGCCACGAAGTGGAAAGTGAGGCTGGTCATCCTCGTCTTAATTGTGGGAGCTGCGTAGCCTAGCTCCTGGTTCCTACGCTTCTGGTAGGACAAAAAGGACTGGATGATGGATAATGATTGAAGAATTATGGTGTAGCAGCTGTTGAAAGACAAGTGTTTTCCAAAAAGGATAGTGACTTGATTATGGTGTAACTATTATTCTCCCATGTTCTGCATAAAAATATGCCATAAAAAAAATAATGGAAGGATGGGGTTGTGTGTCCTTTTACTGCCTAGACCTTGTTCCATTTTGCATTGGTGTACTGTCATCCCTACGTCTTTATACACTGTATTAAAATTGTGTTTTAAAACCAGGCTTTGGCTGAGAGGCCGGGGTGAGGGTGAGGTAAGGGTGAAGTGGTGGTGGCTATGGCTGTGGGTGTGGGGGAGGGGTTTGGAGGTGGGAGAGGATGAGGGGCACGTGTCGGGGTTGGGCTTCGAGTAGGGTAGGGGATTGAGAGTGGTGGTATAAACTCTCATTCTCTGAGGGATTCCAATGCTATTGCCAGCCCATCTGATCCCTTATGATGGAGTGTGTGGGCTTGTTATAGTATAGTGGGCGGAGTGGGATGAGGTATCAGGGAGTGTACTGTACGTTGTTGTACGCTATGGTATGGAACGGTTGTACGTGGTATGGTACAGTACAATACGATCTAATCCAACAAAGTTCAGTACAGCAAGGTATAGCATAGCTAGGTGAAGTGTAATGTGGTGCGATGTGGTACATTATAGAGCAGTGTCATATAATATGGTACAGTTCAGTATGGTGCAGTATAGTACCTGTGATGCGGTTTAGTTCAACATTGTACAGTGTGGTAAAGTGCAATACGGTTTAGTATAGTACAGTATTGTACAGTGTGTTATGGTTCGGTATGGCTCGGTACAAGCCCGTCTGATTCCTAAAGATGCACATGGCTATGCTTCGCACTTTGCCAGTGATATCCAACATAGTCATTGCGTGTGGTTACTGGGGCGGAGTCAGCCGGCGCTTAAGTAGACTCACCAGTGGAAAAGTTTCAAGAGAAGGGAAAGAAGTTGCCTGCGGCTTTCATGGATATGGAGAAAGCATATGACAGGGTGGATAGACAAGGATTGTGGAAAGTATTAAGAATATATGGAGTAGATGGGAAGTTGTTGAATGCTGTGAAGAGTATGTATGAGGGTGCTAACGCTGCAGTGCGTGTGGATGGTGAACTGAGAATTTTTCTGTTTGAAGGTTGGGTTGAAACAGGGATGTGTCATGTCTCCATGGTTGTTCAATCTGTACATGGATGAGGTAATAAAAGAGGTACAAGGTAGGGCAGTGGATGTTGGAGTGGCCATAGTGAGAGAGGGTAGTGTTTGGAAACTCCCTGTACTGTTGTTTGCAGATGATACTGTGTTGTTGAGTGAAGACGAAAGGGAGCTGCAAGGCTTGGTGGATGACTTTGGGAGAGTGTGTAAGAAACGGAATCTAAAGGGGAATGTAGGGAAGAGTAACGTGATGGTCTTTGAGAGAGGTGAAGTCGTGAATGTACAGTGAGGTTGGATGGTGAGGAAATGGAAAATGAGAGTACGTTTAAGTACTTGGGTAGTGTGATGAGTAAGGATGGAGGTTTGAAGGGTGAAGTGCTTGAAAGGGTACAACAAGGAAGAAAGGTTGCTGGTTCCTTAAAAGCAGTGATAAGAAACAGGGAAGTGAGCATGGAAGTGTAAAAGTTACTACATGACAGTATTGTGATACCAACTCTAACGTATGGAAGTGAAGCTTGGACGTTGTTGGAAGGACGCAAGTCAAGAGTGAGAGTAGTGGAAATGAGTTATTTAAGAGGAGCCTGTGGAGTCACATGGAGAGACAGGCTGACAAATGAGGATATAAAGGAACGTTGTGGTGTGGATGTGGATGTGATAGGATGCGTTAGGAGGGACACACTGAGGTGGTTTGGCCATGTGGCGAGGATGGAGGGTGAAAGACTGACGAGGAGAGTGTATGTGAGTGAGGTGGAGGGGGGGAGAGGGAGGGGGAGGCCGAGGATGAGATGGAGAGATGGAGTAGAGAGGTATATGAGAGAGGGGGGTGTGAGTTGGGAGCATGGGAGTGAAATGGCGGGGGACAGGGCGACGTGGAGGCGATTTGTTTGTGGCCACCCTGTATGGGATTGAGGCGTCTGGCAATAGATAGATAGATAGATAGACTCACCAGGCAAACCTGTCGTAAACTAAGCATGCTGGCACATCAATTACTGCACGCTTGTATTCATTAAGACCACATCAGCGTAGGCAGACTGATGTTCAGTGATAACGGGTTAATTTTCGTATCTTGATTTTTCACCCCTGCTCACTCCAGGTAGGTGGTGGCAACCATCATCCACTCACTTGATGAAGCGCTGCCCACTTCTTCTGAAGTGACTCTACATCGAGCAACAAGCTGAACGGTTTTCTGTAGCCCAGGAAACCATTCACAACAGTGGGTTGTTAACATATAACCAGACTAGAGGGGCACTCAGTGGAGCGCATCTCTCCGACAAGGGCAACGTAATTTCCAAACCACTCTTCATAATAAGTTAGGTATTCTCATGTCGCATTTTATAAACAAGGGAAGCGCAATTTCTAAAACACGTTCATAATGGATTAGGGTTTCTCATCACTGATTAAGATTTCGCAAAATGTGTTTTCCGGATCCATAAACTATAATACGATCCGGATCGGTCCCAAAAATAACTGATTGGGATATCTAGCCACCGAATTTCGTCCAAATCTCTCTCTTGGTTTTTTAGTAATCCTGCTAACAGACGAACAAACTAACAAACAACAGGGATGAAAACATACTCTCCTTGTCGGAGAGAATAACGGGGTGATGTGGCGTCTTCTATTGTGCCCCTGTTGAATATGTGGAGATTGGCAATTGCGGCGTTCATCCAGGAACAAAACCTCTACATTCTTCCCTGCACCTCGTTTGGGCGAGGCGCTGTTCACCACAACGGAATATCGGTTCACTGCACGAGACAGCCCTGCAGGGGCGATTGCTTGTATACGGTTCATGGTTCTGCTCGGCCAGGCAGATCGCGATTGCACTACTTCTACTACCTTTGCTTAGTACCTTCATCCCTCTGTAATTATCGACCTCTATATTTTTCTTTTTTCCTCACATTCATCCTTCCCTCGTCATACTTCGGCTCTCCATTTAACATCCATCCTTCCCATTTTTATCTTCCGTCTGGTTCCAAAAGTTCTGATACCAGCAGCATTAAGTGCCTGTGTACCTGGGTAGGGGCTCCCTGGATCACAATTACCAGCCTAAGCAAGGGGTTCAGTAGCGTAGTTCTGAAGGCCGCTGCCGACTAACTGATTACTGATAAGCCCCGTTTGAGGGAAGAATATTATCTCGGCATTTCTGTCAGTTCTACGATCATGTACGGCAAAGACTGTGCAGCATGTAGTTAATGAACACGACGGTAATGGTAGGAGTCTAGGGAAAAAACAAAAAAAAGACTCGGGATGGTAGGCATGTGATGAAGGTAGTGAGGAGGGAAGTGATAGCGAATGTGGTGGAAGAGATGTAACGTGTTAAGAACTGAAGATATTATGTAAGAGAAAGGAAAAAAAGAAAATACAACCAAGGAAGCATACAGTAAGGATACGAGTGACGTACTGTGCCGTTGCCATACAGATGAGGACAATATCTCTTTCCTGTCGTTCACGCAGATAACTTCTGCCTAGGCTGTCTTTATTCCAGGATATAATTAGATGATCCAAGTTTTCAGAAAGGTTCTGCGGCCACGTTCGACTACAATACCGTTAAGTATTGTATCATAGATTTTAAGGCAGAGTGTTAATGCTCTTTCTTGTCCTCGGTAATGACGTGTGGTTCTTGTGTAAATGCCTTGGTTTTTCAACATGTAGCACACCTGTTACTCTGTCAGGCCAGAAGTGAGTCAGAAAGTAACGCAGCCCCAAATCAGACGCAGTTGCGTCGGGAAATAGGACGCAGGGGCAGTACCGGTTATGTTAAAACTGCCTGTACATACAATGGAAAGCAAACGCGCCGGAAACTAGGACATGATGGTGTGTAGACGTATCTGAATGTAAGAAGCAGCAACAAATAATATTCAGTCGCAAATATACGACCAAGTTTAACCGAGATTAAAACGCGTCACCAATACTAACCCAACCGCATTATAAACACAAGGATATAAGAGACAGCGACAGTTATGAATAAGAGGGATAAATACACACCTAAGATAGACGTACCCTTATATAAGATTCAGGTCGATTCTGCAGGTTAATGAGAGGGATGTTGATCGTGTTGTAGACAATTTGCGGTGTTATCAGGGGGTCACCATGTTTCTTCTGACCCTTGCCTACATCTTTCTTCTTTTCATATCTCCACATATCTTTTATTTTCTCTGTATCTCACAGCTTCCCACATCCCCCTCCCGTCTGCTTCGCCTCAATATCTTTTGCACCTGTTTAAAATATGGCAACATTTTATTATTATTATTATAATTTTTTTGCGTGTTTCAATCTGTCTGTCTGTCTGTCTGTCTGTCTGTCTGTCTCTCTCTCTCTCTCTCTCTCTCTCTCTCTCATTTTGCTGCAGTTGCAGGGTCGGCCAAATTTAGTGTGTGTCCCTAACTGTGTCACTCACTCTCAATGTATTACTTTATCATTTTGAAGGATGAACTCTGGTAAGCTGGAACCGTAGACTTTATGAGCGTCACACATTATGGGGGTGGGGGGGAAGCTGCTGAGGGACTGGGGGAGGTAATAGTGGCTTGTCTGCTGATGTGGGTAGGGAGCATGGCTTGGCTTGCTTGTGTTAGATGTGCATGTGGTGTGCATCTCGAGTGTCTGGGGATGTGCTCAAAGGCAAAGGACACATTCCTGGGGATGTGGTGAGGTGACTGTGGCTATTAAACGTGTCCGTTGTGTTGCATCTGTACAGTTTTCCTCCCAGATGATTGATGTAGTACGAGTTAACCGGGGGACAGGGAGACAGACAGATGAGGCAGGTAGGCAGGCAGGTGCGTCATTAAGACCTGCTTAACCCGTCAAGAGCAAGATGGATCTCACGGTCATTAATGGTATCGCCTGCTGTTTATAATCCTCAGGTGCTCACGCCAACGCTACCGACATGATTTCCTGGATGGCTAGTTGATGGATAGGTGGATGGTTAGGAAGGCTGTTGGAGGTTGGAGCCCAGTGTTCAGGCAGTTATCGTAGCCTAAGCTGTTTTTATTTCGTAGATCCATATTTACAGATGGATGGGAGGGTGAAGGGATCATCAGAAGTTAGAGAAGAGTAAATCTCTCTCTCTCTCTCTCTCTCTCTCTCTCTCTCTCTCTCTCTCTCTCTCTCTCTCTCGTAGAGTATATTTATTCCGTTTAATATTTTTTTTATTCAGTATTTTCATGGAGCGAATGAGAAGACAAGTGTTGGATGCAAGGGTGTGGAGAGGGTGGGGGAATGGAGTCTCGGACCATCACTTAGTGATGGCCAAGGTAAAGCTGCAAAGAAAGTGGTTGAGGAGGCGAAGGGGAAGACAGGAGGAAGCAGCTCCTGTGAGAAGAGTGGAGAAATTGCAAGATAGTGAGAAGAGGACAGAGTATAAGAGCATAGTGGAAGAAAGATTGGGAAGGTATGAGCTAGAGCAGATGGAAGGGGTGGAAGACGTATGTAAGATATTCACGGAAGAGATAAGCGCAGTGTGTGAGGCGGTTTGTGGAGTGAGGAGGAGATGCAAGGGTGTGCAAGGGACAGCATGGTGGAATGATGAGGTGAAACGAGCTGTGGAACAAAAGAAGAAGGCATATGGTGAATGGTTGGCGAGTAGAGGTAGGGGGAGAAGATGAGAGAGAAAAGAGAGAGGTATATGTGAGCAGGAGAAGGGAGGTTAAGAGACTGGTGAAGGAGAGTAAGAAGAAAGTGGATGAAGAGTTTGGGAGGAATTTGAGTGTGAAATGGAGGGAGAGTAAGAAATTGTTTTGGAAGGAGGTAAAGAAAGTAAGGCAGTGTGAAAGGGGAAATAGTAGGGGAGTGAAAGATAGGAATAATAGATTGTTGGTGGAGAAGAGAGAGAAATTGAGGAGATGGAAGGAGCACTTTGAGGATTTGTTGAATGTAGAGAGGAGAGCAGTGTGAGTATAAGTGGTTGGGGAATGGCTGGGAGAAGAAGAGATGAGAGGAGGGAGGAAGAGATCAGTAGGTCGGAAGTAGTGGAAGCGATGAAGAAGATTAAGCTGGGAAAGGCCCCAGGAATTGATGGAGTGTGTGGTGAAATGCTTAGGTATGAGGGTGAGATTGTTGTGGAGTGGATATGGAAGTTGTGTAGATTGGCTTGGGAAGAGGGAAGGGTTCCAGAGGACTGGAAATCAGGTATAATTGTTCCTCTGTACAAAGGAAAAGGGGAGAGAGAAGTATGTGGTAACCATAGGGGTATTTGCCTTCTTAGTGTGACTGGTAAAATATATGGTAGAATACTCATTGATAGGGTTAGGCATATGACAGAGGAGCTAGTTGGAGAAGAACAAGGGGGATTTAGGAAGGGAAAAGGGTGTGTAGATCAGATATTTGTTCTAAGATGTTTAGTGGAGAAGTATCTAGAGAAGGGAAGGAAAGTGTACGCTGCCTTCATGGACTTGGAGAAAGCTTATGACAGAATAGATAGGAAAGGTATGTGGAAGGTATTAAGAATATATGGAGTGGAGGGGAAATTGTTGAGTGCTGTGAAGAGTATGTACGAGGGAGCTAGGGCTACGGTGCGAGTGGATGGTGAGCTGAGTGAGTTCTTTGATCTCAATGTGGGACTGAAACAGGGGTGTGTAATGTCTCCATGGCTGTTTAATATATATATGGATGGGGTCGTAAAGGAGGTACAAGGTAGGGCAGTGGATGTGGGGGTGGACCTAATGAATGAGGGTGAGATTTGGAAGCTTCCGGTGTTGCTGTTTGCTGATGATACAGTATTGTTGAGTGAAGATGAATGGGAGTTGCAAGGTTTGGTGAATGAATTTGGGACAGTGTGTAGGAGGAGGAAGCTGAAAGTTAATGTAAACAAAAGTAAAGTTATGGTGTTTGAGAGGAATGAAGTCACAGAGTGTGCAGTGAGGTTGGATGGTGAGGATATGGAGAATGTGAGTGCATTCAAGTACTTGGGTAGTGTGATGAGTAAGGATGGAACTTTGGGGGTTGAAGTACGTGAAAGGGTACAGCAGGGAAGGAAGGTTGTTGGCACACTGAAAGCAGTGATGAGAAATAGGGAGGTGAGTATGGAAGTTAAGAAGTCACTGCATGATGGTATTGTGATCCCTACCCTGACGTATGGAAGCGAGGCGTGGACCTTGCAAGAGGGGAACAAGTCAAGAGTGAGAGCAGTGGAAATGAGTTACTTGAGAGGAGCATGTGGAGTGACGTGGAGGGACAGGTTGACGAATGAAGAAGTGAAGGAACGTTGTGGGGTAGATGTGGATGTGGTTGAAAAGATTAGGAGAAATACACTGAGGTGGTTTGGACATGTGGAGAGGATGGAGAATGAAAGACTGACCAAGAGGGTGTATGTAGGTGAGGTGGAGGGGGGGAGAGGGAGGGGTAGACCGAGGATGAGGTGGAGGGATGGAGTTGAGAGGTATATGAGGGAGGGGGGGATGAGTTGGGGGGAGGGGAGTCAAATGGTGGGTGACAGAGTGACTTGGAGGCGTTTTGTCTGCGGCCACCCTTTGCGGGATTAGGGCGTCGGGCTATAGATAGATATAGATAGATTTTCATGGAAATATAATTTTATTTACCCAAACTCCCGAAGCAACAAGCTTATGGAATTTAATTTGTGTTTATGTCTTTGTTTAAACGTCTCAATACTCATGAAACATTAAGTCTAGGAAAAATGTTTCATGGTGGATCCTCCCTATAGATATCCAGACACTCCTTCAAGATCACCAAACATCTAGGCCTATTCTGTATGTCTAATATTTTTTTTCTTTAATTAATACTTGCCACTGTCAGAATTTTCTTTGTTGTAAAGAAGACCCATTTCAGTTAAGACGTCACCAACCTTTGAAGCTAGAAGAGCCATTTATTTAGAGGATCATAAAAATGTAGTACTGTCAGAGCCGCAATGACAAAAATGATCTCCTAAGACCTAAAATCAAAATCTGCAGTACTTCAGAAATAACAGAATATAGTTCAATATCCCCAACTTAAAAAACATAATTATAGTGATATTATTCATTATATTTACATTCACAAAGCAAATTAGATAATGTATTCTTTCATGCATATGATTGTCCTTTCATTTATATGCCAGTACTCGTAAAAAATTAAACATATCTTTGTTACATTTAGTACCGGTAGTAAGATAATTATGGCGATCACAAAATACAAAAGAAACATGGCTACTTTGTATTCAAAGAAATTATAAGATCATACCTTATAATTGAAGGAGGAAGTACATTATTATAAAGAAAATTATTTAATTATATTCACATGGCAAAATGATTTGCAATGTGTTTTGTTTTAATGTTTTCATATTTGTGAGTGCTAAAAATATGATAATTAATAGTATCAGTGATATTTATGGCAATCACAGTATTACAAAAGATAAGCAACATTGCATTCATGGAAATATCACATTCTGAAAACTTAAAGAGGAAATTCATTATTGAAAAGTAACATATTATTTTATCATCAACTTACCTAACAAAATTGATTAATGAGAGATCTGTTCCTGGGATTCCTTGGAGAGCTGGTCAATGTTTGGAGAGTAAGAAGTAATTTTCAGCTTTAGGCAAGACCGCAAGCTCTCATTGTTTAATCTACTTCTTAATTTCCCTTTTATGAGATTCATGCTTGAAAATACTTGCTTACACAAATAAGTGGATCCGAAAATGGAGAGAACCCCAAATGCAAACTTCTTGCCATTTTTGAAGGTGTCTGGTAATGCACTTCAAACCTCAAAAACCATCTTATCTTGCTTTTTCAGATTTAGTAGTTCTCCCCATTTGTGTTGACCAGCTAATGTGGCTTGTTGTATTTCTAAAGACTCTAGATCAGAGAGTAGAACTTTAAATTTTGAAGCCCATAACTCTTTTTCCTGCAAATAGGCTATTTCAAGCTCCAACTCTGCTCGGTTCACTTCAGTAAAGGCTGACAAATTTAGTGCAGAGATATCTGTCTCAAGTGGTTTGATCAGAAATGACAAGGTTGCTTTTTCCCTTCTGAATTCTTGGAAACGTCCTTTAAAAGACATTTCCATTTTCAAGATAGCTGTTTTTATGGCGTCAACATCAAACTCACAATCTGCTGTTTCTTTGTATTTCTTCAGTGATGGAAAGTGAACAAATTCTCTTTTCTCAAGATCTCTGACAAATACTGCAAGCTTTCTTTCAAATGACAGCACTTCTTCTAAAAGGCGTAAAGCAGTGTTTCCCTTTTCTTGTAATTTCCGGTTAAGATTATTTAAATGTGAAGCGATATCTACCAGGAAGTAATATTTTTCCAACCATTCAGGTGTCGAGAGCTCTTGACATACATCACCTTTCTCAGCCAAAATTTTTTTCACTTCTAAGCAGGCTGCAAATCGCTCAAGCACTCGTCCTTTTGAAAGCCATCGGACTTTGTTATGAAGAAGGAGGTCTGAATATTGGCAATCAGCCTCTTTCAAGAGTTCACAAAACTGTCTGTGGTTTAATCCTTTGGCCAAGATTTTGTTCACAATTTTCACTACTAATGCCATCACTTCATTGAATTCAGGAGGTAAAGACTATGCACAAAGAGCCTCTTGATGAACAATGCAGTGAAATGATATCACTTCATGATCTATCTTTTCTTTTAACAGAGATATAAAGCCCTTGTGTTTTCCCATCATGCATGGTGCCCCATCAGTTGCAACAGAGATGATATGGTTGATGTTTATTTCCTTTGCTTCCAAACATGTGACAATAGCTGTAAAGATATCTTCACCTCTAGTTTTACCAGTAAGAGGCAACAGGTCAATAAGCTTCTCTTGAGGGCCCTTAGAATTCACATACCGACAAAGAAGGGCAACCTGAGCTATATCTGTAACACCACATGACTCGTCACAAGCAATAGAAAATCCTGGGGAAGAGTTAATGTCTTTTGTTTGCTTATTTGTAATGTCTTTTGCCAGTTTCACTGTTCTGTCTCTCACAGTCTGTGCTGACAATGGCACATCTTTTATTTTTTTAATAAAAAACATCTATTCAGTGACCTTGTTTCTCAGGTCACTGAATAGATGTTCTGATGCCTTGACAAAACAGTCCTTAATATATTTTCCATCTGTGAAAAGTTTTCCTCTCTTTATCATTTCACTGGTAAGCACAAAACTAGCTGCAGTAGTGCTACTGGATGATTTCACCCACATTGTGCATACATTCTGACTCAGTGCTACATTGTTTCAGTTCCTCTACAGCTTTTTTTTAGGATCTCCACTTGGATACTTCTCAGCAAATCCACTATGCTTTTTCTGAAAATGTCTTTCAAGATTGCACTTTTTATTATTGGAAAGTACTTCATTACATATCATACAGCATGGAAGTCCTCTAGAGTTCTGTATGAAGGCATAAGAGTCAGTCCATTCACTTTTAAATTCTCTTTTCATCCTCTATTTTTCTCTTCTTAGTAGCCATTATTGCATTATTAATTTTCTTCTTGTTATAAAACTTAACATACAAAACACAAGTCTGTTCACTTTTAGCTCAATGGAGAAATAAAGCAGCAACGTTATGCTAATGAAGCTGCAGTCACACGCACCTTGAGCTCTAAGCAGTGACTGATATGCCGGCGGGGCTGCGGGCAGCAGCATGAAGTCTGGGAATGGACAGGAACTGGACTAGTCAAACTTCGCGTGAAGACGTACCGTTCTTTCTTTCTCTCTCTCTCTCTCTCTCTCTCTCTCTCTCTCACTCTTAAATATTTAATATTTTCAGCTTACAAACTATTTATATCTCATATTAAAAAATCCTATATTATGTTTTCAAAGTTGAATAAACTTTAATCAAATATTGTCTTAAGAGTGTTACATAATTTCTTTGTTTTGAATGGATAAAAAGGTATTTGTTCAGCGTTTGGAGCCGCACAAGTGTCTTGAAAGAGCCACAGGTTGGCGACCCCTGAGTTAAGTCAACCAGCATTACCAAGGTAATGCAAGGTTATCTCCACGTAGCTACCCTACACTCTCATACTTTATTGAAAATTCCCATTTAAAAAGGCCTAAATTCATAATAAATAAAATAAATGTCTGGGATTGTTTTACCCAAGGACAATAGTACCAAGCATTATGTAATTTGGAGAAGAAATGAAAGATTGACGCCAAATTGAAGAGTGTTTGGGAGAAGGAAGAAAAGCCACAGTTTAGAGCCCCAGTGACGGAATTAAAATTGTCGGCTTTAACCCTTTCTTGAAGCTGACATCTGTTTGTATATTTTCTCCCTTCTTCCTCCGAAGGTTCCTTTTCGTATGAGGAAACATTTCTTAAATGGTTATTAATAAAATGAGTATAATAAATGGTTAGTATTAAAATGCTCATAATATTGGTGGGAAACGTGTTGTTGATATATTAACAATT
Organism: Coenobita brevimanus; assembly: GCF_032717465.1. Taxonomy (NCBI): domain Eukaryota; kingdom Metazoa; phylum Arthropoda; class Malacostraca; order Decapoda; family Coenobitidae; genus Coenobita; species Coenobita brevimanus. Next base: position 8,888,882 of record NC_137046.1, read on the forward strand.
AATAAGTTCGTCTCCTCCCTTTCCCACCCCCAGTTGCTAGTGTGTTTTTTTTTTTCCTCCACAGTTACTGTATGAATAAAACGCAACTTGATGAAGTGCCTTGGTGTGTTACGATCAAAATCCGAACAGGAACAAACGAACGCACGTCTGATTCCCTGTCGGAACTAGGTTTTGATTGGCAGGAAGGACAAGGAATATCGAAATATATTCCATCTCCTGTTCCAACTTCAAAAATAAATCTTAATTACGAGACGACTGTTACTGCAGGTTGTAACTGTTATCTGCAGGAAGATCAGAGATAGGAGTGAAAAATTCTTCCCTTGTCTAGTTCTTCCTGTAAACGCAAATCTAAGTTACGACGGGGAATTGATTGTAAATATATCTGAGAATCCCACTTGTGGGTACGTGAAGGAAGTGAAGAGACGAATAATTTTTTTTCACTGGTCTTGGTGATTGATGCATGAACAGTTGGGGGAGCCAGAGTGGACTGTAGCATCGTGTTTTCGTCTCTGTATTTCGCTTTGTTCGTGGATGTAACTGATAATTGATAGTATTTTATACTGATGGAACAGACGTCTGGTGATTGTGGAATAGGTATGTTTTTACTCAGCCTGTTCCATCTCCACCATGTTTAGGGTTCTTAGTTGCCTTTCTTGCCATTTATTAGCTTTAACTTTGATGGATAACATTGAGAGATCAGCAGCTGGTAGTGTATTGTAGTGTGTGTGTGTGTGTGTGTGTGTGTGAACGGGATCTACTGTGACATTTATCGTACAATCTTGCTTTATCAACAAGGAATAAAGAACTAGCAAACAATTCACATTATTTATGAATGCCTCAACAAGATCTCCTCAGACCGCCCCCTCTGTCGTAACCTCCATATAAGCACAACACATAGGCTTGTATCATCCCTCAGTCACTGCTAAAAACAATACTTGAATTAATTGCCAGCATCAGGTTTGCAGAATGTGGGGCGGGGTTGAGGAATATGAATGAGGTTGTGTTGCTATTTTCTAAGACAGCTGGCTTCTGTTTGTAGGATTTAAGTCTGATATACTAACTACTGTTCTTCATTGTACACTAACATTCATTTAAGATATACGCTGTGTCTGACTGTCGTGATGCCTGATTGTTTCATTTGTAAGACACAGAGATCCCCCTCGTGTGCTAGTCTTTTGTACCCATATCCTTGCCTCCTTGCCTTCTGCCAAATGTGTGTGTGTGTGTGTGTGTGTGTGTGTGTGTGTGTGTGTGTGTGTGTGTGTGTGTCCGCGCGCGCGCGCTCTGTAATTCTCTCTCTATCCGGGTGTCAGTGGAGAGATTGTCGGGTGTTCAGTTACGTGGTTTGTGGATCTTTTAGACTACAGATCGAGGGGTTAATTTGTGGTAGCAATATATGGAATACAGGGATAGTACTTTGGCGCTGAGAATGAACTGCTATTATTGAGATTGGACCCCATCAGGCTGTCATGGTATACTTAGCTTTAAAAAATACCCCACCCCATCCCTGTGTCGGATAGATTTCGTCCTCTCTCATATACTCCACCTTGTTTTTCCATCTTGTTTCTGTATCTTTTTCCCAGCCACTAGACTCTCATACACCCTGTATTTCTTCTTAGGAAGAGGTATATCAACACTTCTTAGAGCACATATAAACAAAGAAACCATTATAATTTTGTGTCTAGCAGTCATTATTTTCTCTCTCTCTCTCTCTCCCTCTCTCTCTCTAATGAAATAGGCTACTGCTAGAAGTCTGAACCCAGAGATCATCCCAGGTGCTCTCAACAAATACACCTGCAATTATTTCTATATTAAATCACCACGTAGTCCTTCCACCTCGTTCCCGGATCTTCCTCTCCTCACTTCCCTTGTCAGGAGTCATAAAAGTTATCTTGGAGCAGGTGAATAAACACAGCCATCTTAGAGCACATGCTGTATATGGATGTAGTTTTTCCTTTGTGTTATCTCTTGGTGTGTGTGTGTGTGTGTGTGTGTGAGAGAGAGAGAGAGAGAGAGAGAGAGAGAGAGAGAGAGAGAGAGAATAGCATGCACGTGTGACTGATTAAGTGTAGTGCATAAAACTACAATAAAACAAGTATTGTCACTTACAGGTATGTAACTCCTCATGCGATTTTTATTTTATGATAACCGGAAATGTTGTTGATATAGTAATAGATAAGTAAATTTAAGTATTCACAACACACACACACACACACACACACACACACACACACACACACACACACACACACACACACACACACACAAGTACGATGCACACTTGTTACATGCATTAGACAACAGATTCATAAATACATACGTACACTCGTGTACACAAATACAGTTGGCATCAAAAGTCTTGTCGCTTCTGTTTTCTCTCCATGGATTTGGAAAAAGTGGTGATTCTGCACTAGTCAGTACAACTTTTTCATTTCCTCGTAGATCAGTGTTTTTTGCACTAGTTGATGCGGATTTTCAAAGACCGTAGAGAGAGAAGTAATAGAGGCGACAGGAGTTTTGATGCAGACTGTATATCTAACCCTGAGTAATGTCTGTGTAACCTGAGAGAATCGTCAACTGTGTAATATATATATATATATATATATATATATATATATATATATATATATATATATATATATATATATATATATATATATATACATACTGTATCCATCTATTTTTGAATCCCGTGCTTTGGTGATCAGTCAGTGACCTACAGTTTATGAAAGATAGCAGTCATCATTCAGTATTTTCAAAAATCTGTGTGTATATGTATCTGTCTGTGTGTTGGCTGTATCTGTCAATATCTATCAATCTGTATAAAACGATCGATCAGTCGAGCGATGTCTAGTTTTTTCTGTGTCAGCCAGTCCCTGTATTTAGCTAAATATTTGCGTAATCATTTATATGTATATATTATACATCTGTTTGTTTAATTGATTTAGCCTCTTATTCATATTCTTGTGTTGCACAAATCCTTAGCTACGGTACCAGGTATTAAACAGTATGTACAGTTTTCATCAACCTTCAGTCACCAGGACTAATCAGCCAACCATCAACATATTTCTGCAGTTTTGTGTCGGCCTTTAGTTAGTATGTTTTTAAAAATCAGTATTTTCCATCAGTCTTCATCTTCCCAGTTTTTTAATATTCCACCACGAGTACACTTCATTAGATTGCGTTAAATATTTTCCTTTTATATTTGACTCTTCCGTTAAATGTGTACAGTGACAAAATCTTTGGTTATTATTGATGTTGATTGTTGGTCACACTGGTTACCGACCCCATGTGTCACTTCTCATCACGGTATGTTTATTTTATTTTTTTTTTTAATATACACTCCTTCCTTTCATTCCATCTCTTTTGGGTATTATTGTTCTTCTTACACTTCCTTCTCCCCGCGGTACGCGGGAAGACACATCAAGACAAATACTGTGTTTTACTATTGCTAGATTTCACCTTGAGCTGACAGTTGGTGAACTTATAGATTTGTGTGGCTGTGACTGTTTAATATCAGACACAATGGCAGGTAAAAAGGTGGACAGACATTTACTTAGTGTTGTGTGTGTGTGTGTGTGTGTGTGTGTGTGTGTGTGTGTGTTTTCCAGTCTTTTCTTCCGCCTCTGCACGCGACATGGAGCCGTTTGCTTGTTTGGCCAGTGATTCAATCTCTTCAAGTTGGCTTTATTTACACAGGTTTTTGTTCAGGGGTCTGTATTTCTAATGTGCTTCTTCCTGCCGATTCATGTTGCCATTTTGTGTGTGTGTGTGTGTGTGTGTGTGTGTGTGTGTGTGTGTGTGTCATTATTTTTCCGGCTTTTTTTTTTATTTCCTCCAATTCGATGTTTGTTCTTCGTATCTAGCTTACCATCCCTCGTCCCACCTCTCTCACCCTCCTTGTCTCTCTTCATCTACCGCTGTCTCTAATCCTCCCTCCCTCTCTCTCGCTTACCCTTCCTCTCTCTCTCTTGTCCTTCCTCCTCCCATCTGTCTGTCCCTCCCTCCCACCTCCCTCCTGTCTCCCACAACAACTTGCTGTCACTTGAAGGTCCTGTCTATCGCTTACCTCCTCGTTTGTGTACACCAGCCTAGTACACTTAGCGGAGCATTCTCGGTGTCTTGGCAAGACTTCGTAGCACCTCAGCCTCAGCGACTTATTTTGCATGTTAAACAATTTCGCCACCTTGCATGTTACTGTGGCGTTCTTTATCGATACTAAAAATATATAAATGAAATAAAAGACAGTATCTAGGTGTAATAGGTATAATAAATCGCTGAGAAGAACATGCAACGAAACCTACAATGCTCCCTAATATACGGCCCTGAGTCTTTTCACTAGCATGTTGTTGCATAGTGTTAATTCGTGCCAGCTTCACACGATTTTCAGCTTACGGGAGACTTAGCAGAAAACCGGAGCAGGCTTTCATCACTACCTTCATTACTTCATTTTGAGGAATGTTGTTTACTGCAGCCTCCGCAAACCCACAACATCCACTACACTACATGGCAATACACCCACACACACCAAGGAACATCAAAACAACACCCAGCACACCAGATCATACACAAATACTGTCATCTCTTCCCTTTCGCCCGCCTCAGACCAGCTTCCAGAAACATATCCATACTCATATCACTTGCCGTTCCATTCCGTCTCTTAAAGACAACACACAGCTGCATGCACGGCCTCCTGATATCCACCCTTCTGAATCCTATCTCCCTCGTGAGGACAGGGTCCACCTGGCCAGGCTGAGATGTGGGCACCATCCAGCCCTCTTAAGTTACCAGAAGAGGCTGGATGACTCCGTCGCTGATGCCTGTCCAGGATGCAACACAGCGTCCCATACTATTAAGCACCTTATGGAAGACAGCATTACACACAATCACCTACACCAACAACACAACATACACTTCTTGAGAACTCTGTGGGAAAGCTCGATCTCGGCCATGGCCTTCCTTAGGGACTCGGAGCTGTTCGGCCAGACTGCCTAGGGAACAACTACTACTACGACTACTGAAGTGGCAAGACGTAATCGTAGTGAAGGGCCTGACTCGTTCAGCCCGAGGGGTATATATTTCACACCAGTCTGGTATCAGGAGAAATGAAACAGAATAATTGTCGAACTGAAGAGGTTGATTGACGCATCCTCAAAGTCGAACTGTTCAGCTGAATTATTTGAGTTGGCGGTGGTATTGTGGATAGCTCGTTTACTTGGCAAGTAGGAAAGAGAGCATCAGTCGGTATTATTATTATTATTATTATTATTATTATTTGTCTTTACATTTTGAAAGAATGAGTGAATCGTCTGAAAAGTTATCCAGCAACATCCCACGTACTATAAGTGTATGAATCCTATTTTCGTCTACACATCACAAAGGAAAAAATTTTGCCCCTGAAATACACTATCCATCAGAGGCGCCTGACTTTCGAGAAAACGCAAAGACTAACACTGAGCAACGATTTATTTTCTGGTTAAGCATACTTTTTGGAGCGCCTGTACCTAAATATAAAGCAGCTGCTGTGGGTCGTGGTATGGTGAACCGAGTGAGTGTTTTTCTTGTTAGTGTTGATTGTAATTGAATACTGTGGATAGATTTTCATGGTACTTGTTTGGATGCTGATTTTGCCTATAGACTCCTACTTAATTTAACTTCATCCAGTCACTTACCTGAGGAGGACGGCCTGACGTTGATTAAATTTAGCTTACCCTGAAATCAGCAGTTTGTTTGTTAAAGTGGTGGGTTAATGTTTGCTGCACCTGTTTGCATGTTTATTCTGTCTCTTATCTCTTAATTGCACTAAACCCAGCCAGCAGTTGTCCTGATGAGAGACACCTTGACGCTGCTTATTTATATGCTGCCCAACTCCCAAGTCCGCTGTGGAAAAAATCGGTACCCAAGGTTGTTGTTAACTACCTGATGAAGTAATGTGAGTACCTGGTTGTGGAGTGGCCAGTGGATGGACACTGTGGCCCTGGTGGTTATGGAGTGGCCAGTGGATGGACACCGTGGCCCTGGTGGTTATGGAGTGGCCAGTGGATGGACACTGTGGCCATGGTGGTTATGGAGTGGCCGGTGGATGAACACCGTGGCCCTGGTGGTTATGGAGTGGCCAGTGGATGAACACTGTGGCCCTGGTGGTTATGGAGTGGCCAGTGGATGGACACCGTGGCCCTGGTGGTTATGGAGTGGCCAGTGGATGCACACTGTGGCCCTGGTGGTTATGGAGTGGCCAGTGGATGAACACCGTGGCCCTGGTGGTTATGGAGTGGCCAGTGGATGAACACTGTGGCCCTGGTGGTTATGGAGTGGCCGGTGGATGCACACTGTGGCCCTGGTGGTTATGGAGTGGCCAGTGGATGAACACTGTGGCCCTGGTGGTTATGGAGTGGCCGGTGGATGGACATTGTAGTGGGGAGATTTATGTACGACCTTTCTTGTTATTTGTTCTTGCCATCCCTGACGATTTTCCTCAGTTTATCACAGACCTTTCCTGGTGAAGACCTTAGACGCCACCATCACAGTCCTCCATTAACCCGTGCAGCATAACGACGTCTTTGTATTTCACTGTTGCTATCTCCAGTGGATTTTAATGACCTTAGAAGAGACCCACCACTGCAGTGACTGTATAAGGAGAGACAGTGAATTCAGAGAGCAAAAGCTGGTTCAAAGGCAGGACAGCAGAGGGTAATGGAGGACAGACGAGGGTGGCCATTACTCAGCCAAGGAAGAGAGGGAAAAGAATAAGAATTGGTGATGGTGGGATACCTGGACATGGGAGAGGAATGAAGGTTGATGAAGAAACTAAGACAAACATGTAAAGGAAAGGATGAACAAGAACAACGTTGATATGGCAAGGAGAGTAGAAAAGGAAGAGAGGAGACAGTGGAAGAATAAGTTATGGACTGACGTTTCAGATGATATTAAGTAATGAGAAAAGGACGAAGGGAAAGGGACTGACAGAATGAAGGTGACAGAACATGTAAATGTGTGGAAATGTAAATGATTAAAGAAGGGGGAAGGGGGTAAGTGAATGAGGTACCGTAGAGAGGAAGTGGAAGAGGTGAAAAAATGAAGGATCAACTACTGTATAAAAAGGGTGTAAGTTGGGTTAGGCATAATAAGGTTAGACTGTGTTACGTTACATCAAGTTAGGTTAGGTTAGGCTAGGTTAGATTAGGTTAGCTTACCCGTATGTTACTTCAGGTTAGGTTGGGTTAGGCTAGGCTGGATTAGGTTAGTTTTAGGGATGTTAGTTTAGGTTAGATTAAGTTAGGTTGGAAGAGATTAGATTAAGTTAGATCATGTAAGGTTAGGCCTGGTTAGAGTAGGATATGTTAGATTATGTTAGGCTGGGTTAGGTTAGGAAATAACATCTAGTTATCTCCACCGACTTTATATTCCCCCATCCTCCTTTTGCCTGACCTCTGACAACCCAATATATTCATTAGGTTCTACTTCCCTACCACTCCATCCCCACCACCCAGCCTACCTGTCCTGATGGGCCAGTCCCGTAACTTCCAATTACCTGTTAATACCTGACCAACATAAGGCAGCTTTGGCTTGCAGAAGATTAGACGACCACCGTTTTGGAAGGTTCTGTTGCAGGTGTGTCTCGCTGAGGTTTAAGAGGTGTGAAAAGACGAGCACAAGTCTGATAGAGGGACAGTTTTTATCTCCAACCCCGAAGATGGAAGGAGGCTGTATATCTGTTTGTGTTTGTTTTGCTTACCAGGTTTTCTGTTTGTGTCTTGTGTGTATGTATGTTTGTTTGCATTATATTTTGCTGATGGATATTTGCGAAATTATTAACTGCATCAGAGGGAGTATTGGAAGAGGCGCACCACTGAACCTTCTTCTCCCTCACCATTCCCCCCTCCCTTTCTCCCTTCTCCTCCCTCTTCTTTTCTTCCCCTTTCTTCCTTTTCTCTCCCGCTCCTTTCCCCGTCCTCTTCCACTTCCCTTTCTCCCTCTTCCTCCTCATTCCCTTATTCCTCTTTTCCTTTCCTCTTCCCCTCTTGCTCCCCTTCCCCAGCTCTCTCCCTTTTTCCTTTCACTTCCTCTCCCGTCCCTCTGCTCTTGTACTCTTTCCCTCTCCGCTTTCTTTCCTCTCCCTTATCCCTTTTCCATACTCTTTCCCTCTCCCTGTACCCTCTTCCCCCGTCACCTTCACCTCCTCACCCTATCCTCTTCCCCTTCATCTTCCCTTTCTCATCCCCTTCCCCTTCTCCTCACCTCTACATCAATATCATCACCCCGCCACAATAACCAAGCTATATATATCTTTTGTCGCCACCCGGTCATCATCACACCTAAGGCTGCGGGCCAAACCTGTCTTCCCCATTGTATGCAGTTCTTGGACTGTTGGTTGTTTTTGTTTCCATTTCCTAACATTGCTTTCTTTTCTTTGTTCCCTCCCTCGCTCTTTTCTTTCTTTATTATTTCTCTCGTTTGTTTACTTCATGTTCCCTTCCTTTCCTTTCTCCTCCACCCGTTCTCATCCCGTCTTACCCTTCTGTCCTCTCTCATCATTCCGTCCGTTCCCCCATTTCCTTTCCTATCTCCCTCCATTTACACTCTTCTTTCTCCTTTACCGTCCTCTTCTGTCTTCGTCACTCCTTCCCCTACTCATTTTTCTTTCTGCTTTTCACCTCTCTCAGCCCCATCCCCCCCTCGTTCCCTCCTCGTTTTTCTCCTTTGTCTGGTGGGCTAATAGATTTCTTCGCTCTGGTTACACTTGTCGTCTCTGGTCATCCCCTGGTAATGCTAAGTTAACGTACACTTTTCCATGATGAAGTTTCGATTACTCCCAAATTTTGCGGATCTGGTTATGTTGCACGGGTGAGACAAGTCTAATCCTTGGCTTGTGTTTCTGTTGCTGTTTATCACTGTTTTCAATTACGGTACTTTCTCTTGTTTCTTTTTGTGAATTATGAGGTGGTGGTGGTGTGGAGTATGCAGACCCGACCGCCATGTTGTGGGTGTGGCTGGACAGGTAATTACCCGTCATTTGTTTCTGTGGACTTTATGATGCCAAGCACTACACGCTCTCTGATCTGTTTCCCAACCTTTACTGCAACATCATCTTTTTTAACTGTACCTTAATCATCAACACTACTAAAAGTGTATTCACTGAGGACTCTGTTAACTTCTTCAACTCGTGTATGTCTGTATATTCTGTCTTGAATAATGCTAAACAGTTTATCCTGCTGTGTCCATATGCTTTCACTCATCTTAGAGGAACACCATTGCTTGATCCTGTTGTCGGGTTAATGGGATCCCTGGCACCTTGAAAAGTCCAGCGTGTTTGTTGTTACCTGCTGCTCTTTCTACTCTGCCTCCTCTTTCTCCGTTTTTGTTTCCATCACCATCCTTTTTCACCCTTCCTTAGAGCTGAGTTCTTCCTTCCCTGCCCGTTACCATTTCTATCCACCTCCCTTCCCTACCTTTTCCTACCCCTGTCCCCCTCCCTCTCTGCCCTCATCCACCCCAACCCACCTCCCTCCCTTGCCCTCTTCCTCCTCTGTTCATCTCCCTCCCCTACCCTTTTCCACCTCTGTCCACCTCCCCCTGCCCTCTTCCTTCCCTATCCCCCCCCCTCTCCGCTCTCTTTCTCCCCTATCCCCCCCCCCTCTCCGCTCTCTTCCTCCTCTATCCCCCCCCCCCTCTCCGCTCTCTTCCTCCCATATCCATCTTCCCCTGCCCTCTTCCATCCTTATCCACCTTCCTCCCAAGCCCTCTACCACCCTGTCCATCTCCCTCCCTACCCTTTTCCACTCCTGTCCACCTTCCTCCCCTGCCCACCTTCCTCCCCTGCCCTTTTCCATCCTGTCTACCTCCCTCCCTGCCCTCTTCCACCCCTATCCACCTCCCTCTCTTGCCCTCCTCCACCCCCTGTCCACCTCACATCCCAACCTCCCTCCATCCCAGTCCATCTCCCTCCCCTGCCCTCTCCCTCCATACCAACCCTCCTGCCAACCCATCCCCCACAAAACTGTTGGAGTGGTATGGTGACGGGCTCCTCTTTGGCTTTTAAGCAGTGTCTAAAATTGTTGTTTTCCACGTTGTTTGGTCCAGGTTTATTATGACAATCAGTCCCTTGGATTGTGTGTGTGTGTGTGTGTGTGTGTGTGTGTGTGTGTGTGTGTGTGTGTGTGAGAGAGAGAGAGAGAGAGAGAGAGAGAGAGAGAGCACTTTTCTGAGTACTCCGCACTCTGTTAGTATTTGTGTCTGTCACGAATTCGCGCGATCCTGTATCTAAACAAACTCGTGACATTGAACTTTGGTGGGAAACCGCAAATTCTAGTGGAATCCCATTAAGTATCACTCAGTTCAACCGCCCACGCATTTACTCGATTGGGATGCTTTTCAGAACATTTTTCACTGTTTCGTAAGTGATCGTCCTTGTGCGTGACAGTGGCGCATTCGCTGAGTGATTTATTATGGGCGTGTTTCGCTACTTTCTTTCCGTTAGCCGTTAGCAAGTGCGGCCCGCCCTCACCTCTCTCTCACAATTTGAATTCAGTCAGGATTAAGATGCCTTGAGTGCAGGTTCGTTCGGGCCCAGTGTGGAGCAGCACCGCCGTTGTCCAGCGAGTTCCTGAATCTCCACTTAGACAGTGATTTGGCATAGAGGTCTAGCGTATTGCAGCGTTCGTCCTAACACCGACGCCCAGTTCATTCCGCTCAGCCCCCTTAACTGACCAGTATTTTTTCTTTCGTTTTTCGTAGGCTTAAGAGTTTAGCTTTTGAGTGAGTGAGTGTATTCTCTTTGTTATTTTGAATTCATTTGAGACTCATGTAATGTAATATTTATTTCATTGTATTGAATAAATTTACAGTTCTTTTCTCTTGAGCTTAATGTAATGTAAACTCGTGTTTTATTTTTCCACATTAAGTTTATTTCATTTACCGCTACTAGTTTGCATAACGCTTTGCATTATACATAACTGGTACTTAGGCCAGTCTTCTTGTTTTAAGCTTGAATCCGTTGTACCAACTTGGAGTTAATGCTTCAGCTAGAACCTGTTTATCATTCATAGCATTATATATTGATTGTCAGGGGTGGAGTCACTTTCTCGTGAGGCTAGCAGTACTAACAAACAGCATTTGTGAGTAATTAGTGTCTGCTGTGTACTGCTGAGAAAGTAAATAAATTCTCGCCCTTAGAGAATCGGCGAAGTAAGCCGGCATAAAGTAATCATTGCTTGATTTTCACAAGTCAGTTCTTTGTTAATATTGACAATTTAACATTTTAAAGTATTCTTTAATATTTAAGTCTTAAAAACCCCGTGACATCTGACGACCTCATTCCAGGATATTAACTCCTAGTTTTAAAGTTATTAACGAGATAATACTCACTCACTCATACTTAGGTATTTATCATTAAAGTCTATAGGCAGTATCTTACTGGTGTTTATTAATTCATTTTTATTGATTTATGTAATAGTTTTCACAGTCAGTTGTTTGTTTAATTTTCTTTCTTTACCAGTTTAACTATATAAAACTGGTCACCACTAACCTGTGCCTATATTCTTTATTCTTGATTATTGGCATCTTTCTCTGCAAAATAGCAGTCAGTGCTTAGTCTTTAGTTCACTCAGACTGAGTTAGCATCATGTCTACCAACGTCTATGTACAGGAAGCTAAAGATATGGGGCTTACTGACCCCGAAAAATTAAGGACTATGTCCTCTCTCGGTTTAATTACGAGCAGCAACGTGAGAATGATGCTCGTGAAGAGAGTAGAATTCAACGCAAATACGAGCGAGAACAGCGCGAGGAACGCGAGAGAGAACATGCACACGAGCAAAAACAACGTGAACACGAGCAAAAACAACGTGAACTCGAGCTAGAACAATGAGAGAGAGAATGTGAATACGAACGAGAACAATGAGAACACGAACGCGCGGAGTGTGAGACACGTGAAAAACATGAAATTGAGATGCTGAAGCTCAAACTAGACTCCTTGGCTTCAGACACATCTGGTGCAGCTGCCCCAAGCTCCACGAGCGCTCCCCCTGCACATGTTCTGGCGACCCCACACATCAAGCTTCCTCCATACAAGGAAGGCGAGCGAATCGAGGCATTCATAGCTCGTTTCGAAGACATGGCTCAGCTGTACCAGCTGGATGAGGCAGCTAAGCACCTCCAGTTTCTTAGCTTGTTTGAGGGCCCTGCCCTCGATATTCTCCACAGAATTCGTGGAGATAATCTCACATATGAGATGATGAAGGCCGCACTCATCAAAGTGTACAGTCTCACAGTTAACCACGCCAAGACTCAGTTCATGAGGGCGCGTTTACAGGAAAAAGAGACTGCCGTTCAGTTTCTTGATCGGCTTACTACTTACTTAGATGAGTGGATGGAGAAAGATGAAACTCTTTCCACGCGTGAGGGGTTAATTGACCTTATGCTGCGCACGCAGCTAGAAAAGTCGTGGCCTGCCAAACTTATGGCTCAGCTTAAGATCTGCCAGGTAAGAGATGCCAGCCAAATGGTGGAGAAAGCTGATGCATTCTTCACTGCATATGGATATCAAACTCGCAAGCAGCATATCTGGAACAGGAAACCTGATAAATCTGGGAAACCATCCCAGACTGAACCCCAGCAACAAGGCCATCCTCAGAATAATGGCCAAGGTCCAAGCAAACCGCAGAGGAAGGACCAGGGGCAAAACACTCAGAAGCCTTTTTGAAGTGGTATGACAAGTACTCTAACCAGCAGCAGTATCAGCCACGCAACCGACTGTCGGGACTGTCCTTTTCAGCACCAGCCCCTTGGAGGCAGGAGGCTAACGCAGCCTTCATTCCTCAGCAGCAGCACGGTGGTGTCGTCCCTGGCAGTACGGGTATACCCCCATAGTTCACCAGTCCCCCAGTGACAGTGAACAATCTACCACAGGAGGTTAATGCTCCATCTTCCCAGACAGTGAGTACAACCCCTTAAGTATCTAATTCTCAGGGCACCATGTTTGCAGCATCATTTATTCAGCAGCCTCATGAGTGGCTGGCAGCTTCCTCCACAGGCCCTCCCACAGGTGACAGTGCCTTCCTTGTTCAGCCAGGGTTTGTGGGAGGTATTCCTGTGAAGGTCCTGAGAGACAATGGTTCCTCAGGTTGCTCTGTTAGGCAGAGTCTAGTTCGGCCTGAGGAGTACACAGGTCGACAGATCCATGCTAACCTTATTGATGGATCAGTGAGATTGTTCCCTGAGGCACGTATCCAGGTGACATCTCCATTTTACACTGGTACGACACTCGCAGTTGTCATGCTAGAACCTTTGTTTGACCTTATCATAGGCAACATAGAAGGTGCCAAGCATCATTGCACCGAAGATGACGCTATTCAGACTTCGGCTACAGTAACACGAGCCATGGCTGAGGCTCCAAACTGTGTCACCCAGGTGACCATTGAATCGCTGCAAGATGTGATGTATACCCAAGCTGTTGTTCAAGAACAACATTCTGACCCGACACTTGCTGCCGTGCGAAGGAAGCAAAAAGGTAGAGCGATAAAGTATTCATGGGGAGGTCAAGCCAAGTTCCTTCGTAAACAAGGACAGCTGTACTGTGAATCACGAACACCCCAGGGCGAGGTTCGACTGCAGTTTGTCGTTCCCGCTAAGTACCGCCAAGCAGTGTTAGAATGGGGTCATTGTTCAGCGTCAGGAGGCCACATGGGCAAAAGGAAGACCCAGGGCCGTATCCGTGCTGACTTTTTCTGGCCAGGGATGGGACGAGAGATAGATAGTTTTGTGCGTTCCTGCAGTGTATGTCCACTAATCATGGACATGTCCTTCCTGTGCCGTTTGAAACCACACCCATAATCTCTGAGTCAGTTGAGAGACAGGGCAGTGGTGAAGTGGGTGCAGACCTGATGTCTCACCCGTTGGCCCCACAGGATACGGTATGTCCAAGGCCTGTACATACATATGTACTGTAAGTTAAGGGGGGAAGTTCGAGAACCCCACAGAGACAGTCCGAGGCTGTGTATGAATTACCTTGAGGGACGTCTCGAGCTGTGGGCCTCTCTGAGGATTCCCGGAGAATGTACATGATCCACATGAATGTTCACACCCATGGTGGGTGTTAAAATGTGACCTGCCCGAGATTGCATAGGGATTCTCAGCTTCCTAATGTTAATCGTAAGTGTAGAGTTAGTTTAACCAGTAAACTGGGTTCCATTAGCGAATCGCAGCGTTTGATGTCCTGCACGGATGCCCAGTCTTTTCGCTCATGACCACGTTCCCTGGTTAATTTAGCTGCCCCACCCCTGTCCTGTTATTAGCTGGCTGCCCCACCCCTGGCTGCCCCACCCCTGGCTGGCTGCCCCACCCCTGACCCACCAAACCCTTCAGCAAAACCTGAAGAAGGATCACCATGCAGTATAGATAAACTGTCTTGGAAATGTCATAGGCAAGAATGACTACAAAACAGTATTCCGCATTAACTAAATTTTGTAAGGAAAAGTACCAGAATTAATTGTGATGCCACGATGTTGTCGTGTTCTCCTTGATCTGGATAAGAGGAAGAAATAATCAGTCATGTCTCCATTTTTCAGCTTGAATGTGGTAAGCAACGGATTAGAAGCCAGATACTTATACAAACGACTTTTAAATGCCATCAGTGGTATATTACTGTGTCTGAGAGAGAGAGAGAGAGAGAGAGAGAGAGAGAGAGAGAGAGAGAGAGAGAGGAGATAGAGTTAATTAAGCAGCGCATAGTTATTTTAATTATTCACATTGATTCTTTAATTACTGGAATATAATTGTTTTGTTTCTGTTTTCAGGTAAGTATTGGTGAGACCTGGAGAAGAGGAAGAGGATAAGTAAGGCGAGAGACAGAGGAGGAGCAGGAGGAGAGGCAGCCTAAAAAGTAAAGATGAAAAAGGAGGAGGAGGAGGAGGAGGAGGAGAAGAAAAGAGAGTAAAAGAAAGAGGCATATAAGGAAGAGGAGAGACAAGGTAAGGCCTTTTGCAGGGAAAGTTATTTTCACATGGTTAAGGTACCCGCGCTGGAGAGAGTATTATGTTTTACTGAATGTGTTTGTGTGTGTGTGTGGGGTGTGCTACTGTGTGTGTGTGTGTGTGTGTGTGTGTGTGTGTGTGTGTGTGGGGTGTGCTACTGTGTGTGTGTTCTCGTGTGTATGTGTGTGTGTGTTCTCGTGTGTATGTGCGTGTCTGTGTATGTGCGTGCGTGCGTGCGTGCGTGTGTGTGTGTGTGTGTGTGTGTGTGTGTGTGTGTGTGTGTGTGTGTGTGTGTGTGTGTGTGTATTCATTGACCCCAGCCTCTGACTCCTCTCTCACCAATTACTTTTTAATTATAATCCACTCTTGATGCTGGCGAGAGAGAGAGAGAGAGAGGAGAGCGAGAGATAGTGAGTGAGTGAGTGAATGAAAGGTCAATAAATGTGTGGTAAGTATCCTTTCGCCCCATTAAAATGCTGAATCAAGTTGACATCCTATTAGAAATGCCGATGGGCGATGTGTGAGGGTATTATTTTCAAGAAAACACACACACACACACACACACACACACACACACACACACACACACACACACACACACACACACACACACACACACACACACACACACATACACACACACACAAACATTTATCTCACCTGTGTTCACCAAGCTCGCTCACCATTATATCAGTCCGCTCCGGGTTGTACCCTTCTTATCCTTACCAGTGCAAGTTTTTACCGACAGTCATGAACAGCCTGTATTAGCGTCACATTAACTTATCATTAACTCATTTTCCTGGTATGCAGTCATGTAAGGGGACGTAAGGGGAGAGAACACAATCACTCCCCCACTCCATAGTAGGCTAGTCTACCTGAGAGAAACAGTTAGCGTTACGCTGTTTGTAGTGGGGGTATATATTCTGTGTGTGCCCCCACGCCAGTTTAGCCTGTCCGGGAGCAACATCTGTCGTTACTGTTTGGTTTGTGATGGGGTTATGCATACTGTGTGTGACCCAACTCGAATGTAGTCTGAGAGAAACAGTTTTCGTTAGTGATTGTTTTGTGGTGGGGGTATGTGCTCTGTATGTGTAACTTCACCCCGGTGAAGTCCATTTGGGAGGTACAGCTGACATTATTAGCGACGAGGAAGGCGCAGCTATTGTGATCGAATCGGTCTCTATGCATGTGTGTGTGTATTTTATGTTGACATAATTTCATGGATTCCTGTTCTGAGCTTGTTAAAAAATCAACACATTCATTGTGTGAGAGCAAAATATGGAGTGCGAAAAGTACGTGCCCGATCCGATTTGCATCAGACTATTCACATACATTGTGTGGGGGGATGGGACGAAATAAAAGAAAAAAAAAATACTAAGTTCTGTGAAAGCTGTGTTGCAGTATTTTTTTTTTCATTATATCTATGTATTACACATAATTGTAGATCATTTTGTAACTATGAATTATTTGTAATGGAGTTATATATAGTTTGGTATGTCGGAGGATGAAGATTCAGTGCATCAAGAATGTGGAGCAAATATCTCGTCTCCGTCTCCTGTCCTATCGTTCCAGTAAGACATGTTGACCCTCCCAAGAAGCTGCGACTGTGGCATCCGGAGCTGCTGATTGCCCGTAGGCAGTGCTTTTTTTTTTTTTTTTTTTCTTCCCTTGATTGATTATTGCATCCATGTCCATGAGTCATATAAGTGTGCTTTGCGCATTACATAGGTTATTCTCTCGGGCATGGAAGTATACAGTCCTTTCTCTTATCCTGTGACAAATGCAAACAAACCTTGTCTTAATCGCGCTTGTCCTAATGCAGACCACAACAAAGAGAAGGCCTACAAAAGGTACCGAAGCCAGCCTGCTCCTGAATCTCATCTCTTCTATGTTTGTGCCCGGAATCGTGCTAAGTCTGTTCTTCGCTCTGCTAAAAATAATTTCATTCGTTGTAAATGCTCTGAACTCAACTCATATTCTTTTCTCTCCTTCTGGCACCTTGACAAAAACCTTTCTAACAACTTCATCTCATCATCCTTCCCTCCTCTTTTCCACTCTGATGACTCTGTAGTTATTTCTTCTACTGAGAAAGCAAAACTCTTTGCTCAGACTTTCTCCTCCAATTCCACCTTAGACGATTCTGGTGCTGTTCCTCCATCACTTCCCCCTCTGATTTCCTCATGGTTGACATTAAAATTTCTTCAGCTGATGTATTTTCTGCCATCACAGGCCTCAATACTAACAAGGCATATGGGCCTGATGGGGTCTCTCCTGGTGCCCTCAAGAACTGTGCTTCTGTGCTTACATCCTGCCTAGGTAAACTCTTTCGCCTTTGTCTATCAACTTGTACCTTTCCATCTTGCTGGATGTTTACTCTCATTCAGCCTGTCCCAGAAAAGGGTGACCATTCCTAGCCTTCTAACTATCGCCCAAATGCATTAACATCCTGTATTTCAAAAGTTTTGAGTCTTCTAAAAAAAAAAAAAAAAAAAAAAGCACCACCATTCCTACCACAACCTTCTCTTCGATCGTCACTCTGGGTTCCGCCAGGTACACCTTACTGGCGATCTTCTCACACCTTTCAGACACCTAATTATCTTCCTTTCGGGACTTTGGCGATATCTTTGCCATTGCACTTGACATGCCAAAGACTTTCGATCGAGTCTGGCATAAATTGATAATTTCCATACTACTCTCTTGCGGTTTCTGTCCTTCTATCTGTGCCTTTATCTCCAGCTTCCTTTCTGGTCATTCTATAGCTGCTGCTGTAGACAGCCACCGTTTTTCCCCTAGAGCTATCAATAGCGGTATTCCTCAGGGCTCTGTCCTGTCACCAATTCTCTTCCATTTATTCATCAATGACCTTAGCTGTACGTCTAACCCTATCCACTCGTACGCTGATGATTCCACCCATCACCATTCCATTCGCTTCCTGCAGCGTCCATCTCGGTAGTTACTTCAACAAAAAAGGGATGAGGCCATAGCACACCTAATGTCTGACTTGGTTCATGTCTCTAGTTGGGGTAAAAGTAATCTTGTTGTCTTTTATGCATCAAAAACTTAGTTCTTACATCTTTCAACCCGACAAAATCTTCCGCAGGAGTATCCTTTACTTTTTAACAATATTCAACTCCATCCAGCATCATTAAACATACTTGGGGTTTAATTCTTTCAGGATTTATCTTGGAAAGATCATATTACTTGTTAAATCTGCCTCCAAGGGATTAGGTGTCCAAACCTGACTCCGTGTCTTCTTTACCCCTGCACAGTTGTTGATTTTATACAAGGGTTTTATTAGCCCCTGTGTAGAGTACAACTGTCATGTGTGGGGAGGCTTCTCACATGCGGCTCTTCTGAACAAGATGGAGTCAAAGGCTTTTCGTCTCATTAACTCTCCTCCTCTTACTGGCTCCCTTCAACCTTTGTCTGTTCGCCATACTGTTGCATCTTTATCTTTTTTCTATCGCCACATCAGTGGTCACTGCTGCTCTTAAATGTCTGCATGCATCCCTCCACCACTACGGGGTACGCGTAGCACCCTTCTAGCAACAAACTCACATCCCTTTTCTGTCCATCTCTCTAATGCAAGAGTTAACCGTTATTCCTAGTTCTTCAAGTATGCAATAGGTCAACTCTGGAACTGTCTCCCACTGTCTCTGTTTCCTACTGCCCTTGAACTCCAGTCTTTCAAACGCAGTGTGTCATGGCATCTCGAAACGAACTGATCTTGAATTTGGGTCTTTCATCTTGTCTTGTTTGTTTCTTCTTGGAGGGAACGATTTTGCCGGCTCCTGGCCTTTGGTTCCTTCTTTCTTGCATGTAAATCTCTCTCTCTCTCTCTCTCTCTCTCTCTCTACACACACACACACACACACACACACACACACTGAGTTGTGCAGCCAGAGCCAGCTGAGGTCGGGTCGCCTCCTTTGTCCCATTTACAGTCTTCGCTTTCTTTATTAACCTTCCAGGAAACAGGACAAATTCCCCTGGCCATGCCTTTAAGGTTAAGGAGTACAGTATCTTCATTCCACTGTCACTTGTCTAATGTGTTGTATTGTTTATTATTCCTGCTGCCTCTAGACGATATTATGAGGACCCCAAATGGACCTTTCGTAGTGAAGAGGTTAAGCATTCATATTCCTTGCTGTTCCAGTGGCCCTGAATGATGTTTCCTTCATATAATCAGTATGAACAGTAGGCGTGAGTGTGTAATGCATGGGTTATGTTTATAAGGTGTGTTGGCCTACGAGTAGTCTCTCTCTCTCTCTCTCTCTCTCTCTCTCATCCTGTGCTTGATATACTGTAGTCGTCTGTCGGCAGCAAGAATGAAGTAAGCAAAATGGCCGCCTACTGAGGAGGCAAAATAAAGAGACTCAAATTCCTCCATTACAATAGAGCTCTCCAAACTCTGTCATAGTCGTCATTTGAAATCAGGAGTTAGCTATAAATTGGGTCTTCATACAGACGGAAAATAATCCAAGTCCAGAATTGTATGCATATATCATTACACATTGAACTTCCGAATGCCTGTTTGTGTAAGCCAGATTCCGTGCCAGGGGGAAAAATACTTCAGCTTACCTTCAAAGGGTGTCTTTCTATCCATATCTATCAATCTGTCTATCTCTATCCACCTATCTGTCTGTCTGTCTCTGTCTCACTCACTGTTTGGCTGTGTATCACTCTGCTGGCATGTGCGGGAAGGGAGGCGGGGAGGAGGATGGGTATCAGGAAGGGAATCAGCACACAGATGGTATCACTGCATCACCACACAGTCGCTAATGCACCACCTCACACCACCTTTTATCGCGAAGTGCTATCATGCTTGGGGAACAATGCAGGTGGGGACGTGGGGCTGTGGGGAGGGGGACTACTAAAGGACTGGGCTTTGTTTAGTGTAGGGTTTGTGGATTGATGGGTTGTAAGGAAGGAGATGGTGGCAGGAACTTATTTATCTGTATCTGTCTGTCAGTCTATCAGTCTGTCAGTCTATTTATCTATCCATCTTTATTTATGTATTTATTTATTTTTCATTGCCTGCTCACAGTTTGGTCTGACTATGAAAATGTAATGAAATATGAAGTATTTTTGGAGTGAGTAGTTATAGACATTTGTACGCTAAGTGGAATAGTCTCTTCTTGTGATCTACGTGTGCCTTGTGTCTAGGGCCAGTATTCTCGTCAGTTATGGAAGCTCAATAACATCTCTTCCTAAGCAATTTATTTTGCTTATTACACCTTTCTATCTTCTGTATTAAATAATTCATTCTGATGTAAGAGATATAATGGGCAGAATTATATTATGTTTACTCAGGGAACTAAAGTAAAGCACCACATGGAGCTTTGCTAGAGTGGAGCACTTTGCTTGTGAATTTCCCATGGGTGTGTGTGACAGACCCTGCCTCTAGGATGCGTCCGCATTTAAATTAACAACACTGAGAAGAGATAGAAAAAAGAAAATAAGTTAATGCCCAGGAAGGATAAACAGACAGATTAACAGCCCAGACAAACAGATGAGAATCTAAATGGACGTAAACATTACAGATAAAAATAGGAAGATGCATTACAAAATCCCTCGTTTATTCACCCAGATATATTTTAAAGTTCCATCTTCTCTTAGTTTCTCCTTCCTACCCGTATATTCCTCTCCCAGTCTCTCATTCTTCATTTCTCGAGTTTTGAAATTTGGCCCTTTGATTTTATTCCTTAGTCCCTTTTGGATTAATTTCGCATTTATTTATACGGGTACATTTTGGTGAAGATTGAATTTTGTGTTAATCTCCCAAACATCTGAAGGATTAGTTTTATTTTCAATATTTTCCTCCTCATTTTTTAACCTATCCGTCCTTCCTATGATTTTATCTTGCTTCACTCAACCCATCTTTCCTTTTCTTCCTACTTCCTCGTTCTCCTTTCTTTCTTTTCCCATTCGCCCTTATAAATTACCACTGACCACCTCATATCCCTTTACCTTCATCTCTTCCCTTCCTTCCTTCTCACACCTCTCACTCTCCTTGTCCTCCCCACTTACCACCCTGTCCACGCCACACACTACCTTATCCTCAACACATACCACCCTGCCTCCCACACACACACACACACACACACACACACACACACACACACACACACACACACACACACACACACACACACACACACACACACACACACACACACACACACACACACACACACACACACACACACACACACACACACACACACACACACACACCCACCTTCAGCATACTTAAAGCTATTCCTTTTGTTTTGCACCTGCACGAAGGACATTATGTAAAGTTATCCCTCACACTATTAGTCATTCCCTTAACAAAATGCAAAACACAGTACTCGGGGAATAAGAAAAATTATGCAGGGTCTAAAAGTTTTGCACCTGTGAGAGGGATATTTATATTCCCCTCACACTCACACTAGTACTCATCCCCACAGAAGAATGCAAAATAAACACGTGCACCAAGGAAAAAAAAGAAAAGAATGACATGTGGAAGATACTGTTAAGATCAGTGACCGTCTGTGGGATGTACAAGAACCTGATGAAGTGAGCTGGAAAGAGGAGGGAAGGAATGGCGGAAAAATGTGGTAGAGGGAAGATTGTAGGAGGTCTGATGAAGAAATAAAAAAGGAACAGAACGAGAAAGGCAGACTAAAAGTGCGGAATAGCGACGAGAGAAGAAAGAAAAAGGATAATGAAAGTCAGAAAGGAGAAAGGAAAGATGAGGAAAGGAAACTAAAGAAGACAAAGGGCGAGTAAGTGGAGAATAAATGAATTATGGAGGGGCGTGAAGGAGTCGGTGGTGACAGGATGACGTGAGGTGAGGAATGGAAGGGCCGGTCGGGGTCTGTCACCTCCCCTTATCCACACCCCTCCTTCTACACCTAATATAGAGGCTATTGTGCAGAAGTTGTCACCGGGGCTGCCTTATAATGCAAACAGATTTTTATCATCGTTCATAGAATGTAGGTGAACTTGTTTGTCCTTTTCATATTTTATGGCTCGTTTCACTTCAAAGGTTCTCTCTTTCTCTCTCTCTGACACA
Organism: Coenobita brevimanus; assembly: GCF_032717465.1. Classification (NCBI taxonomy): domain Eukaryota; kingdom Metazoa; phylum Arthropoda; class Malacostraca; order Decapoda; family Coenobitidae; genus Coenobita; species Coenobita brevimanus. The sequence continues at coordinate 8,910,910 of NC_137046.1, forward strand.
CACACACACACACACACACACACACACACACACACACACACACACACACACAGATAGATAGATAGATAGTTTATTGACCACAGCAATTACAGAGTTTGTTTTACAAAAATCATATAGTATACAAAATCATTTGAACAAAGTATAAATTAAGTAATTTTCTTACAAAAAAAAATTGCAGTCCAATATAAGTATCATATTCTAAGATAATCATAAATATAAGTATCACTAGCATTCAGCTTCTTCTATTCTTATGTGTACACAATTATCCCTTATTTATGCACATAAAATCATGATAATAGTCTTATACTCAATATGTTTGGCTATTCATATTCAGTACTTAAGTAATATACTCCTACATTATAATTATTACAAGTCATATTCAGATAAAATGTCATGAATTATTTTACATTCTACTTCGGGTGTAAAACGACCGGAAAACAAGTCATCAGTCGTGGTAAAGTCATATTGTGTCCTAATGTGCTGTGTGAGTGTACAATGTTGTACTACATGAGACTCAGTTTGCACCTGACCACACTGGCACAACCGTTCAGCCAGAGGTAGTCTGCCTCGCCCCCTTCTGTCCCAACGACCTGTTTCACAGGCCAAACTATGACCACTGATTCGGAAGCGGGTGAACGATAATCTGTGTTTTTCATTCACTGAGTTTCTCTCTGTATATACACGGTGCAACAAAAAATTAGGGTTTATATCTTTGTACGTCACTCGTCGAGATGATTCACTTTCCATAATTGATACAATAAGGTTTTGTCTACATTGTTCTAAACTTGTCACTTGGTCATTTTTATAATTTCTAAGTAATCTTGATGTTACTATGTTGTAATTCAGTGTCGTATTTATTGCAAACATGAGCGGATCGTCACCCATCTCGGACCTCGATTGCCATATCTTATTAAAGAATGTATGTTGCTTATATTTTACTAATTGTTGTAAAGATGGAAATCCTGCTTCAATACAGCAAACATCATTACAAGTTGATTTTCGTACACCAAGTAATTCTTTCAGGCACCAATTATACAATTTAATTATAGGCTTGAGGTCCGCGGTGAGCCACGACTCACAACCATATAACAGTGATGACATTAACGCTGCTTCGAACACTCGTCGTTTTACCATGAATGGGATATCAATATTTTTCTTTATAAAGTTCACAAATTTAAGGACATGTGGCATCTTTGAGACAGCATGTAGTTTTACGGCAGAGGATACCAAACCATCAGCAGTAAACAAACAACCCAAATACACATATTTATCACACCACTTCACTGATAAACTACCTACATCTATTGGTTCACCGTCGTCTTTATTTCCGTTAATCACAAAAAATTTAGTTTTTGATTCATTTATTTTCATGCCGTATTGAGAACAATAATCTTGGAGAATGTTAATCTTTGATACCATATTTTCTCGTGTTGTGGCCAGAAGTACAGTGTCGTCCATTAACAGTAGGGTGTGTACCCCACGATAAAAATCCGTCTACTCCTGATCCGTTCTTAATCATTTTTATTAAATCATTTACAAAAATTATAAAGAGTAGGCATGATGTTGGCGATCCTTGGCGCACTCCTAAAGATACTGTGACCAAAACGGAGCCAATAATGCTCTGTGTAACTGAGTACATAGCAACCAGGGCCGCCAACATCACCGCACCACAACCTAACCTACGTAAAACACTAAATAAAACTTCTCTTGGGACAAGGTCATAGGCTTGAGAAAAATCTATGAAAGTCACATACAGTTTGAACTTTTTTCTCTTTGCTAAATCGCACAATAATCTTAAACAAACAACATGGTCCATACACCCTCTTTTCTCTTGTGCACCAGCTTGCTATCTATAAGGTACGAACCAACGTTTCAGACGTGAACACAAGACCATATCATAAAGCTTCGACATACCGTTCATTACACTAATTCCTCTATATAATTCTTAGGTAATGACCTATCGCCTTTCTTGAAAATTGTGAACATTTTTGTTTTCGCCCACTGAGTTGGATAGTTACCCGAATTAAATATATTATTAAACAGTGTAGTCAACAGTAATAGCCATGATACAGGTAAGTTTCGGAATAGTCCAGGAGTCAAACCATCTAGTCCACATGCCTTATTTGGATTCATATTTTGAGCTTCTGTCACTACTTCATCCACGGTTATTGGGTCATCCAGTATTGGTATTGTGACGTCACTTATAATGTTGGGCAACTGTTGGTTGGTTGGGGGGTTTAATGAGCTTTCAATAAACAATTTAAATTCATTATCACTTGGCTTATTAATAAGTCTTTTACTTAGTTCATCTGTCGGTTCATATTCGCCCTTCCATCCAACAGCTCTCCAGATTCTTGAATCATCTTTATCATTCAATAGTCTATCCCATCCAGATACATTATTGTCATTTACCTCCTCTTGGGTTACACATCTGGCACTTCCTACACAATTATATAATATGTCTGTTACTTGCGTTACACATTCATTTATGTTCATGTTTACGTCAGGCAAATTATTTAGTTCAGATAAATTATTTACAAGTACTTGGGGATCTACACTCTGCATAGGGATAGGTTTCTTAGATAACTTTACATCATTGAACACTTTACTATGCAATACAGAGTGGTCACCCAAATGTTCAGATCGGAACACTAATTGGTCAGTATCAACGCTGGGTAAGTTCACAGTTAGGGAAATGGGAGCATGATCACTAGGTAATGGATGGGTCTTAAACACATGAAAATCACTTACATTGTTAATCATACTTGGTGACATTAAACACACATCTAATTCTGAAACCCAATCATTACCCTTACGATATGTCTTATCAGCAAGGAAATGTGAATTATGTATCTTTAAGTTATTAACCACTAACAACTGTGAGTCGATACATATCATTGACAAGACATAGGCATTGTCATTTGGATGTTGTACAGGATCTGGCAATAATGGGTAGGAACAGATACAATTAGTTGGCAATTCAATAAGATTAGGAATGTCCTTAACCAGACTACCGAACCTTGAGTTCATATCACCCAACACACAGAATGAGTCAATTAATGAAGTGGTTTTTAATTTCTCCTGTACAGATGCAAACGACGTATGTGAGTAGTAGGGTGAATCAGTAGGGGGAATGTAACAAAAACCGAACAATATTCTGGGGGCAAAACTAATTTGTAACCACACTTGGTCCTTAATACTAGTATCAACATGAGTTACACTTTTAGCTATACAGTTCTTAATTAAGACAACAGTGCCCCCACGATGTGATGCATCATTCACCGAACTTTTATAACCCACATACCCCGGAAAAGACACAGTTAGTGGGGTTTTTACTTCATTCAGGCTCAAAATATCATATTTCTGAAGCAAACACTGAACGTTACGGTTCTCCAACTTTGTTGTAACTCCATTTATATTCCAAGAAATAAGTTTTAAATCTCGGAATTGCTGTGGTCCTCCTAAAAAGGCTGCGGGTTCCACGAGTCAATAATGGCATAATCTTGATACACCTTCCTCTCCCTCACACCCAGCCGGATCACACACCCGACGTTCTCAGGCCGCGCCTTCTCTGCTGTTTCCACATCCCGCAGGCGCTTCCACTCTGCTCGAACGCTCGGATGGGTGTCTCGCTTGATGTAAACTGCTTCATACTGCCTTCCAGATGTTTTCAGTAATTTTGCCTTCTCCAGTACCTTCTCCTTTGATTCTTTACTTCCCATGATGACGAGGATAGGTCGTTTCATTTCTCCTGTCTTCTGTCCAAGCCTTTTATAAGACACAACTTCTTCTTCCCCTCCAACTACTGACCAAATTTTATCAATTTTCTCCTTGTCCAGCACTGCGTCATCTAGGGGTTCGTTTTCTTCCGGTACACCGAGAATGACCAAATTCCTCTCCCTTTCTTTACGGTCCAGGGTCTCTAGGAATCGTTGTTGTTTAGCTATGATGTTGGCTTGTTTTTCTACTTGAGTCTGAAGATCATTTAGTTTTTTGTTCATAGGGCTATCAGGTAAATTAATAAACTCCTTCAACTCTTTTACCTCCTTCAATAGAGTTTGTATGTCGTCCTGGAGTGGTTGGAGCCCTCCGCCATCTTGGACAGGTGATGCCAGGATACTTTCTATTAAATCATCCTTATTAATTCTGTTTAACTGGTTACGCTGCATCTGACGCAGTTCTGGGAGTGACTTAGCCATGGTAGATCAGATACAGGTCAAAATACAGACACTGTTTATGGCTTGCGCACGGAGCTCACTGAGACACGTCCATTCGCCACGACGGTCAGAAGCACACACACCACACACAGAGTATAACGTAAATGTATTGGGGAAGCAAGTTTTTTGATCATCCTCTTGTTTTGCTTTTCCCATGATGTTCTTGTTTTTACTTTTGTTTTTGATATACCGTGTCCTTAACACTATTTTTTTTGCTCATGTCTACCAATACATAAAGCCTTTTCCTGAGTCTATTTTTATTCCACCGCCTCCTTTACTAATTTTTCCTCTACCCTTTTTGTTCCTTCCAGTCGTTCATCCTCTTCATTCACTCCTCCACCTTATCTCTCATCAACTTTGTTAATCTTATTGAGGCCACTTTTTCCCTGTACAGTACATGTCCTGCTTATATCACCTTCTTGTCTCCACGTATCCACGCTCCACCTCTCCCCCTCCCCCTCACTCTCACTTATCCCCTCCCACCTAACCCCCAAGTATCACTCCCACTTAACCCCATCTCCCCCCTCCCACCTCAATACCACGCACCAATGTCTCAACAGCCTAGGCATGGTTAAGTCATATTTATATGTACAAGAAAATATTATGTCTGTTGGTCTTCACTTGACGCCGCATCATGCTAATGTTGGTCTTAAAGCCCTCCACATACCATAATTCCCTGACATTTGGTATGTACAGAGATTATCACAAAGGCCGGCCCCTGTGTAGTCCCAAAGTTTAGAGAAAACAGAACTTGAACTGTTTCCAACGTTTCTTTTCCAGTCATCCGTCTTACTCATCACTATGTTGGTCGCATTTGTAATTGTCACGGGGTTTTTAAAACATCACGGTGTTTTTAAATATAAATGCTTAAATATTATTTAATTGATATTAATATTCAATAATATTGGAGAGCAGGGACAATGATTGTCTTGCTAAATCGAGCAACGATTCTCTAAGAACGAGAATTTATAAACTTTCTCAACAGTACACAGCAGAGACTAGTTACTCACAATTGCTGAATTACTGTACTGTTAGCCTCTGGAGAAAGTTACTTCACCCCTGACAATAAATAACTAATACTACTAATAATAATCAGGTCCTTGCTGATGCTTAACTCCTATGGCACAACGGATTTTAAGTTAATACAACACGACTGGTCTAAGTACCAGTTATGAATAGTAAAACGTCTATGCAAGCTAGGAGCTATGTGGGAAATAAGCTTAATTCGGAGAAATGAAACAAGAGTTTACTTTACATTAAGCTCAAGAAAAAGAACTGTTAAATTTATTGAATACAAGAATAAATTTAACGTTACATTTCAAATCAAATCAATGAGACCGCACTCACTCACTCACACAAAAGCTAAATACTTACGCCTAGGAAAAAACACCTTAACTAAGCTCTTAAAACTAGGATTATACAAAAAGGAAATACCGGTCGATGAATGCTGTGTATCACCCGGGGGGTGGGAGTACTGGGCACTGTACTAGTGGAGCTTGGGTGCTAGCTGACCTCTCACACTTCTTGAGCACAGGACCTTTCTCCGTCACAACAAACACGCGACTGTCTCAGTAAGTCATGGGAACAAAAGGGGAGCAGTAGGCCGCATTTATCTAACGGTCAAGTGAGCGAAACGCGCCCAAAACAAATCGCTCGGTGGAAGCACTAATGTCTCACGCAAAGACGATAACGTATGACACTGAAAAATTGATTTGACAAAGCTTCCTTCCGAATGAGCGGTTAACTGAACGATAAACAGTGAGTTTTCCACTAATAGTTTGTGGCTTCTCACAAAAGGGGAATGTCGTGAATTTGATTCGTGACATTACGCCCCTACAAAATTAAATTTTTTCCTTATGGGAAAAAATTTGTTGATATATATATATATATATATATATATATATATATATATGTACACATCCTAAGTCATTGACACAAGATTCACACTGTGGTGTGTGTACTATCCTGCTACAGGAGAAAGTCGCAGTCGCCAGTGAGCAAAAAAAAACTCGTATTTATGTTAATAGAAGCAAGCTTGAGGGAAAAACTCCGTGACAACGGTGAAAATCCTGTACTCAGGTCAAACTGAGCGAAAAGTCGCTACATTTACACTGACAACTAATTGTTGTGTAGCGTGGTGTATGTAATACATGGTGTAGGTGTGACAGTTGTAGTGTGGCTGTACCTACGTGTAAAATGACACAGTAAATAATATGGCGACGACGAAGGCAGAGGAGAAGAGGCGGCAGCGTGCGGCAGACGATCAGCTGGCCCGCACAGCAAAACTGCTACGCCCATTGCTGTACCTGCAAAATTAATTGAGGTGGAGCATCAAAAGTGTCAGTGAGACAAAATTCTTATTAAGTTACAATTACTCTCTCTGCCTAGCAATCAGTGCTGCGACGTACATTCGAGGTCGCCATTAATTATAGCACACGATTATGGTCGGCAAGTTGAGAATCCTTGTGCAAACTCGGGTCTTCCATAGCCTCGAACTGCACACGGGTCCTCAACCTGTGCCTTAACCTACAGTACTTATATTAATATCGGGAAGCTGAGAATCCTTGTGCAAACTCGGATCTTCCATAGCCTCAAGTCGCCTCTGCGGAGTTCTCTCTCAAACTTCCCCCTTAACCTACAGTACTTATATTAGTATCGGGGAACTGAGAATCCTTGTGCAAACTCGGGTCTTCCATAGCCTCAAGTCGCCTTTGCGGAGTTCTCTCTCGAACTTCCCCCTTAACCTACAGTACTTATATTAGTATCGGGGAGCTGAGAATCTTTGTGCAAACTTGGGTCTTCCATAGCCTCAAGTCGCCTCTCAACTTCCCCTTTAACTTACGGTACATAATATGTATGTACAGGCCCTGGACATAATGTGTCCTGTGGGGCCAATGGGCGAGACGTCAGGTCTGCACCCACTTCACCACTACCCTGTCTCTCAACTGTCTCAGAGATTATGGGTGTGGTTACAAATGGCACAGGAAGGGTATGTCCCTGATTAGTGGTGATACTTTGGCACACACTGCAGGAACGGACAAAACTATCTATGTCTCGTCCCATCCCTGGCCAGAAAAAGTCAGCTCGGATACGGCTCTGGGTCTTCCTTTTGCCCATATGACCTCCTGAGGCTGAACAATGACCCCATTCTAACACTGCTTGGCGGTACTTGGCGGGGACGACAAACTGCAGTCGAACCTCGCCCTCGGGTGTTCGTGACTCACGGTAGAGCCGTCCTTGTTTGCGAAAGAACTTGGCTCGACCTCCCCATGAATACTTAATCACTCGACCCTTTTGTTTGTTCCGCACAGCAGCAAGTGTCGGGTCAGAATGTTGTTCTTGCACAACAAGTTGACTACACATCAGATCTTGCGGCGATTCAATGATCACGGGTGACACAATCTGGAGCCTCAGCCATGGCTCGTGTTACCGCAGCAGCCGAAGTCTGAGTAGCATCATCATCGGAGCAACTATCCTTGACTCCTTGAATATTGCCTACTATAAGGTCAAATAGAGGCTCTGGCATGACAACTGCAAGTGTCGTACCAGTGTAAAATGGAGATGCCACCTGGATACATGCCTCAGGGAACAATCTCACTGATCCATCAGTAAGGTTTGCATGGATCTGTCGACCTGTGTACTGCTCAGGACGAACTAAACTCTGCTTAACAGAGCAACCTGAGGAACCATTGTCTCTCAGGACCTTCACAGGAATGCCTCCCACAAACCCTGGCTGAACAAGGAAGGTACTGTCACCTGTGGGAGGGCCTGTGGAGGAAGCAGCTAGCCACTCATGAGGCTGCTGAATTGATGCGGCAAACATTGTGCCTTGAGGGTTATATTGGGAAGATGGAACATTGGCCATCTGTGGAGGGGGGTTCACTGTCACTGTGGGACTAGTGAACCGTGGGGAAGTACCCACACTGGTAGGGACGTGACCACCATGCTGCTGCTGAGGAATGAAGGCTGCATTCACTTCCTGCCTCTTTTGAGCTGGTGGTGAAAAAGTTTGTCCCGACGGTCGGTTGCGTGGCTGATACTGCTGCTGGTTAGGGTACTTGTTGTACCTCTTCCACTCAGGTATCTGAGTGTTTTGCCCCTGGTCCTTCCACTGCGGTTTTGGACCTTGAACATTATTCTGAGAATGGCCTTGTTGCTGGGGTTCGGTCTGAGATGATTTCCCAGATTTATCAGGTTTTCTGTTCCAGGTGTTTTGCTGCTTGCGAGTTTGATACCCGTATGCAGTAAAGAATGCGTCAGCCTTTTCTGCCATTTGGCTGGTATCTTTCACCTGGCAGATCTTAAGCTGTGCTATGAGCTCAGCAGGCCACGACCTCTCTAGCTGTGTACGCAGCATGAGGTCAATTATCCCCTCACGCGTGGAAGGAGTTTCATCTTTCTCCATCCACTCATTTAAGTAAGCTGTGAGACGATCAAGGAACTGAACAGCTGTCTCCTTGTCTTGGAGACGAGCTCGCATGAACTGAACTTTGGCGTCGTCTACTGTGAGACCATACCCCTTAATGAGTGCAGCTTTCATCATCTCATATGTGAGATTGTCTCCACGAATTCTGTGGAGAATATCGAGGGCAGGGCCCTCAAATAGGCTAAGAAACTGAAGCCGCTTAGCTGCCTCATCCAGTTGATACATGTCTGCCATGTCCTCAAAACGAGCTATGTACGGCTCGATTCACTCGCTTTCCTTGTATGAAGGAAGCTTGATGCGTGGGGTCGCCAGGACATGTGCAGGGAGAACGCTCATGGAGCTTTGACCAACTGCACCAGATGTATCTGAAGCCAAGGAATCTCGCTTGAGCTTCATCATTTCATATTCGTGTTTTTCACGTGCCTCACGTTCGGCACGTTCGTGCTCTCGTTCTCTCTCGCGTTGTTCACGCTCGTATTCGCGCTGTTCTCGCTCGTGTTCGCGCTGTTGTCGCTCTTCTTCTAACTCGAGCTCGCGTTGTTTCTGCTCGTGTTCGCACTCCTTTTCGCGTTCCTCACGCTGTTCTCGCTCGTATTCGCGCTGAATCTTACACTCTTCACGGGCATCATTTTCGCACTGCTGCTCCTGATTATGCAGTGAGAGTATATACTCTTTAATTTCGTTTGGGTCCGAAAGACCCATTTCTTTGGCTTCCTGTAAAAATACAGTAGTAGCCATGGCACTAATTTATTAACCCGCGCCGTCCCGAGGACGTACTTCCACGTCCTCACGTTTTGTCACAGCTAATCCCGAGGACGTACTTCAACGTCCTGCAATTGCAAGGTTCATAATTTCCACAATTTTCAATTTTCGCGAGTCATTTTTGGTACGTATACACGGGACACCTGCCTCAACAAGATGCCAGGCAGAGACAATGCCTTACCCAGCATGACCTCCTCCCCCCCCCTGCATGCCCTTTTCTCAGCAATTCACCTGTTATCAGTGACCTGGCCAGTATAGCCATGTCATGCCACGGTACGAAATTCAGGGCCAGAGTGATTCCCCAATCAATGACAATGTGGAGGACAAACTTTACATAGCATTAGAGGAAGAAACAGTTAGAAATGATGATCAGGTAATGTGGCAAAAAAAGGTCAGGTATTAGTGAGTGAAACAATGCTTATAATGCCTATATTACTGCTTGAAAACCAATATACTTTTGTACTACATATAAATTCGTAACAGTAAATAAATAAATACCGTTTATGAGTGGTGTGAAATAGTTATCCTCCCATAGAACTCGTTTTCTTTGGTGCCAGCCTGATAGAAAACCCAGTAAAGTAAGGAGGCTCTCCTACCTGTAATGAGTATTTTAAACCTCAGGTGAGCGATTTCTCTATGAATTTTCGATGTTTCTCACCAAAAGCGAAAGTTTTAGCAAAAAAAAAAAAAAGGTCGAAAATTGCCCGGGATTGGGGGGTACCAGTGGTCGAAAAGTGGCCGGGACGGGGCGGGTTAAGCAAACCGAAATTGAGTACTGACTGCTTAGCGACGAATACTAATAAACACAAGTAAAGAATACAGACACAAGCTAGTGGTGACCAGTCTTATCTAGTTAACTGGCAAAGAATAAATCAAAAATGTAAATGACTGGGAAGACTCAATAATAGACACAATGGGTAGCGACTACCCAGGAGCGAATAAAATCGTCTGGCGTTACCAAGAATAAACTAGAGTTAAGTACTCTATGGATTGATAAAGCAAAATTCACTTGCTAAATTAAGGGTAAACACCAGTAAGCTTGTGCCTATAAACTTTAATGATAAATTCCTAAATATGAACGAGTGAGCACTATCTCGTGAATAGCTTTTGAGCTAGGAGCTAATATCCTGGAATGAGGTCGCCAATTGTCACGGGGTTTTTAAAATATCGCGGTGTTTTTAAAATAAATGCTTAAATATTATTTAATTGATATTAATATTCAATAATATTGGAAAGCAGGGACAATGATTGTCTTGCTAAATCGAGCAACGATTCTCTAAGAACGCGAATTTATAAACTTTCTCAACAGTACACAGCAGAGACTAATTACTCACAATTGCTGAATTACTGTACTGTTAGCCTCTGGAGAAAGTTACTTCACCCCTGACAATAAATAACTAATACTACTAATAATAATCAGGTTCTTGCTGATGCTTAACTCCTATGGCACAACGGATTTTAAGTTAATACAACACGACTGGTCTAAGTACCAGTTATGAATAGTAAAACGTCTATGCAAGCTAGGAGCTATGTGGGAAATAAGCTTAATTCGGAGAAATGAAACAAGAGTTTACATTAAGCTCAAGAAAAAGAACTGTTAAATTTATTGAATACAAGAATAAATTTAACGTTACATTTCAAATCAAATCAATGAGACCGCACTCACTCACTCACACAAAAGCTAAATACTTACGCCTAGGAAAAAACACCTTAACTAAGCTCTTAAAACTAGGATTATACAAAAAGGAAATACCGGTCGATGAATGCTGTGTATCACCCGGGGGGTGGGAGTACTGGGCACTGTACTAGTGGAGCTTGGGTGCTAGCTGACCTCTCACACTTCTTGAGCACAGGACCTTTCTCCGTCACAACAAACACGCGACTGTCTCAGTAAGTCGTGGGAACAAAAGGGGAGCAGTAGGCCGCATTTATCTAACGGTCAAGTGAGCGAAACGCGCCCAAAACAAATCGCTCGGCGGAAGCACTAATGTCTCACGCAAAGACGATAACGTGTGACACTGAAAAATTGATTTGACAAAGCTTCCGTCCGAATGAGCGGTTAACTGAACGATAAACAGTGAGTTTTCCACTAATAGTTCGTGGCTTCTCACAAAAGGGGAATGTCGTGAATTTGATTCGTGACAGTAATATCCCAGTCTTTGTCGACACACCAGGCATCCTCATATACTCCCCTATAATTTAGAGATAACAGTATATCCCTACTTCAAAATGTTGCCATATATTTTAACATAGGTGCGAGGTGGATCATATATTACTCAGTTTCCTAAGTATGTTCAGTAAGGGATAGGCAATACTTTTTACGCTTTATGAGTTAAGGGTTGTTGCGCCATTTCCCGACTATGATCGTAAAACTTCAATATTCGGCAATGAGAGGTGATGATAAGCATGGGCATATATATACTTTTAAAACCATTATGCATTTTTTTTTTTTTTTTTTTTTTACAGTATTTGCTAGTAGAGGAAGGGTGGGATGAGAGGTGTTAGGCGTGGGACGGGTGAGAAATGGGCGGGGATAAAGGGCGAATGGGCGCGAACTGGGAGGAAAGTGAGCAGAGGTAATGATTGTTGGGTGGAAACTGGGCGGGAAGTGGGCGATCTGAGGGGCGTTGGAGGTGAACTGGGCGAGAAATGGGCAAGGGTGAGGGAATGTGTGTGTGTGTGTGTGTGTGTGTAGGATTGCAGCGCTGGACATGGACTGGATGGGAAGTGTTTAGGGATGAGGATAGTTGGGCATGAACTGCGGGGGGAGTGTGTTGGGGTGAGGGGTATTGGGCATGTACTGAGCTTGAACAAACAAGTATAAGACCCATCAACACTCAGGCCTCTATGACACCCTTAGCTGAACAAGATCGCCTGGCCCTAGCCGGAACAATATCTAGAATTATCCCGACCATTAGAGAGATATGGATAAGTCTCATGCTGTTATGACGTCCGCAGCAGGTTTCATTCGTCTGCTGTTAATCGTAATAAAATACTAACAAGAAAGGGTTAAATGTTACGATTTTTATTTTTGTTTGCATATACCATTTGTGTTGCTGCCTGTCTAATCCCAGAATTGACCTTGAGTGCCCACGCTAAAAATGCCTCTAAACAAATCACTCGTCATCTCTTCTCTCACACAGTCATCCACCCTCACATATTTCTAACTGAGCGCTATGTCCTTCCACCTTCCTTCCTGTCATTCTCTCTCTCACGGCAGTAGTCATATAATTATCTTGGAGCTGGTGAATGAACGCAACCTTGTCACAACACGAAGGCCTGCCGTACATGGGCAGGGTTTTTCCTTTGTATTGTGTGTGTGTGTGTGTGTGTGTGTGTGTGTGTGTGTGTGTGTGTGTGTGTGTGTGTGTGTTTCCTTGCATGCGCCTTCCCGGATGTAAATGCGCCGCGTCACAGCATTTCAAATTCAAATGCTGACAGTCTAGACTCTGAAGGGTGCTTAGTATTTCCACCTTATATGCAGCTTGAGAGTTTTATTGCTGTCTTGAAATGAGGCTTCTTGCCTGACTTGCTGCCCAGCTAACCCACCACTGGCATTGTTTTAATTCTTATTTATTTACTTTCTGCATTTTGAGTTCATGGTAGCTGTGAGCATCCTTCATGAACGGTACTTGATGAAGTGGTGCCATCAGGTGACCAGAGTGAGTGACAAGTTAGGTAGTTTCCTGTAGCAGTAGAAACAATTTACTACACTGTATGGTACCTATATAACTAAATAGATGCCTGGTGGTCTAGTGGGTTAAAGTGTTCCAACCGGATGTGGCCTATAAGGATTTGCACCTGAAGGATGATTTGGGGTTTATTGGTCACTTTTACCACACAGGGAAGAGCGACTGGGCACTCTCCTTGAATGTGGGGACTAAGCCTGGTATAGTCGACGGTTAAGGAAGCTCCCTAACACCTTTTCCTTAGCGATTTATTGTCCTTTCTACATTTTTGTGCTGTCTTGTATGTTTGTCTTTTTACATGAACACAGAAGGGAAGCTTAAAGATGCATGTACAAAAATAAAGTGAGGAAAACGTGCTAGGGAGCCTCCTTAGTCCCTGAGAATAAGACCCCGAGGCCCGTATTCTCGTCGGTTTAGTCAGCTCCTTAATGCCTCTTCGTAAGTGATTTATTTTGCTTATTACATCTTGCCATCCTCTTCTGTGGTACTTAAATCACTCTACTATCACCACATTCCGCATAAATAACATACAAAAGGATATTAGCCAGCCGTATCCAAAAATAAATTGGCAAGGAAGAGGTGCCAGGGAGCCTGCTTAACCAACAAGAATATGACCCTACTTAGCCTTGCCTCAGCCTTCTACGCTCCTGAAGGGGCAGGGAAGGCATGGGTGAAGAATCAAAGGTGTTTTGTGCAATTACCTGTACCCAACTCGCCGGATGTAAGGGGTGTGAGGACTGAAGAGTTATCTCGTTTGTGTTACATCTCAGTTTTGTCTCAGGGAGGTTTGATGTAGTGCGTCGACTCTAATTTGGAACAGTCATGGTCACTCTGGTGGCCTGTTGCAATCACTGACGACATTTAGTGACAATTAGTGATGTGGTGGTAGCCATTTGTAAATCAAGAGTCTGACATTATCTTGGCTTATGTGGGGGAAGGGGGAGCGAAGTGTGTGTGTGTGTGTGTGTGTGTGTGTGTGTGTGAGAGAGAGAGAGAGAGAGAGAGAGACTCCAGGCTTGCCGATTTAAAGTTACTTAGTGTTGTTGCTGCTTGGGGGAAGCCTTCTTGTTGGGCTCACCTTATCATCGACTCATCAGGCAGATGCCATAGTTATAGTCTCCTCTTAGTTTGAAAGCTGCGATTAGTCGTTTGCTGTTTGACTCTCTTTGTACTCCTCTGTACCTTTTCTTTCTCTTAACTTTGTTTACTATGATGTATAATTCTCTGCATATTTTCCCTTCTCTCTGTATTGATATTCTTTACTCCTTCTGCGTATATGCTCTGCCCCATCATTCGGCCTACATTCTCTTCCCCCATGCCCGACATCTCCCTCCCCTCCACTCAGTATTTCCTTACCGTATTCCTTCTTACCCTCTCCCCCCCCCTCTCCCATTCTCTCGTACCGTACATTCTCTCCTCCTTTTCTTCCTTCACGCATTCTCTCTCTCTCTCGTCCTCCCTCCATCATTCTCTCCCCCTCCTCCTACCTCTCAAATTCTCCCCTCTACTCTTCCCTCACACATGCTGTCCCCCACCTACTCCTCACTGTCCCTCTCTACATGCCCTCTTAGCTAACTTCTCCACCACCTACCCATCCAACTCATCCTTCCCACCTACCCTTCCTCTGCACCCTTCACTCATCCTCTTACACTTCCAACCAATACCCCCCACCTACCCGTCCCCTGCTCCCTACCCACCCACCTATCCAGTCCTTCCCAATTATCCGCCCACCTCCCCTTCACTCACCCACTTATCCGCCAACCTCGTCCCCCCGTATCACTCACCTACCCACCTACCCAGCCAGTCCCTCTCACTCACCCACTCCCAAGCACCGTTCATCCACGTCCTACACACACCCCCACACTACCACATTATCTTGTCCATAAAACACCTTAAGCCATATAAGGGAAGCTAAACACACTGGAACTCACGGAAGCATTCACTTATAGTCTAACCTAACCAAACCTATTAGATTGTAAATCTTGTCCGCATTCCTTTAGCAACCTGTCGCAATCATAGACAACGACCAGCCTTCCACAACCACCCACCCACACCCACAGCCTCACAAAACACCCACACCCACAGCCTCACAAAACACCCACACCCACAGCCTCACAAAACACCCACACCCACAGCCTCACAAAACACCCACACCCACAGTCTTACAAAACACCCACACCCACAGTCTTACAAAACACCCACACCCACAGTCTTACAAAACACCCACACCCACAGTCTTACAAAACACCCACACCCACAGTCTATATAAAACACCCACACCCACAGCCTCACGAAGCACCCACACCCACAGCCTCACAAACACCCACACCCACAAGCTCACAAAACACACACATCCAACCACACTAACCCACAACATCCCAGCTCCGTGTTACTGAGAGTGAAGGGGTGAGTTGAGGGACCTGTGTAGTGTGGCCGTCGGTGAGCCTGGACTGGGGATATACGTGCCACCAGTAACTTGTGAGACTCAGCTTGCTTTTGACTCTACATATTTATTTCCTACCTCTCGCTTCTGGCTGAAGGGTCTGTAGGAGTGGGATGCAGGAGTTTAGAGAGGCAGGAGGCAGAGATAGGCGAGGAGATGCGAAAGGGAAGATAACTAGTAAAAGAGGCTGGAGAATGGTGGGAAGGTTGAAGGAAGATCTGGTAAAACGAACTGTGGCAGGAGAGAGAGAGGCTGATAGGGAAGGAGAAATGTGGGGAGAGACTAGATGGGGAAATATTAGAGGAGAGGGAAGAAGGTAGGGAATTGGGAGAGGGGATGGGGGTTGTTGGGAAGGCAGAAGATGAGAGGGAGGTTAGCAGGAAGAGAGGGGAGAGAAAAATCGGCAAGAAGGAGAGGTTGGTGGAAGGAAAGGAAAAAAGAAGTAAAGTGAGGGCATGATAGGAAGAAATGTCTTGGAATAAGGGAGGTACCTAGTGGGTAAGCTGAGAGGGAGAGAGAGAGAGAGAGAGAGTAAACGTGTGTGTGTGTGTGTGTGTGTGTGTGTGTGTGTAAATGAACGGGCAAAAAACGCAAACTTTCACTGATGGATATTGTTTTATAGCCTATTTGTGTGTGTGTTGGGGGGAGGATAAACTGGCTTTCCTCACATGATAAGTGGATTTGCTATTATACCCTCGTCAGATTATATGGAATATATTTTAACGGTATCTATAAATGCGATCAATATATTCAGACAACAACTAATTGGAGTACGCACGTTGAACAGACAAATGTAAACACACACACACACACACGCACGCACGCACGCACGCACGCACACGCGCACACACACACACACACACACACACACACACACACACACACACACACAGGTGCATACATTCCTTCATTCCTTCATACATAATACATAGACGTTTAATCCTGAAGAATACTTTCGTTCAGGGGGCCAGTCGCGTCCACAGTTGACTCTAAAACTTTTTTTTTCTTACAGTAAGTCTTTTCCCAAATATGGATATTGAGATAATGTTGAGCTTCCAGAATATCCGTTCATTAGTTTTCCTTCGCCCTACATTTTTCCCCATACATTTTCCCCTGCTGTTATGTTACTGCATTTTCATACAGGAAGGCTTATCCCTAGTGAATATTTAGTTATAATTATTCCCAGCATGCCCATTCTTCAGTTTTCCTTTATCGAATATCCGCCATTCCATCCACGTTCTTTAGCCATCCAATTTGTAACCATCAATTAGCTATGAAGTATCAGTCACTAATAATTTTTAAGTCATAATTAAGGCCATAATCGTTCAACTTCTGCTTATCCGTTTCTAAACACCAAATTAACCATTATTCTGAAACTTACAATTTTGCATTCATATTCATCTGCCAGTTACAAGTATTTAACAATCAATGTATTTCATTATTCTGTCTGTTATTAGCTGCAAAATTATAAATGCCTTCATCCATTATATTTTTAAGCATCATTGTTTCCTTCAGTCCTTCACATCCAAAACAGTCAAGTTAATCCCTCATGTAAATCAGGTGTTCAGTCATCAGTTTTTATTTCAGTATATTCGAGTGACCATTTACCCAGATATACTCTTTGAACTGGACATTTTGATGCTTATTAATTATTTTCTTCTACCCGTGTGGATTATTAGCGATACATTCTCTAAGACTAAAAGTGAGAGAGTAGTAACGTTTTCCTGATTCTCTTGTACGATACTCATCCCTTCTTCTTCGTTGCTCCATCCTTCATTACTCCTTTGGTATTCCTTCCCTTCCCTTTATCCCTGTTTTCTCTCATCTGTCATCTTACTCTCTTCCTCTCCCCTTCTCGCATATCCGGCAATTTCCTTGATTCCTGTCCTTCTCCTTTTACTGCTTTTCCTTTTTCTCCCTTCTCCTTCTACTTCCTGCTGTTCAACGCTGTATTCTTTACTCATTCAGCCTTTTCTCCCACTCATTCTTTCTCCCTCTTCCTGCCCCCTTTACTTGTTTTTTTACTTTTATCGTCTCCCATCCTATACCACTGTCATATTCAGTGTCTCCACATCCCCCTACACTTCGTTTCATCACAAACTTTCGTTTTCTTTTTTCATTCCCCTACATCACTCATTTCCTTGTTTCTTTCATCCTTTCATCCTTTCTTTTTTGTCATATAATTTTCCCTTGCACTCATCATTTTCACTGTTTTTCTCCCTTCTTGCTCTTCGTTCCTTCAGTCTCCTTGCTCTATTTCTTCTCCCTCCACTCCCCCGTTTTCCTCTTCTTCATCCTCTCATGTCGCCCACTCCCTGCCTCACCCATATGGTACTCCACCCTTGTTGCTTCACCACCACCACCACCACCACCCCTACTTCAAACATTCACCACCACTACCACAACCGCCACCATCCTCACCCTTGCCACAACCATTATAACCCCTACATTACCATTATCACCACCATATCTGCCACCGTCTTCTTACTGTTTGCTACAGTCCTGTGTGTGTGTGTGTGTGTGTGTATGTGTGTGTGTGTGTGTGTGTGTGTGTGTGTGTGTGTGTGTGTGTGTGTGTGTGTGTGTGTGTGTGTGCATTTCTCAGTTCTGTCGTTGGCCACTGCACGCGACAGGAACTGTTTGCTTGTTTGCCCCGTGATTCAAGCACATCATGTTGAATTTGTTTACAGTGGTTAAGTGCAGGACACGCACGCACGCACGCACGCGCGCGCACACACACACACACACACACACACACACACACACACACACACACACACGCACACGCACGCACGCACGCACGCACACACACACACACACACACACACACACACACACACACACACACACACACACACACACACACACACACACACACACACACACACACACACACACACACACACACACACACACACACACACACACACACACACACACACACACACACACACACACAGTCTCTCTCTCTCTCTCTCTTTCAGGTAGTCCGCAGCTACTGTGTGTCCTCATGTACCTTCCTTGTCAGCGTAGCATCTCATTACCTACTATATCCCATAGGGTCTCTCCTCCCAGGCCATTCCGTCTTCCTCACTCACTCTCATAAATTAAGTTGTCCGACAACCTCCTCTAAGATTAGAGCACCAGTGTTCTTGGGAGTTGGGCAGTTGCTCTTTCTCGCACAGGTATTAAGAACTGTGAAAACATGAGTGCAAGGTTGTCAGTGGCACAGTTTTATTTTCCTTTATCAAAGGTAGGAGAAGGCCCCGTTTTGTTTGCTACAGTGTCTTCAAGATGATGGATTTAGGGTAGGCAGAATTTATTGACTGCCTTCATTTTTGGTAATCCTCACTTGCAGCCGTCAGTGTTGATATTTACGTCATCTTAATACAGTGCTCAAGGTAATCCAGTTTAGTGGTGGTGGTGGAGGGATGACCACACTCTGCCACTTCCATCATTTTATTATAACAAGTTCACAGCACGCTTCGTCCATTCAAAGCTGTATTCACTGGCTGGACTATCGTATTTCAATTTCCAAAACAAGGAACTCTCTCTGTCCCTCCATTATGCTATCGGTGTTTGTACCTTCTCCGTCCCTCATCTGTGTCATCATTATTCTTCATCTCTCTCTGTCTTTTCTCTATTCCATCCATATTCGTCCTCTGTCTGCGTCCATCTAATATCCCATCCGTTTTCTTGCTCTTTCTCTGTCCTTTCTCTATCCCATTCTTATTCGTCGTCTCTCCGTCCATCCCCTATCCCATCCTTATTCGTCCTCTCTGCCTGTCTCCTGCACAAAGTCAACCCGCCACAATAAGCCATATTCATTTCCTCTACCCGCCCATCCCAAACCTCAGGATTGCGGGCCAAACATTTCTCCGCGCCCCACTGTATTGTTTGTGGTTCTCAGATTATTTGTCTTTATTTCTCACCATTTCCTTTCGCCTTCCAGTTTTGTTCCCGTCTTTTCATCACTTCTCCTCTTTCCCGTCTATTTTCCCATTCTCTTATCACCTTGCTTTACTACTTGTTTGGTGCTGGAGAGGAGGCCTTCATGCAGTGGTACCAATATGACAGAACAGCTCCACTACTGCCGAGTTATACAAACATCTCTCAACTCCCTCCCAATCCCTAAGAGGAGGATGGTGAACCGCAGGAAGAGGGCAACTTCGGCCTGCAGTCCACCGGGTTCCCTTTCAGGTGAACTTGGGATTGGAACTAGTGCTGTTGTTGACATCGCCTTCCTCTCCCTTTTCCCATTTCCTCCCTCGCCCTTCCTTCCGTCAGATAACAAGTCACTGAGTCATTATTGTTTATACTGTTTCTCATCTAGGTCTGGTAGGCTGGTAAATTCCCTACTCTGATTACACTTGTCGCTTCTGATCAACTCCTGCCAAGTCTCTCATACTGTCAGGAAAAAATCAGTAACGAAAGCTGGTTTGATGAAGTATATTTCAGACAGCACACCATAGTTTCTGTCATCGCGAAAAGACTGATATGCTAGGTTACGAGGCTAGGCACAGCATAATTTCGCCTTATTCTTTGTAGCCCGTTCTTATGGGAGTGCCAGCAAAAAATACCATCATCATCATCAACGTCACTGTCACATCCTGCTTCCTCTTCATAAATGGGACAGCAGGAGTGAAAACCAGGTATGGGAAAGCAGACATAATACAACGGAACTATAAAGACACTGACCAAAGTAATTTCCATACTCACAGAGCGTTGTTCGGTTTTCTGGTTCGATGTTGACTTGTGTGGGACTTTGAGTGTTTGAATTCATATTATTTGTATAAGTTATATATTTACTAATTTTGTTTATTTATTTTCAATTTTTGCAGTCGGTACTCGTCCCCCCCCCCTTTTTTTTTTTCAGGCTACCATCTGGATTATTTCATTGATTCTCAGCCATGTGACGCACGACCCGTGTAATAACGACATAAATAACAGAAGCACAGTCATTGTTTTGCTGGTGGCTACTTTGGCCGCTGTTCATCACAGTTTTCAATTACCTTCTCTCCTGCGTTTTTTCTTGGCATAGTTTCGAGATTGCACACCCATCTGCATTATGGAGCCGTGTTGTTAGTGTTGGTATGACGTTGATTACCAGGTGTGAGGGGAGGGGGGGGTATGAGGGAATAGGGTGATGTGAGGTAGGGGGAGGATTAAGTGTGAAATGCTTGGGGGAGGGTGAGATGTAAGGGGTCAGGAGAGAGGATGGGGGAAACTTGAGGGGTGAGATGTGAGGGAATGCCAGAAGATATGTGAGGCAGTTGATCGTGTGTGAGTGCCGCATGAGGATGGTGGGTGTGAGGGCCATAGGATGTGTGAGTGAAAGGTATGTGGGATGAGAATGGGGCGAACGAGTTAGGAAAAAGTTGAGTGAGATCACGATATGAATAAAATATGCGAAGGAGAGGTACAAGAGAAGTGAACAGGCAGAGAGAGGGAATGCTAGTAAGATGTGGATTCATGTAAGAGTGGGGATAGAAAAGATGGAGGAAGATGCGAATGTCTGAAACTGAAAGATGTGGTATGAGGGATATACTGTAAGTGTTGTGAGGTGTGGATGAGATGCCAGGGAGGTGTGAGGGACTGAGATAAAGATAAGAATTAAAGTATGAGGGAGGAGTTAAGTGTGAAGTGTGAAGGTAGCGTGAGATGTGTGGGACGAATGAAGAGAAGTGGGTGGGAGATAATGTGGGGCGAGGGTGAGGAAGAGAGGTCAGGCAAGAGAGAGGAGAATATTGACGAGAGAAAAGATATTGAATTGAGGTCAGGCAAGAGAGAGGAGAATATTGACGAGAGAAAAGATATTGAATTGAGAACACGATACAACAACCAAAGACGAGGAACAGGAGAGAGGGATGGGCTGGAATAAAGCGGTCGAGGGTGGAGGAGGAAGAGGAGGTAAAGCGTGATTGGGTGGAGTGTCGAGGGTGGAAATGGAAGGATTAGGTCTGTTCTGCCAGGTCGTGGTAAAGGCGGACAGAGGTCATGACCTGGGGGAACAAGAAACCTGCTCGGAGTGACTTTGCATTTCGTTTGTTAAATCTCCACTATTTTTATCAACACTGTTTATGGCGAATAATGTCAAAACCTTTAGCTGTAGTTTTAGGTATATCACAGATCTCCGACGGTGGCATCAGAGTTGTTATTTATTATTCTAATTTCGGTTATAAATGTACTAAATTTAGTATTCATGTTAGCAATCATCCATTAAAGTCTGTCTCCACATCTTGTCTCTATTTTGTTTGTTTTTCAGTGTATAATATCTTAGACCAAAACTCCTTATTACCTCCGTCAAGGAGATTATGTTTTTGCCGGCATTGGATTGTTTGTTTGTGTGTTAGCAGGATTACTCAATAAGTTATGAACAGATTTTGGTTCAGATTTTTGAGGGCTAGGGTATGGCCCAAGGAACAGTCCATTAGATCCTGGTGGTGATCCGGATCATCATCTGGATCTAGGAATTTTTTTGTTTGTTTTTCTTCACATTGTCTCCAAAAGTTCTTAACGAATATCAATGAAATTTTGTGGAAGGGTGGGTCATGGATCAAGAAAGAAATGGTTACATTTTTGGTCGGATCCGGATCGTGCAGTATCATTGGCGGAGGTATGCGCTCTCTTGAGTGCTTTATAGTTTTGTTATTCTTCCATGGTGGATGCTATTTATCTGACTATTATTTCTTTGAGGGCTGTTGTGCTGAAGAGGTCTTGTTTGTTGACAGCAAGATGTAGTCTAGTGGTTGGATGAGCGATTAAGGTGAAGGTGAGAAAGGAAAGTGATAAAAGTGAAAATGAAGGTGAACAGTGATATTAAGGTTATGAGGATGAAGGGCCCCCTGGGGGTAGGGGTGTTTCAAGAATACTCCCCCAGTATCCCTGCTTGTCGTATGAGGCGATTAAACGGGTTGGTGGTGGGTTAGTGCCCCACCCCGTAAAAAGAACTAACTAAACAAGCGAATAAAGCGCCTCGGACCCGGACGGACCATACGTTGATGACTGTGGAACGGACAAAGGACATTCTTAGGGTGGGAACTTGGAATGTAAGAGGAATGAATGATGAAGTGAAAGAGTGAGAGATTGTTCAGGTGCTTGAGGATGGAAGAGTGGATATATGTGGATTGACTGAAACTAAATGGAAAGGTGAAAGGGTGAGAGAATAGGAATATGGTTTAGGTATATGTGCTTGAATTAATGAGAATGAGAGGGCATGAGAGGGAGTATGTCTGATGATTAGCAAGAAGTGGAAGGAGAATATAAGAGAGTATGGAACAGTGGGTGCAAGGATTGTATGGGTGAGGATGAAAGTAGGTATACAAGCGTGGGCGATTGTATGTGTGTATGCTCCAACAGAGGACCGAGTGGCAAGAGTGAAAGATAAGTTTTGGGTGAGAGTAGAAGCATGTATGGACAGATTTGAGAGGAGCGAGAGAGTGCTGTTGATTGGAGACATGAATGGCAAAGTTGGGAATGGACGAGTGGATGGAGTGATTGGTCAGTGGGGTGTGCCAACTGAAGTAGATGGGAATGGTAGTGCTTTGGTGGACATCTGTGCTGCTAAGGGCTTGGCAATAGCCAACATCTACTTTCGCCATAAGATGATCCACCGGTATGGATGGAGAGTAATGAGGAGGATGGATGGTGAACTTGTTGAACGAAAGGCAATGATAGACTACGTGTGTGTGGATGAACGAATGAGAAGACAAGTGTTGGATGCAAGAGTGTGGAGAGGGTGGGAGAATGGAGTCTCGGACCATCACTTAGTGATGGCCAAGGTAAAGCTGCAAAGAAAATGGTTGAGGAGACGAAGGGGAAGACAGGAGGAAACAGCTCCTGTGAGAAGAGTGGAGAAATTGCAAGAGAGTGAGAAAATGGCAGAGTATAAGAGCATAGTGGAAGAGAGATTGGGAAGGTATGAGCTAGAGCAGATGGAAGGGGTGGAAGATGTATGTAAGATATCCACAGAAGAGATAGGTGCTGCATGTGAGATGGTTTGTGGAGTGAGGAGGAGATGCAAGGGTGTGCAAGGGACATAATGGTGGAATGATGAGGTGAAAAGAACTGTGGAACAAAAGAAGAAGGCATATAGTGAATGGTTAGTGAGTAGAGGTAGGGGAGAAGATGAGAGAGAGAAGAGAGAGGTATATGTAAGCAGGAGAAGGGAGGTGAAGAGACTGGTGAAGGAGAGTAAGAAGAAAGTGGATGAAGAGTTTGGGAGGAGTCTGAGTGTGAAATGGAGGGAGAGTAAGAAATTGTTTTGGAAGGAGGTAAAGAAAGTAAGGCAGTGTGAAAGGGGAAATAGTAGGGGACTGAAAGATATGAATAATAGATTGTTGGTGGAGAAGAGAGAGAAATTGAGGAGATGGAAGGAGCACCTTGAGGATTTGTTGAATGTAGAGAGTGAGAGCAGTGTGAATATAAGTGGTTGGGGAATGGCTGGGAGAAGAAGAGATGAGAGGAGGGAGGAAGAGATCGGTAGGGCGGAAGTAGTGGAAGCAATGAAGAAGATTAAGTTGGGAAAGGCCCCAGGAATTGACGGAGTGTGTGGTGAAATGCTGAGGTATGGGAGTGAGATTGTTGTGGAGTGGATATGGAAGTTGTGTAGATTGGCTTGGGAAGAGGGAAGGGTTCCAGAGGACTGGAAATCAGGTATAATTGTTCCTTTTTACAAAGGAAAAGGGGAGAGAGAAGTATGTGGTAACCATAGGGGTATTTGCCTACTTAGTGTGACTGGTAAAATATATGGTAGAATACTCATTGATAGGGTTAGGCATATGACAGAGGAGCTAGTTGGAGAAGAACAGCAGGGAAGGAAGGTTGTTGGTTCACTGAAAGCAGTGATGAGAAATAGGGAGGTGAGTATGGAAGTTAAGAAGTCACTGCATGATAGTATTGTGATCCCTACCCTGACGCATGGAAGCGAGGCGTGGACCTTGCAAGAGGGGAACAAGTCAAGAGTGAGAGCAGTGGAAATGAGTTACTTGAGAGGAGCATGTGGAGTGACATGGAGGGACAGGTTGACGAATGAAGAAGTGAAGGAACGTTGTCGGGTGGATGTGGATGTGGTTGAGAAGATTAAGAGAAATACACTGAGGTGGTTTGGGCATGTGGAGAGAATGGAGAATGAACGACTGACTAAGACGGTGTATGTAGGTGAAATAGAGGGAGGGAGAGGGAGGGGTAGACCGAGGATGAGGTGGAGGGATGAAGTTGAGAGGTATATGAGGGAGAGGGGAGTGAGTTGGGGGGAGGGTAGTCAATTGGTGGGTGACAGAGCGACTTGGAGGCGTTTTGTCTGCGGCCACCCTTTGCGGGATTAGGGCGTCGGGCTATAGATAGATAGATAGATAGGATGAAGGGCGGGTGTGGGAGTGAGGATGAGAGCTTAGAATGACCGTGACACTGACTGAAAGAGTGAGAATGAAAGCGAGGGAAGTACAGGAGGAGTTGAGGATGAGAGGAATTGATTGGGAGGACATGACTGTAAGGACGTGAACTGAGTATGATGGATGGTGAGAAGTAAGAGAGTAAGACAGGGGATACATAGATGGGAGCAGAGGGTGTTAAGTGATGGGAGAATAGATAGAGAATCAGAGGTTGGGATAACTGTAAGGACACGAGCGAGAGTGAGTGATGATGATTCGTAGTAGTGGGTGAGGTGGATGCAAAGAGGTGAGTGTGACACCTTTGTGTAAGAGAGGAGGGAAGAGGGTAAGATCTGCGAGTGTGAGGCAGAGTTAAAAAGTAAAGGTGAGAGTGGAAGGCGGAGTTGGTTCTTGAGGACGAGAGGTAAGACAACTCTGCTGTCGCCTAGGAGTATATATTTAAGAATTATTTAGACAGCACTAACTCCCATAGTGCGATACCATATTTTAATTTATTATTGATACTACCAGGTAATATTATCTGACATAGGAGGGATACTGGGTTGCGAAGAGGTTATGACTATTCTGCCTTAACTCTTTCATTGACTGAGCTCTCCCTGTAGTTGAATAAAAATTGTTTCGTGGTGACATGTGAAGAATAAAAGTAGTATCACCGGACGAAAGGGTTAGTGAGCTGGTACAAAAACAAAACGCTGGTTAAGGTGGGATTCCTGAATACCTTTACGATCGATTCTCTGTCGTAACTTGGACGTACTTTTCCAGGAGGGATAAAGAACGGAGAGGGCCAAGCCTTCTCATGTCTGTTGTTTCTCCTACTAAAAGCAAACCTCCGCTACGATAGAAAAGTTATTGTAGGTTATATCTGTATTTCGCCGGAAGAATAAGGAAAGGGGAGTGCATAATATCCCCATGTCTCTAGTTCTTCCTGCAGAAATAAGAGTTACGATGGGGATTCGATCGTAATTTTGCTCATGTATCCCACCCCCTGGTTAAAGGAGGGTCGTGATTTTGACAGTACTAAGTTTAATGAAGCATTCCAACTCTCTTAGGATTCGGCCACACTTGTTCCAAACATGTAATGGACGAGAGGAAACAAGGCTCAGGAGTCTGTCCAACACTTAAACTCGGATACTGCAGCTTCGTTTCAGCTTATCGTTGATATATTTAGAGGGAAGTGTGGCCGCTCTGTCAAAGCTCCCACATTGACGACTAGCTACATCCAAGTACGCACGCAAGCGCACACCCACGCAAGAGCGCACTCACGCACTTAAAAACACACACACACACACACACACACACACACACACACACACACACACACACACACACACACACACACACACACACACACACACACACACACACACACACACACACACACACACACACACACACACACACACACACACACACACACACACACACACACACACACACACACTAGAAAAAGCGTACACAAAATATAACACAAGGCGTTGAAATAAATTCTTTAAAAGAGGACAGTGACACTCACCCATATTTACTTTCTCTCCCCGAACAACCACAATATATAAAGTTCTATAAGGACTCGCACCATAAGGAACCAACGCTAGTTATTGCCAAGATTACACATACTGAGAGAGAACGTTGCATATATTAGAAAAAGCAGGGTATAACTAAAAATAAAACAGCTTAAAAGAAAATATGTAGTTATATCATTACTATCACTAAAATCAAAATGTAAAAGTTATGCTTTAAGAAACATGCAAAAAAAAAAGATAATTTGTATGAACTGAAAGGATGTTAGCACACCAGTGAAAAACACTGTATACTAATCCGCCGGTTTTGGTTATTTTTATAGATATTTTTTTTTTAACTAGGAAGCTACTTAGCAAGAAATAGCCCCAAGTACGTAAAGAAATAAAGCAAAAGTCTTTCCTTAAGGTCAGCGGTTCATGATGCATATTAGGAGTCATGTATTTACAGATCCCTGATAATTCATGCCATGGTCTTGTTCTTTGTACTAACGTCAGTAAAATCAGAAACATTGTTTTTCCAGTTGTTAGCTATCATTAGACGGAATAATTAGTTGTTGAATATTTCGTAACTATACCCTTCTTATTCTAACTTGGCCCGAAAATGCCATCTTTCCATTATCAGTACTAAGCCGTAGTAAGACATTAACAGCAAAATATGATGCTTGCCACGAAGAAGTGCTGTGGAGAGGATGTGGAACCGTAGTATTGTCTTTCTGCCACTGAACTGCGTAAAAAAAACTACAAAAGAACGAAAATCTGGACTAAGTTTAGGTAAAGAAACTACCGGTATAGCTGGATAACCAGTTATTACACGTCTGTTGAGATGTAAATATATATATATTTTTCTGGCTTAGATGAGGCAGCTCTTGCACTTATGCTCGGCATTTGAAACTTTTTTTTATAACTGTGTGTGTATGTGTGGAGAGAGAGAGAGAGAGAGAGAGAGAGAGAGAGAGAGAGAGAGAGAGAGAGGAAATGTGTGTGTGTGTGTGTGTGTGTGTGTGTGTGTGTGTGTGTGTGGAGAGAGAGAGAGAGAGAGAGAGAGGAAATGTGTGTGTGTGTGTGTGTGTGTGTGTGTGGAGAGAGAGAGAGAGAGAGAGAGGAAATGTGTGTGTGTGTGTGTGTGTGTGTGTGTGTGTGGAGAGAGAGAGAGAGAGAGAGAGAGAGAGAGAGAGGAAATGTGTGTGTGTGTGTGTGTGTGTGTGTGTGTGTGTGTGGAGAGAGAGAGAGAGAGAGAGAGAATTGTATTATTCTGTTACTTTCATTTTCTATATTTCTTTCAGCTATCTAATATCTATCTCTTTCCAGGCAGGTGTTGGTGACATATGGCGTAGAACGGAGAGGGAAATAGGAAGAGAAAGAATAGTGTAGAAAGAAGGGGAAATAGGTGGGTCTCGTTGAATTATATTATGCTTGTGACGAGATGATTTAGTTGGGCTGAAAAATAACATGTATGTAATTCGTGTATTCAAGGAATTGCTTGAATTAGAGGAGGATGAAGGGAGAAAGATGTTGATGATGATGATGATGAGGAGGAGGGGGAGGAGAAAGAGGAGATGCAGGAGGAGGAGAAAGAAGAAGAGGAAGAGGAGGAGGACAAAGAGAAGAGGAGATGGAGGATTAAGAAGAGGAAGAAGAGACATTAAGATTCAGAAAATGTCAAGGAGTTTGGTCACGCCACTCGCTACAGTGTATATATTTCTGGAGAAGTGTGTTGTCAGGGATGCTTAATTTCTTCGTTCGTGGGACATACTGCACAAACGCTAAGAAAGGAGAGTGTTTTTTTTTTTTTTTTCACCCCCTCCCTCACTGCATTATATACACGCCTGATTGTTATCGACACTGGCTCTAATCTCGTGCCTTCAGGTGGGACTTCTTCAGCCCGGCCCGTGCACTGCGGCTGACGACTCTCACTTTTATCCCAGTCCTTGAGCCTACACCCTGCATGCTGGCTGACGACGCTAGCCTTTATATCAGTTCTTGAATTTTTCTGGTGTAGATTATTGTTGACATCCATAAACACCATGTATCAGCGTCACCTGGCCTAATCATTATAGCAGTTAGACCGGTATATAATTAGGAAGCAGAGAACCCTTCCCCCTCTCCCATGTATGTAGTCTGTCTTGGAGTAAAAGCTGGAGTTATTGTTTTGCTTCTGGAGGGGAATTTTCACTCTTGGTGTTCCCTACTTTCGTCATAAGATGATCCATCGGTATACATGGAAAGTAATGAGGAGGATGGATGGTGAACTTGTTGAACGAAAGGCAATGATAGACTACGTGTGTGTGGATGAGCGAATGAGAAGACAAGTGTTGGATGGAAGAGTGTGGAGAGGGTGGGGGAATGGAGTCTCGGACCATCACTTAGTGATGGCCAAGGTAGAGCTGCAAAGAAAGTGGTTGAGGAGACGAAGGGGAAGACAGTGGTTGAGGAGACGAAGGGGAAGACAGGAGGAAGCAACTCCTGTGAGAAGAGTGGAGAAATTGCAAGATAGTGAGAAAATGACAGAGTATAAGAGCATAGTGGAAGAAAGATTGGGAAGGTATGAGCTAGAGCAGATGGAAGGGGTGGAAGACGTATGTAAGATATTCACGGAAGAGATAGGCGCAGCGTGTGAGACGGTTTGTGGAGTGAGGAGGAGATGCAAGGGTGTGCAAGGGACAGCATGGTGGAATGCTGAGGTGAAACAAGCTGTGGAACAAAAGAAGAAGGCATATAGTGAATGGTTAGCGAGTAGAGGTAGGGGAGGAGATGAGAGAGAGAAGAGAGAGGTATATGTGAGCAGGAGAAGGGAGGTTAAGAGACTGGTGAAGGAGAGTAAGAAGAAAGTGGATGAAGAGTTTGGGAGGAATCTGAGTGTGAAATGGAGGGAGAGTAAGAAATTGTTTTGTAAGGAGGTAAAGAAAGTAAGGCAGTGTGAAAGGGGAAATAGTAAGGGAGTGAAAGATAGGAATAATAGATTGTTGGTGGAGAAGAGAGAGAAACTGAGGAGATGGAAGGAGCACTTTGAGGATTTGTTGAATGTAGAGAGTGAGAGCAGTGCGAGTATAAGTGGTTGGGGAATGGCTGGGAGAAGAAGAGATGAGAGGAGGGAGGAAGAGATCAGTAGGGCGGAAGTAGTGGAAGCGATGAAGAATGTTAAGTTGGGAAAGGCCCCAGGAATTGATGGAGTGTGTGGTGAAATGCTTAGGTATGGGGGTGAGATTGTTGTGGAGTGGATATGGAAGTTGTGTGGATTGGCTTGGGAAGAGGGAAGGGTTCCAGAAGACTGGAAATCAGGTATAATTGTTCCTTTATACAAAGGAAAAGGGGAGAGAGAAGTATGTGGTAACCATAGGGGTATTTGCCTACTTAGTGTAGAATACTCATTGATAGGGTTAGGCATATGACAGAGGAGCTAGTTGGAGAAGAACAAGGGGGATTTAGGAAGGGAAAAGGGTGTGTAGATCAGATATTTGTTCTAAGATGTTTAGTGGAGAAGTATCTAGAGAAGGGAAGGAAAGTGTATGCTGCCTTCATGGACTTGGAGAAAGCTTATGACAGAATAGATAGGCAAGGTAAGTGGAAGGTATTAGGAATATATGGAGTGGAGGGGAAATTGTTGAGTGCTGTGAAGAGTATGTACGAGGAAGCTAGGGCTACGGTGCGAGTGGATGGTGAGCTGAGTGAGTTCTTTGATCTCAATGTGGGACTGAAACAGGGTTGTGTGGTCTCCATGGCTGTTTAATATATACATGGATGGGGTTGTAAAGGAGGTGCAGGGTAGGGCAGTGGATGTGGGGGTGGCTCTAATGAATGAGGGTGAGATTTGGAAGCTTCCGGTGTTGCTGTTTGCTGATGATACAGTACTATTGAGTGAAGATGAATGGGAGTTGCAAGGTTTGGTGAATGAATTTGGGACAGTGTGTAGGAGGAGGAATCTGAAAGTTAATGTAAACAAAAGTAAAGTTATGGTGTTTGAGAGGAATGAAGTCACAGAGTGTGCAGTGAGGTTGGATGGTGAGGATATGGAGAATGTGAGTGCAATCAAGTACTTGGGTAGTGTGTTGAGGAAGGATGGAACTTTGGGGGATGAAGTGCATGAAAGGGTACAGCAGGGAAGGAAGGTTGTTGGTACACTGAAAGCAGTGATGAGAAATAGGGAGGTGAGTATGGAAGTTAAGAAGTCACTGCATGATAGTATTGTGATCCCTACCCTGACGTATGGAAGCGAGGCATGGACCTTGCAAGAGGGGAACAAGTCAAGAGTGAGAGCAGTGGAAATGAGTTACTTGAGAGGACCATGTGGAGTGACGTGGAGGGACTGGTTGACGAATGAAGAAGTGAAGGAACGCTGTGGGGTGGATGTGGATGTGGTTGAGAAGATTAGGAGAAATACACTGAGGTGGTTTGGACATGTGAAGAGAATGGAGAATGAAAGACTGACTAAGAGGGTGTATGTAGGTGAGGTGGAGGGAGGAGAGGGAGAGGTAGACCGAGGATGAGGTGAAGGGATGGAGTTGAGAGGTATATGAGGGAGGGGGGGGTGAGTTGGGGGAGGGTAGTCACATGGTGGGTGACAGAGCGACTTGGAGGCGTTTTGTCTGCGGCCACCCTTTGCGGGATTAGGGCATCGGGCTATAGATAGATAAATAGATAGTGTTCCCTCATTACTCTTTCTTGTTTTTTCTCTCATGATCCTGGAAGACAAATGTGGTAATTATGGACCTCAGGCAGAAGACTGTGGCCAGGTGCGTTTGCTTGGTATCGGAGGGAGGAGAATGGGAATTAACTCCTGTAAACACACACACACACACACACACACACACACACACACACACACACACACACACACACACACACACACACACACACACACACACACACACACACACACACACACACACACACACACACACACACACACACACACACACACACACACACACACACACACACACACACACACACACACACACACACACACACACACACACACACACACACACACACACACACACACACACACACACACACACACACACACACACACACACACACACACACACACACACACACACACACACACACACACACACACACACACACACACACACACACACACACACACACACACACACACACACACACACACACACACACACACACACACACACACACACACACACACACACACACACACACACACACACTTCTTTGACCTCTCAGCACAGTATGCCTTGCTCCCTTGACAGTATTTGCTTGTTCAGGGTAAAGGTGCGTTATCATAAGTGTTGCAGACGATTCATTTAAGTAACAGGGATGGTTTATGGCATTGTTCATGGATGAAAATATAATCGGCGATTCCGAAACATGAAAGTACTTGTTCCGTTCGCCTGTAAGTATCTGGGTACTGGAGTGGTTCACAGATTGTTAAATTCATTTTGCGTTAGCTAAAATATAATGATTTAAGTGCGATCCTTGAAATGGTTTAGATAATATATGCATTCACTCTTCCAGAGTACTCTGGTCGGGGTATATGTTTTGTAGTATTATTAGCCAACTGTCAGTACAGAAAACAATAAACAACGACAAAAAAGGAAAAAATTGGGTATATGACAAGGAACCAGACCAAACATGAAAGTTGGACTGGAGTGCATGGCTGAGTAATTCAGTGAGCAACACAGACTGTGATGGTCAGTCACGGCTGCTGCGTCTCCACCTGTTTGTTTCCTCTGCCAACACCTGCTGACCCCCCCTCTCTCTCTCTCTCTCTCACACACACACACACACACACACACACACACACACACACACACACACACACACACACACACACACACACACACACACACACACACACACACACACACACACACACACACACACACACACACACACACACACACACACACACACACACACACACACACACACACACACACACACACACACACAGTTGAAGATGAAGGGTTGAACATGACGCAGTGAGAATTGTGAGGCTGCAGTGAAAACGATATGAACAGTACATAATTCGACTTCATGTAACGCCCATTATCTACATCAGGTTGTTCCCTGTCTGCCTATAACTGTGTTTTTTCATTTAAAAAACTGAATCCTATACTGAGATGCTCTCAAGTTTTTTTTTTTTTTTTTAATAGAAAAGGAAACTCAAGACTGAGAGTCTAGAAGGCTTGTTACTTCTAATGAAAGTTTTCATAAAGGAAGTCAGAACCAAGAACAAGTTATATTGATTTTCCCAGATACATTGCTTTAAAAAATAATTCATAAACAGTGGGAAAAACAGCCTGTGGGCAGATCGAGGTATGATCAGTTGTTTGAATGAAATACAAGGATTATGGATTAACATTTGCAGGAGAGTTGGACATAACATGGGTGACACTCCTTTACACTGCATACGCTGTCGTGATTTGAGTGTCTTCATGAACCATAAGACATTTAGGAAGGGAAGTTTTTTGCTTCATTTTTGTGTCCCCTTTATTTATTCTTGCATTCTATTACCTAAGCTACGAAGCTGGGTCTCCTCCTTATTTTCAAGGGCAATTTTTTTGTTTACTTGCATCCCTCGTCATTTTCTCCCGTCTCATTCTCTTCACCTTTTCCTCTGGTATCTTCTGTCATAAATATTCTACTCTCTGTTTCTCCTTTCGCATATCCCGTCTTCCTCATTCTTTATTAACTCGTCTTCCGTCTCTCCTCATTTTTTTACCTTCTCCATCCTCTCTCTTCCCGTGTGTTATCTTCCCCGCTTTCTTTATACATCCCACTCTACCAGTCTTGTTTATCACCCAATTCCTCTTCATTACCCACACTTTTTACCAATCTTTCTCCTCTTTCCTCTCCTCCCTGTCCCTATACTCCTCCTCTATTTCTCTCTTTTTTCCAGATTTCCCCCGTCCCATTTCCTCTACCATTTTACTTCCACTTTCCTAAATTTCTTCTCTCGTTCTTCTCTGCAGTTTTGCCTTCATATTCTCTTTGTCCGAATGCTCCTCTCCCCCCCTTCTCGTCCTCACTGTTTCTTCCCCATCCTTCATCCATCCTTTCTCTTTCTCTCTTTCCCCTCCTCTCCAACATTATTCTTTCCAGATTTCCCCTTTCTCACACACACCTCTCTCTTTCCCCCTTTCTTATCCCCCATCTCCATCACCCCAACTCCCTTCTTTCCCTGACTACAACACCGATGTTCAACAGTGTCGTGGCCTGTGATTTGTCCCTAGTGAGTGTCCCATTTCGGAGTTGAGGGCAGAAGGAACAGAGAAGTCACCAGAACTTGACTGATGAATATGATGAATGAGTACACACCATATGAGGCAGCAAGGGGCAGATTGGTGTGATGAGGTAGAGTAGTGACTTTTTTTTTTTTTAATAGAATAAAGAAACATACCAGAAAACACCCGAAAGTCGCGCCTTAAAAGAAAGTAAATACCGGTAAATAAGATAAATATAAACGAAATAGGAGCCTGGAGGTGTTTTGCAGCAGCCAGTCTGGATAAAGTGTAGGTTTACTCGCGTGGCATAGATAGGTAAATACATGAATCACCCGCCACCCCCTTCACCACAAGTTACGAGAGTGAAACACGAGACGCACCACCCGACCTGTGCCCATGATAAAGCTGTCTGTCTTGGGCCAACACGACAGGTGGTGTGGTTACGTTGTGTGGGTATCGGATGAACCCATAAATCCTGCCCTGACCCTGACCACCAGTACATCTCACTCTATTTTGCGTTTGTTCATTAAATGTCGGTAACATCTTTTTTTTATGATATGTATATTTCATTAGTAGAATCGTCCCTCAAAGTTCCATGACCTTCTTATCTAACTAGTTATCACACCATTTCCAATGATATTTAATGTCCACAGATGCACAGTTAGACTAGAACTTGTATTATCATGTTCTTAAGCAAAATCTTTTCTTGCCAGCCAGTCTGTAAATATACAGTTATAAACTATACAAGCATCAATTTTTACTTGACTTCCAATTTGTTTGAGATGGTGGCAGTGTAGGTGAAGGACACAGGACACAGTAAACCTTCAGTTGGTAGGGTGAGGCAGGGTGAAACACAACACTCCAAGTATGCTAACAGTATACAGATGATGGTGAACTTACTTGGTTCACTGTATCACTCACAACATTGTATACACATAGTCTTCGTATAATGGTTCTCTTTCCATCCCTCTGTCTGTGTGTATAGTCGTTGCTAGATTCCAAAAATTAATCCAAGATGGCGGGGACAGTCTCCCAACTTAAGTTCCTCTCTCTCCATCCCCTTGTTGACTCTCCCTCTTGCCAGCCACTTTACCTTCTCCCCTTTTTCTTTTTGCCGTATTCTTATTCTTTTATCACTTCCTCCCACGCCAGCTTTCTCCACCCAGTCTATATTCACACTGTCCCACCCTCTGTCCACTTTTCCTCTCTTCCTTCATTCCCTCGACCTGTACCTTCATCTTGCCCTCCTTCCCTTCCTCTCATTCCAGTTCCTTCAGTCCCTTCATTATATTGTTCTGTTACTATCCTGTGGTGTTCTCTCTCCTCTCCCACTACACTGCGATATCCACTCATACCCTTTCCCTTCTTCACACCTTTCTCCCTCCTTTGTATTTTGTCCTTTCTGTCGCCACTTCCCCCTTTCTCTCTTCACTTTTCCTTCTATCCCTCTTCACTCCTCACTCTTCCATTATTTTTCTCTTGTCCCTTTACCTCTTCCTCCCTACTTTCCTCCCTACCTGTTTCCTTCCCTTCCCTTTCCTTCACTTTCCATTTTACTCTGATTACCTCCGAGATGACCCCAACGCCACGCAAAATACAGAGACCGAGACACAGAACACCAAGTCATTAGGACTTTGCTTCGTAAAAGTAAGGGTAATTGTGGTCCCATCCGCCATTCTGGTGATAGGGAGCTGAGGAACGTTTGTATAACCCAGTCAGTGGAGCTACATCAGGAAGGCATCCCTCTCGAGTACTGTTTCACGTAGTAACTATTTATAATTAACACTGATGGAGGAATGTGTGTCCGTATGCACACCTTGCCCTCCCACCTCACCTTTTGACAAACTCATGATACTTTAGACCAGACCATGTGAGGTGGCATTTGACAAGGAAGCCACAATGATTAAGTGGTGGTTTTGTGCTGTTGACAATTTTCGCTGCATTAGATCATAAACGCTTTGTGATTCAAACAAGAAATTCAAGAACTCACTTACAATTACCTTAACATTTGCTTAGAACAGCAGCGAATGATGAGATTTGTGAACACAGCCACCCTCAGTATCACGTCAGGTGTTTATTGACCAAGTACTATTCATTAAATTTTGTTGTTTCTGTAAGCCGACAGCCATTTATACATCTCCGGGATTTCACCCACAGGTGGTGGCCTTAACAGAAGGGTATCTGTGCGACTTCGTCCTCACACATCTTTTCTGTTCTGTTTCTGTAACCATTTTTCTTCCACCGACATTTCTCTCGTATCCATTCCACTGTGCCATGCCACATACCCTGAGCTCTTTCCTCAAGTCCAGTTCATTTATACAAGAAACCAAGAAACACAAACACACACACACACACACACACACACACACACACACACACACACACACACACACACACACACACACACACACACACACACACACACACACACACACACACACACACACACACACACACACACACACACACACACACACACACACACACACACACACACACACACACACACACACACACACACACACCATCCATCCATCATCTATCATCTAACCAATTATTACCAGTGCACAGACTTCTCATTGTGGGAGTTGAAAGGAGTACTGGGGAATTAGGCAACGGACTAAGGCCCTACAAAGGTAATTATAAGGACACATCAGTTCAGTATTGGGAGTAAGGTAGGATATAAGGAGGGGATCGGTATTAATAATAATGACTCCACTCGCCCCTGATAATGACGAGGTGTGTGTGTGTGTGTGTGTGTGTGTGTGTGTGTGTGTGTGTGTGTGAGAGAGAGAGAGAGAGAGAGAGAGAGAGAGAGAGAGAGAAGAGAGAGAGAGAGAGTTTATAGAATTTTCATGACCACACTTGTATTTTTTGTGTCTGCTGTCTTAAATGTGTGTGTGTGTGTGTGTGTGTGTGTGTGTGTGTGTGTGTGTGTGTGTGTGATAGAATATAAATCTGCTAAGGGGTATGGTAATTTCAGCACGGCACAAGAACCGCCACTCAGGTAGTGTCTTGCTTATCGAGTCCAAGTGTGGGGCAGTGTGAGGTAAAGTTAGCGAAGTAGGGTGTGGCACTGTAAAAGAAAATGTAAGGCATTGTGAGAAAAAATAGGTACGTTGTGTGAGAAAGTGTGGGAAAGGCAAGGACAGTGTGATGAAATGTGGAACTGTGTGAGGAATTCTGAGTCAGTGTGAGGTAAAGAAAAGGGAGTTGGTGTAAGAAAGAGTGAGGAAAATTAAGGCAGTTTACCTCAGTAAGGGAAATACAGTGCGAGGAAATATGGGTAAATGTGAGTCACGTTAGGAGAGAGAGTGTGAGGCACTGTGAGACTGTGTGCGGTAGTGTGAGAATGAAACAGTGTGAGACTGTGTACTCATAAGACAAAATGAGACAGTTTGATATAGTTTGTGGCAGTGTGGCAGTGATGAATTGTGGAGCAGTGTAAGAATGTAGGGCCGCGTGATGCAGTTTGGCGTAGTTTGTGGCAGTGTGTAACAGTGTTGCAGTGTGGGACAGTGTGGGGCTGCATGATGCAGTTTGGCGTGGTTTGTGGCGGTGCGTGGCAGTGTTGCAGTGTGAGACAGTGTGGGGCCGCGTGATGCAGTTTGGCGTAGTTTGTGGCGGTGTGAGGCAGTGTTGCAGTGTGGAGCAGTGTGTGACAGTGTGACAGCATGATGCAGTTTGGCTTAGTTTGCGGCAGTGTGAGATAGTGTTGCAGTGTGAAGCAGTGTGGGGCAGTGTGAGCCTCCCTTCCTCATGTAATCTCCCACTCCATCTCTCCACTCAATCTCTAATGCTGATAATCCTGGATCAGTACTTTTGTGGAGTCTAACCTCTCAGCCTGCTTGCTCAGACGTTGTTTTCACGCAGTTAAAACCATGATGCACCCAACACACATTGTTTGTTTGTTTGTTTGTTTTTACTTTACCCGCTTGAACATACATCATTCTTCATCAGACTGCCACTACGGGTGTATCTCTCATGACTCTCCTTCCAAAAGAAGACATCAGCACTCTTAAGAATAGTTTACATTAAGCTTCTTATATTTTTTTCTTTTAAGATTTAGAACTTTGTACAGGTATTTAGGGAGTGAGAGAGAGAGAGAGAGAGTGTGTGTGTGTGTGTGTGTGTGTGTGTGTGTGTGTGTGTGTGTGTGTGTGTGTGTGTGTGTGAGAGAGAGAGAGAGAGAGGGGGGGGATAACTGCCCAGATATCCCATTCGTGCAACATCAAAGTGAGGTGGTAGAGTAAGACCGTCTTGTAATATTATGCTAATCTCGTAGATCAGTCCCAGTTTGTCGCTCCTTATACCACTTCTTTTCAGTCTGTCCAGTTCCATTCACGCCCTGCACTCTTGGATTCTCTGACCACTATAATTTTGTTCCTCTCTTGCTCCATTCTTCAACCTTCTCTCCTTCCTCTCCCTCGCCCCTTTCGCTTCTTGTCTCAGTAGACTCGTACTACTTTCCAATCTCTCATCAGTCGCCCTGTCCACAAGCGTCTCTTCCTTCTCTTTTGTTTATATCTTCATTATAGTTCCTGTCTCATTTCTCACACCATTTCTGCTCCGGTTGTGTCAGGTTTCCCTATCCACTGTGGTTATCATGTACTTTCACCCTGTTTCCTTATGTCTTAGTATTTGTCTGACCATCTGTTTGCATAAAGCCTGACGCTATACCCCATGAAAGATGTATAGCCAGCATTTTTGTCCATATTCACAGCAACTCTTTCGTCCACAGAACACTGCCTTCCTTCATATACCTTGCCTCTCCACCTTAAAAGTATCCGCTGCATTTTTTTTCCCTTATTCACATCAATCCTTCCTGCCACAACACACAGCGTCCCTCATATACATTCTCCACCTAAAGAAATCTCTGGCATTTTTGTCTCTATTCACAGCAACCCTTTCGCCTACAGCACGCTGCGCTTTCTCGTATACCTTACTTCTCAGCCTCCAGTGTTTTATGTTGCCTGACACCCCGGGGGGCTGATAGCTTTGAGGGGAGGGATGAGGAAGGAGGTGGCCAGGCTGGGGTGATAAACTGATGTAATAATGGAACTGCCGTTATTATACAAAGGGTTACGAAGTGCCGCACCGTTCCCTGCATTAACACCTTTTTAACCGCGACATCACGGATTTTTCTTACGTGGTTCATTTGGTTGTTAATTGGCTCATTTGAATATGAATACGAGTATGTGTGTGAAGCCACCCTCTCTTGAGAAATGATAGCTTCAGGGCTTCATCCAAGTTGGTCAGATGTGGGCGGGGAAGCATGCGAGAGTTTGCAATTAACTCCTTCAGTCCGATGTCCATTATTTCGTACCTCAAGACTTGAGGAACTGAAGGGGTTAGATATACCTTTCATTAACTCTTCTTACGAGAGAGGTCATCCCCAGGGCTACGTAAATCATTTGGAGGTGATAATATTAGGCCAGCAATTCACTGGATTCAAGGGTTTAACAATTCCCTAGACTGCCACATGATGGTAATTACTATGTACAACCGACGTCAAAAGTCCTGTCGCCTCTCCTAACTCATTGCCCACCGACCGAGAAAAAACAATAAATTTGGTACCTGCAACAAACGACGCTTATGGCACTGATTTGAGGCCAAATGAAGTCATCAATGTCGGTCGCTGCGGATTCACCACACTGGTTGTCAAAGTGCATGGATAGAAAAGCAGGAAAGGCGACAGAATAAATGATGGTGACCGTACGTTCACTGTATGGCGCTGCTTACACTCCCACAGTACCTCCAGTAAGGCTTGAGGTGGTACAGTACATCAACACAGCGCTATTAACTACTTCACTCTCGTCCCTTGCCAGCCGCCACCACACTCCTGGGCCGGAATTGACCTTTCCATTCCTCTATAATCTCACTCCTCACGTTACCTTCTCTTTACACTTTTTCCCCATTCCTCTGTGTCCTTTTCTTCTGTCTTTTTACTTTCTCTTTCTTGTCCCCTTTCTCTCCCATTTCTTTTTCTCCATTCTCTTTGTGACTTCGCTCTCTCTTTTCCTCTGCGTGCCTCCTTTCCTCCTTGGAAAAAAAAAAAAAAACTCCCTCCTTCGCAGGAATGACAAGGAAAGGAAAATGCAGTCTTCCCGAATGTGTTGTTCCCACTGCAATAAAGGTCTTAATTATGAAAAATCAATTATCGTATATCTTTTATGCAGGAAAAAGAACGGAAGAGTGCAGAATCTACTACTGCTGCTGCTGCTACTACTACTCTACTACTACTACTACTATACTACTACTACTACTACTACCACCACCGCCGCCGCCGCCGCCACCGCCGCCGCCGCCGCCACTACTACTACTATTACTACTACAACATCATATTGCCAATACTTTATATATTTTAACCTTAACATAGCAATTTTGTTTTAATTTTACAGTAAAGGTTTTTGTGTTAGCTTAATAGATCGTTTTGAACTAATAATTGCTGAATTGTGTGTTAACCGATTTTATTTTTTATCTCAGTAGTTTACTCCCTTGGTATTAGTAAAGTAAGTAGGATAATCTATGGGAATGCATGTTCTCGATTTTTTTTTTATCTAACGTAACATATTATTCCCAGTTCCCTAGCTTGTTTCCTTTCTCTTTTCCCATCACTTCCCTTGAGAGAGAGAGAGAGAGAGAGAGAGAGAGAGAGAGAGACTGACTGACTGACTGGTTATAAGTTACACTCTTATTTTTACTTTTTCCAGAACCTTCTCAAACTTGAGTGACAGTGCACCGTGGAAATGAGGTGACGTTAAATGTTTATTAATTTATTTATTGCCTCCGCCAAGGAGGGTATGTTTACCCCGCGCTGGTTGGTTTGTCTGTTTGTCTGTTACCAGGAGTACTCAAAAAGTTATGAACGGATTTTGATGAAATTTCGTGGAAGGTGGGCCATCCGGAGTATCCCTTACAATATCTCCAAAAGTTCTCAGTGAATTTCAGTGAAACTGTGGGACCATGGACCATGAAAGAAATGATTAAAGTTTGGGGCGGATCCGGATCCGGATCTTTTTAATGGCGATGGCATTGGCGGAGGTATGCGTTTTCTGAGTGCTTTCTAGTTATTATTATTATTATTATTATTATTATTATTATTACTTGGGTAGTGTGATGAGTAGGGATGGAACTTTGGGGGATGAAGTACGTGAAAGGGTACAGCAGGGAAGGAAGGTTGTTGGTACACTGAAAGCAGTGATGAGAAATAGGGAGGTGAGTATGAAAGTTAAGAAGTCACTGCATGATAGTATTGTAATCCCTACCCTGACGTATGGAAGCGAGGCATGGACCTTGCAAGAGGGGAACAAGTCAAGAGTGAGAGCAGTGGAAATGAGTTACTTGAGAGGAGCATGTGGAGTGATGTGGAGGGACAGGTTGACGAATGAAGAAGTGAAGGAACGTTGTGGGGTGGATGTGGATGTGGTTGAGAAGATTAGGAGAAATACACTGAGGTGGTTTGGACATGTGAAGAGAATGGAGAATGAAAGATTGACTAAGACGGTGTATGTAGGTGAGGTGGGGGGAGGGAGAGGGAGAGGTAGACCGAGGATGAGGTGGAGCGATGGAGTTGAGAGGTATATGAAGGAGGGGGGGGGGAGTTGGGGGGAGGGTAGTCAAATGGTGGGTGACAGAGCGACTTGGAGGCGTTTTGTCTGCGGCCACCCTTTGCGGGATCAGGGCGTCGGGCTATAGATAGATAGATAGATAGATTATTATTATTTAATTACGATTATTATTAGTATTAGTATATTATTACTATTATTGGTTTTTACTGCTCACGTAATGCCACTCAGGGATGAGTGAGGCTGGTCGCTCTCATCTTAAATGTCAGGACCAGCTTCCCTAGCCCCGGGCTCCTAGCTCCTCATGGGGCAACGTACCGGTAGGATTGGATGATAGATGGATGGATGATGATGATGATGATGATGATGATGGAGATGATGATGATGATGATTTTTATTATTACATATAGGAGGGGAAGAAGTGGGGATTGATGAAGGAAGGTTGGTGGAGGGAGAGAAGGGCGAGTGTTGGGGGTAAGAGGAGGGGAGAAGAGAAATTGATGGGGAGGAAAGAGGGGGAGGAAGAGGTTGGGGTTAAAGAGCAATGGAGAAGAGAGAAAAAGAAAGATTAAGCACTTCACTTCGTCTTTGGAAATTCTGTTCTTGCTGTTCTTAGACTTTCCTCAGCTGTGGAAACTCCCTCAGAAGTGGAAAGATTCTTGGATGAGAGATAGATATATAGATAGATATGTAGGTAGGTGTCCTCCACGATTGGCTCGAAAAGTCTCCTAAGCTGAAATTAAATGATATGGAGATGAGGAGAGAATATTTTTAAAAGACATAATAGTAAAGAAGGGGGTTTATGAAGGGAGGAGAAAGAGAAGGAAATGGAGGGAAGCAGAACGACAAAAAGTGCTGGAGGAAGAGAAGAGAAACAGGGAGGGGAAAGGATGGGGAAATGGAGGAAGAGGAAGGGAAGAAAAGAGAGGGGAAGGGGGGAAGA
This sequence comes from Coenobita brevimanus, assembly GCF_032717465.1. Classification (NCBI taxonomy): domain Eukaryota; kingdom Metazoa; phylum Arthropoda; class Malacostraca; order Decapoda; family Coenobitidae; genus Coenobita; species Coenobita brevimanus. The sequence continues at coordinate 8,953,078 of NC_137046.1, forward strand.
TGAAGGAGGAGAAAGGAGAAGGGAAGGGGAGAGAGTGGGTTTGTCCCTCCTACACTTCACCTTTTACCCTCTGCCGCCTGGCCCCACAACTCATCAGTGTTGTGTTGTGGTGTTGATGTTAGCATTGGTGGTGGTGGTGGTGGTGGTCTCTCTCTCTCTCTCTCTCTCTCTCTCTCGTCTCCCTTTCTCCCTACTCCGGCCCCCCCCACCCCTACCTGTCCCAACCAACTGGCGTGACTTGGCGGATCAAATTAATGCTGACAAATCCCACTCTCACCTCCGACCCTCCTTAGACGAAGCGTAAGGCTGCCTAGGCTGGCTGTCCCACCCTGACCCCCTGCCATGATAAAGGTCTGTACTTTCATCGGTTAAAGAGGCTTCCTGGCACCTCTTCCTTAGCGATTCATTTTTCGATTTGTCTTTGGATATATTAAATGAATTTATGTAACACAGGGGAAGGACAGTAAGATTTTATAAGCAAAATAAATCACTTAAGAAAAAGTATTAGGGAGCTTCCTTACACGACAAGAATTTGGGTCAAAGAGACTGTATTTTGTTAATTTTTAGGAGGCTTACTCTTTCCCTTCTCAGACAAAACCTATGCCTGCTGCCTCGCCTCGCTCCCTTGCCGTCATGAAGGGACTGTATACTCGAAGATTAGTTCATTATACCCCTCTTAAGACACAGCGAAGGGCTACCCACAGACCCACTTTCTCTTTCCCCAACATCAGTGGTCAGAGACTACATTCTCGTAGGTTTAGGAAGGTCACCATACCCCTCCTAACACAAGACGTACGGATACCCAGGCCCGCTGTCTCACCCTCACTTTCTTGCCTAACCATTTACTTGATGTGTTTGGGCTAAGTGAGTAGTGATGAATGTTATGGATTATTATGCCAGGCTGGTTGGCTCGTTCTCGTCTAGGATAGTGAAGCAGGAGACTCACACACATTATTTCGACTAAAAACGGCACGAAAATAGGGAGAAGCTTTCCCTGTGCTTTATATAGATGTTAATATGTGCAGTGGTGGTACGTTTTCTTTGTGTGCGGCATACACATGAAAAATAACTAAGTTGCCTAATATGTGAAGCAGCATCATGGACTGAATCGTTCGCATTTACCGATGACTCTGTAACTATTGTAGCTAAAACTATAGTACAACTAACTTGGATTTTTGACCAAATTAAACATTATTCGTGTAGGGAGCTGTTCACGTTAGCAGTATGGCAAACAAGCAGCCTCATAGCACGAGCGTCGTGGGAGTGAGGGGTTGGGTGGGGTGTATGGTGGAACTGGGATTTCCTTCTCGTTTGAGTCATGTCCTCGACCCCATAATGAAAACGGGAAACAGGACTGGGATCTTGTAAAAATTTATTAATAATCGGCAAAACTTGAAATATATATCCTGAAAGTGAGGGGAAAAAAAACTGAAAGAAATATATTTATAAAATGCAAAACTTTCAAAATATAACCTGGAAGTGTGGAAAAAAATGAAATATATATATTTGTAGATTATAAAACTTTCAAAATATAACTTGAAAGCGAGGGAAAAATAAACTGAAGAAATATAAAGTTACAGAAGTGTCAAACTGTTCAGTGGCGTCCTATTCAGAAACATGAAATATTGGAAAACAAGGAAGCAGGAAAGCTGCATTAAGCCAATCGACCCATAGGAGGTAACTTCTGAGAAAAGGAGAAAGTCAGATATGGTGGCAGGCGAAGGAACGCTTGAGAGAAAGACGCCAGAGACTCGTGTAATAGAATTCCATTAGCTTTTTTGTTCGGTGTGGCAGTGAAAGTGGCCACTGACAGTGAGCCAGTGATTGTAGCATGTCACTGACCTTCACTGGGAAACTGATACCAGATAGAGTGTTGTTGATGAAGGAACGATACGGAAGGGGATGAGAGAGAGAGAGAGAGAGAGAGAGAGAGAGAGAGAGAGAGAGAGAGAGAGAGAGAGAGAGAGAGAGAGAGAAAAAATAAATAAAAAAATCGTTTATAAAAAGTATCAGAAGGGGAGACAGAATAGCAGTGAGAGTCTGAGAGAATATTGAAGGGTGTCTTGGGGTGGAGTAAAATTTGTTTTATGTTTCATCTTGCTTTGGAACAATTATTTTGGTCAGTGTAAGAGTTACTATGTATATTATTCATGAGTTTGGAAGTATAAATTTTTACGGCACACAATTTAACAGAAAAAAAAATTAAAAAATAACCAAGAATTATTTGGAGGACGTATGTGGGTGATACATGATGGGAGATCCTGTTTCGTGGGGGAAGGGAAGGATAAGAAAGGTTTAAAAACAATTTTGAGGTTAGGGAGTGTTTGATGGTGGCTGGTATGTCGTGGGAGGATGGTTCGACACTGAGGAGGGACAGAATGACAACAAGTCCTTTTTTAGAGGCACCCCCTCGCAAGATGCAATAGATGAAAGAAATATGGATGTATTTGTTAAGTTACTTGTATCACGTAGAAGTTATGCACTGACTAAAAAATGAATTTCATAAAGTTCACTGAATGTTTTAAAACGTATATAGCTACACGGCGATCGGAAGGCCACTGTGTAGACGATGCCACTCCTCACAGTGCCACACCTCTTGCGTCCATACTGTACACCGCCCACTATACTACCCCACAAATAGCCACACATCGCACAAATCCCACACTTCTGTTCCTGACACACATTCACCTCACCGTCACAACCCAACACTTCAGCTCCTAAAGTACATACCTCACCGTCACAACGTATACTGCCACAGGTGATTCTGCCATACTGCACACCTCACACCACTACCCTTATAAGCTACAACACATCGCACGCATACCCCACTTCTGCACTTTACACACATACTTCACCATTAAAACTTATACTACCACAGGTCATACTGTCATATGCACACCTCACACTACAACCCCCACGGACTACGACACATTGCACACGCCCCACGCATCTACACCGTCATAACTTACACTGCTGCACCTCCTCTTTACTACTATACGGATACCTATTAAACTACTTTCATAATATAGTGTGATTTTTATTAATATATTTAATGGGTAATCTACACCTTTTTACCCGCAAAATGTTATCCGCTCAAGATTCTGCATATAAGACCTCTTCCTCTTAGCCTGGCTCAGAAAGAAGTGTTTTTGAGGGCGTAGTATATGGCAGTCAGGCTTTTATCTGCAGGTGAAGATGTGAGGGTGGTGGGATGGGGTAAGGGAGTACTCCTTCTTTCATCTTTGTTTTTCTCTTGAACGATAAGTTAGTCGTCGTGCGAAGAGAGAAAATGTTACTCGTTACAATAGCATACGAAAGTTTTAAAGGCAGAACAACCTTCCCTGCAATTATCTGGCTAATTTCACGTCTTTCCTGTTTTCATCTGATTCTCCTCCTTCCCACCCTGCCTCAGCTTCACTTCATCTCACACTACCTCACCCTAGCCTCTCCTCCCAAGTCCCGCTCTTTGTATGCATCGCACTCTACCACTTTCTCCCCTCCCTTCTCAACCTTAATTAACCAGTCTCATGCCTCTTCGCGCGCACTGTAGTATAACTGTAGCCTGTAATTTAAATTTCTTCGTATCTTCACCACTTATCACTGACATCACTCATCCATTTACAGTACCATAAAATACCGGTATATTTTCTTAAACATTTAATCAGGAATGTGTATATGAATAGGCTATGCATTCTTTCAACCTCAGCATTCTTTCACCTTTTGTAATTTGCTTTAGTATACTGTAACTCACTCAACTTACGTAATGTACAGTCCTATTACCTTATTATACCTAGCCAGCCTGATATAAACTAACGTACCCTAGCCTAATCAGATATCACGTCAAATATAACCTAGCTTAGCCTAACTTAACCTAGCTTTAACTAACGTCATCTCACCTCAGTACACCTGATTCATCGTAAACCAAACACAGGTCAACCTAACTTAAGAGATTTTAACCTAAATTACCCTACATGATCCAATCCTATCCTGACCTATCCCATCTTATCCAACCCAACCCAGCACAACCCAGCCGGACCCACCTCAACCCAACCTCCCACACCCACCTTAAGTTACATAACTTCAGTTTGATCTTTGACCTTGTCTGAACCATGATGAAGTGGGAGGTCAAGATGTAAGTTTAATTCACACACACACACACACACACACACACACACACACACACACACACACACACACACACACACACACACACACACACAGCTATGGTTTAGTTAAGGTTCATTATAAGCCTAGATATCATCATCATCATCATCATCATCATCATCATCATCATTATTAGTATTATTTGCACCTTTATTAATATTAGCAGAGTTTTTAATGTTTTAATGGTAATGGCGATGGTTATTGTTATTATTATTTGGTGGCTTCTGATGGTCATGGTGTCTTGTTTGTTTTTTATTGTTTTCGTTTTTATTATTGTTGTCTGTGTGTTTAGTATTTAGTAAATATGAAAGTAAAATTCTTCACATGCATTAGTGGGAAGATGGTTGAAGTTATGAACCTGCTGAGTATGAATATGTACTGAGGGTAATCAAGTACCTAAGATAACGCCGTAATATATTATCCAATATCCCATCTTGTCTCTGAATAATGTATTTAATTTTTTTTCTCATCCACGTAGTGTCAAAGGCAGTTGCAACCTTGAGAGAGAGAGAGAGAGAGAGAGAGGCTATTGCGGCTTCAAAGTTTCCTGGCAATGGTAAGCTTTAGAATCGCTGACTACAGTCCTTTCTCTTTATGCTGATCATTTCCTTCACTTTTTTATATACATTTATTAATCGCCCATTCCTCGTCATTTTCTCTTGCATTATAGCACCCAGTTCTATTCCCCTACTTCCACATTTCCATTCTGATAGTCACTTCAGTATCCTTGTTTCAGAGCTATGAAGTCTTTTCCCTCACTTCTTACAGTCTTACTTCTCCCCTGTTTCATCATACTTTCCTTGCACCATTATTTCTGCCTTCATGTCTTTTCTTCTCTTTTATCTTACCATCTTCTCACCCTCTTTACTCATCTCTTTCTGTGTCAGTGCCTTTCATCTTTTGTTTTAAATTGCCCTGTTCCCTTTACTTCCATTTCGTTTTTCTTCTGCTTTACTACCCTGTGTCATCTATCGTCCCAGTTTTCAGTGTGTCAGTTCCATTTCTTAGTATTTTGTTCAGGCCTTTCAGAGAACATCCCCACCATTCCAGATCCCATCACTAAACTCAATAGCATTAACTTCCTTGTTCCCTCTTCTGACTTAATCCATCTCATAGCCTTTTTCATTTAGTCCCTTCTCTTAATCCGGCAAGCAGGTACTCCTTCCCATCCTCAGTCAACCTTTCGTTTATAGTGTCTCTTCATCATCCTTCCTTGTGTCCCACTCTCTCCCGCCTTTGTACACGCTAGTTTTACCTTCTCTACGTCTTGAATCAGTTGACGTAATTTGTTGGTTTATTTTTGGTATCCAGGTGGTATTTTCCAGATTCTTATAAGCTTCTCTGACTGGATGGGTTAGCTACACAGTCGGCCTTCGTTATCTCTTGCATATGAGAGATTTTTTTTTCGAAATTAAGTAACTCGTCTGTCAATAGGTTCAACAGATAGTTACGTCCTTGAGTTGAAGGGCAAGTGAACATCCTCCTTGTATACTCTTCTTTCCCTCGAAAAACCTTACCCTCAACTCTAAACATTTCCTTTTCTCAGTCTAAGTATTCTTTCCATTGCCTTTACTTATCTCTCTTCTTTCCTTTTACTGTCATGGCCTCTTTCCCCATTGATTTTTCCTTTTTTATTTTCTTAATCATCTTTAGTCTCTCTTTTGCCATTCCATCATCCCTATTCATGCATCTGTCTCCATTCTCCACCTCCGCATATAATTCTGTTGTTCCCCCTTACTCCTTAGCATTTACTTTACTCAAGCCATCCTTATTTCCCTTATTCGTCTTCCTTTCTCTCCCCTTTTCTCCTTCGTATTCTTTAATTACCTTTCTCAGTTGCCTTTTTTCCTTGTCTCTCTCTCTCTCTCTCTCTCTCTCTCTCTCTCTCTCATCTTTACAAAATTTTCTCTCTTCTCCCTCATCCTTTGATCACTTTTGCTCGCCTTCCACCTCACAAGCCAGCAGGGTCTGTCGATCCTTCATCTCTCCACGAGTAATTTAGGCGACTTAGCAGATCCTAAATTTCCACCCTGACCATTTTGCAGACTTTAATAATTTGGTGAGCACACTAAAAGTAGTACTTAGGGAGGTGTATTGGTGTTGGTAAAGGTTAAACTGATTGTTATCTTGTTTATCAGTTCACAGACTGTTCATTACCTCACAGTTTACGTGGTCTGGCAACAATGTGTTCCATCTTACCGTAAACTGGTGTGGATGAACACAGGGTGGTGCGAGGCAGGAATGTGTTGGGTAAGACCAAACTGAAATAAGTGGTGAAAGGGGCGCCATCCTCCTTGTGATACCAGCCCATTAGATTTCAACCTCTACGTATTCCTAAAGATAAACACCGTATTGTCGAAATTCAGTAATTACCAAACCCAACGACAGAGAATGAGTCCCACAGTAGCAGCAGTCTGGCTTCTCAGTAAGTCAGTGATAGAGGCATTTCTATGCCTGGCCCCTGGGAGGATCAGGTATAATCAAAGCAGGGCAACTCATATTCACGTCTGGTAACCTGATTGCATATTTAGAATCTGAGAAGTCATAGGTGTGATGGAGTATGAAGACTTGGAAACACCTACTTCTGTGCAACAATGAAGACTTGAGAAACGCCTACACCTATGCAAAAGTGTTTTAGGATTTTGCAGTACATGGTCAGTGAAATTTTTGTTGCATCTAGCTTGGATCTGCTTATCTGCCAGTAGGGTGGGAAGATGTGAGAGGGGGTAAATGTGATGTGAGTGGGAGGATGTAGGAGGGATTGGGAAGATCGGTTTGGGAGTTGGGGTTTAGATGGGTTGGTGATGAAGAGAAGAATGGGTGAGAGGGTATATATAATGTAGTGTAATGGATGGATGTGGAACCTGTGTGTGTGTGTGTGTGTGTGTGTGTGTGTGTGTGTGTGTATGTGCGTGCGTGTGTGTGTGTGTGCGTGCGTGTGTGTGTGTGTGCGTGCGTGTGTGTGTGTGTGTGTGTGTGTGTGTGTGTGTGTGTGTGTGTGTGCGTGCGTGTGTGAGTGTGTGTGTGTGTGTGTGTGTGTGTGTGTGTGTGTGTGAGTGTGTGTGTGTGTGTGTGTGTGTGTGTGTGTGTGTGTGTGTGCGTGCGTGCGTGCGTGCGTGTGTGTGTGTGTGCGTGCGTGTGTGTGTGTGTGTGTGTGTGTGTGTGTGTGTGTGTGTCAGTCTGTCTGTGTGTCTCTGTGTGCTTGAGGGGGATATTATAGCGCAGTGTCTGAAAACCATAACGCCTTGGTTTAATCACGCTTGTTCTAATGCTGTCCGCAACAAGGAGAGGGCTTATAAAAGGTACTGGAGCCAACCCACCCCTGAATCACATCTTTTGTACATTTCTGCCCGGAATCGTGCAAAGTCTGTTCTTCGCTCTGCTAAAAATAATTTCATCCGTTCAAAATGCTCTCAACTCTCTAACTCGAACTCTTCTCGCTCCTTCTGGCACCTTGCCAAAAACCTTTCTAACAACTCTACCTCATCATCCTTCCCTCCTCTTTTATACGCTATTGGCTCTGTAGCTATTTCTTCTACTGATAAAGCAGATCTCTTCGCTCAGACTTCCTCCTCCAATTCCACCTTAGACGATTCCGGTGCTGTTCCTCCATCACTTCCCCCCTCTGACTTCCTCATGGCTAACATTAAAATTTCTTCAGATGCTGTATTTTCTGCCATCACAGGCCTCTATACTAATAAGGCATGTGGGCCTGATGGAGTCCCTCCTGTTGTTCTCAAGAACTGTGCTTCTGTGCTTACACCCTGCCTAGGCAAACTCTTTCGCCTTTGTCTGTCAACTTGTACCTTTCCTTCTTGCTGGAAGTTTGCTCTCTTTCAGCCAGTCACAAAGAAGGGTGACCATTCCCAACCCTTTAACTATTGTCCAATTGCTTTAACATCCTGTATCTCAAAAGTTTTCGAGTCTATTTTTAATAGAAAAATTTTAAAGCATCTTTCCTATCACAACCTTCTTTCCGATCGTCAGTATGGGTTCCGTCAGGAACGCTTTACAGGCGATCTTCTCCTACCTTTCAGACTCCTGGTCATCCTCCTTTCGGGACTTTGGCGAAAGCTTTGCCATTGCACTTGACATCTCAAAGGTTTTCAATCGAGTCTGGCATAAATCTTTAATTTCCAAACTGCCTTCTTATGGTTTCAATCCTTCTATCTGTGCCTTCATCTCTAGCTTCCTTTCTGGTCGTTCTGTAGCCGCTGTTGTAGACGGCCATCGTTCTTCTCCTAGATCTGTTAACAGTGGTGTTCCTCAGGGCTCTGTCCTATCACCAACTCTCTTCCTTTTATTCATCAACGACTTTCTAAGCTGTACATGTAACCCTATCCATTCATACGCTGATGACTCCACCCTTCATCTTTCCATTCGATTCCCACGACGTCCATCTCAGCAGTTATTTCAACAAACAAGGGATGAGGCTATGGCACACCTAATGTCTGACTTGGCTCGTATCTCTGACTGGGGTAAAAATAATCTGGTTGTTTTTGATGCATCAAAGACTCAATTTTTGCACCTATCAACCCGACAAAATCTTCCATAGGTATACCCACTAATGTTTAATAATATTCAGCTTAATCCTGCATCATCGTTGAACATGCTTGGGGTTTCATTTGCTCGGGACTTGTCTTGGAAAAATCATATTACATCTTTTGTAAAATCTGCTTCCAAGAGATTGGGTGTGCTAAGCCGACTCCGTTCCTTCTTTACCCCTGCACAATTGTTGACTCTATACACGGGTTTTATCTGCCCCTGTGTGGAATACAACTCCTATATGTGGGGAGGCTCCCCACATACAGCTCTTCTTAATAGGGTAGAGTCAAAGGCTTTTCGTCTCATTAACTCTCCTCCTCTTACTGACTCCCTTCAACCTCTATCTCTTCGCCTCACTGTTGCATCTTTATCTCTTTTCTATCGCTACTTCAATGGTCACTGCTCCTCTGAACTGTCTGCATGCATTCTTCCACGTCTACGACGGGCGCGTAGCACCCGTCTGGCAGCAAACACTCACCCCTTTTCTGTCCAACTCTCTAATGCAACAGTTAACCGTTACTCCCAGTCCTTCATTTATGCAACAAGTCAACTCTGGAACTGTCTCCCTCTGTGTGTATTTCCTGCTTCCTATGATCTCCAGTCTTTCAAACGCAGTGTGTCCAGGCATCTCGAAATGAATGGATCTTGAATTTGGCTCTCTCTTGTATTTTGTTTTTCTCTTGGAAGGAACAGTTTTGCGGGCTCGTTGCCTTTGGCTCCTTCTTCCTCACATAAAAAAAAAATAAAAAAAAATATATATATTTCGTGAGGGTAGGGGAGAGGTAGGGCGTTTAGACAGAAAGAAGAAGTGGGCAGTTGAGTGTTTATTTATGGGGAGATTGTGAGGAAGAGTAGGAGCCTAGACAGTCAGAAGAATGTGAAGAGAGTATAAAGAAGGAATGGGGAGTGAACTTGAAGAAATTCGTAAGTTTATGATGGAGTGTAGGCGTATACTTACAAGGGGAAGATACGATTTTTTAAAAGTAGACGTGGATACTTATTTTGCCTCGAGATTGTATCACACAAAATTTCATATTAATTACCACCATCAGTCACTACCATCAGCCACCTTCACCACTCTCACCACTCTAATCAGCCAAAATCGCCATTCTTGCTGCAATCCCTATCCTGTCATAGAACTATAATATTTCGTATAAACAAATTCCATCAGTCACTATCATTGTCAGCCACAATCACAACGCTCACCATGACATTATAGTACTACTACCACCTCAAGTGTGTCGTAGCACTACAACATTTCCTATTAACAAACATCTTAAGCCACAGTCACCATCAACTTCTACCATCACTATCCGTCCTACCATTACCACATCGCCTTACCACCACAGAGACTAACCTCCTTCAATCCACCACCTTCCTCACAACCATCAGCACCATCACCATCAGCCTACCCCACCACCACAACAACAACTATTACCACAGTTGCATACCACTGTGAAAACTAGTTCCTACCACCGTCCATGCTTCCCTGCCAACTAACCTACAATACTTCTTGCAGGATATGAGAGAAGTTAGCTTATAACTGTTCTCTTTTTACCTGTCTGCGCTTCACCTTCTTTCCTGTAATTCTCCTTGCCCTCTGCCTGCCTTGCCCCCTTCCTGCCTGTTTGCATGCATGCCTGTGTGTCTTGGGCGGTGCCTCTTGTCTGTAGTGGCCTTAGTAAGAATGGTAACATTTACAAGGTCGATGCGTTGGCAGCGGTACGACTGCTGCCATGTAGGCCTATGTATAGAGCTCGGGGATGAAGGGTGGAGTGGTGGGAGGCACCACGGTGCACGACACGTCATCCCATGTGATGTCTCTCACTCCTCAACCTGTGGTAGTCACCCCTGTTCACACCTAACTTTCAGTCCGAGGACATATTTCTGATTTTATTCTTGCATTGTCCAGTTGATTTTTAAATTGACCGTTCATTCACGTCTGAAAATGTATCTGTTCATCGGTCACTGTCAGTTCTATCTTTCTATGTATGGGCTTGTTCTGTATTACTGTTACCGTATTGATTCTGCTGCTTAATAATCATATCTATTTATCCATCTGTCTGTCTGTTTATATATATATATATATATATATATATATATATATATATATATATATATATAAATATAATAAATATATATAAAATATATACTGTATATAAAATATATATAAAATATATGTAAAATATATATATATATATATATATATAAATATATAAATATAGATAAACTATATACCGTATATAAAATATATATATAAAATATATATATATATATATATATATATAATATATATATATATATATATATATATATATATATATATATAATATATGTATATATATATATATATATATATAATATATATATATATATATATATATATATATATATATATATATTGTTACATAGCCTATGATTTCATCATCCTTTGTATAATTCTAACGTACAGTATGCTGCATGTTTGATCACAATTCGCCTCGTGGCTTCCATAGTGACCAAGCTTCCGTGTTCTACCTCACTCCCCCCTTCTCCTCCCTTATAGTAGAGTAAGTCGTTCTTTCTGTTGTTCAGAGCAGGAGTGTCAACTCTTTGTCCCCTATGGCTTTATTTGCGCTTCCTTCTCACAAGTTGTATCAAGCTTTGCCTGCCCCTATATAATGAGCTCAGTCTCTGCACTAATTGCCACTTAGATCTACTCCTAATTTTGTTCACATCTCTGTCCTCCCCTGTACAGTTGTTATTATTTTTGTGAGTGCTCAGGAAGTCTCCAACCATCTAGCTGCTGTGTAATTTGAGTATAAGTGTTATTACATTTTTTCTTGTATTGTATAGCATAAGGTGTTAATTTGTGGGCCTGGTGAGGTTTTTGTGATTAATGTAAAGTTTCTACTGTCAGCCAGTAGTAATAATATTTTGTATCTGTAATAATATATCTTGCATTAACTGAGCATTATCCGGTTTTCTCATTTTATCAGGGCTGACATAGATAAATTTACTCTTGTTAATTTCGTGTTAATAGAGGCTATTGCAGTTAACCATATATTTAACCTGTTTTTTGCCATTACATTATCCTTATGAGTCCTGAATGTTTAGTTGTTAGTTTGAGCATTAAACTTTAACTTGTAATTTTACCTAACTCTTTTGTTTTGAACCTGGAACTTTGCGGGACAGTAGTGATTTTTAGTATTCTCACTTGAAGTGTTCATTATCTCTCTCTGTTCCGTAACATAAATTTGGCGACCTCTTATCAGGATATTCGGGATATTATCATAAGGATATCGCTTGATATTTTGTGACTGTGATTTATTCATGATGTCTACTATTACTACGCTTGATGAAGCCAAAGATTTTTTGTCAAATGTGCAAACAGTGTGTGATGTAGAAAACAGAACAAAGAATGAACTTAAGCTTGTTGCTCAACAATTGGGAATTGCTGTTCGCTCTCATCATTCTAAAGATCAAATTGTTGATATGATTAATGAAAGCTTGTTTAATGTAACTCCTCCAGATGAGCAAACGCAGATTGAAATAGTTAAGTTACAGCTAGCCCTGCAGGAGGCTTGTGCTAAGGAGGCTGAGTTTCAGGCAAATGCTAAGGAGGCTGAGTTTCATGTTCGTGCTAAGGAGGCTGAGTTTCAGGCACAAGTTGAACTTGCTAGGATTCAGGCAGACCATGAGTATCGCATGAAACAAGGTGGAACTGGATCATCTAGCTCTGATGATTTTGATGTGGCTAAAAATGTTAAACTTGTCCCTCCTTTTAATGAATCTGATTTAACAAAGTATTTTCAGTTGTTTGAGAGGGTAGCTACAGGTTTTAATTGGCCCAAAAAGTATTGGCCAGTACTCCTTCAAACTGTTCTCACTGGTAAAGCTCAAGTAACTTATGCATCTTTGCCTCAGGATCAATCTGATAATTATGATGTAGTTAAGAGCTTGATTCTTAAGGCCTATGAGCTTGTTCCTGAAGCCTATAGAGTAAAATTTCGGACAACTTATAAGCAAGATAAGCAATCCCATGTTGAGTATGCAAAATTCAAAGAAGATCTGTTAGAGCAGTGGTTAAATTCTAAGAATGTGGATTCTGATTTTGACAAATTTAAGCAGATGATTTTGCTGGAGGACTTCAAAAGGTGTATTAATAAAGATGTAAGCCTATATCTTGATGAGAGAAGAACAGATAATTTGTCTGATTTTGCAGTTTTAGCTGATGAATATGTTCCCACTCACAAGAGATTCTAAAGAAAAAAGGAAAGCTGAGAGTAAGTACGTTGCCTCTAGTCAGAGTACAGGTAACAGGAAAGAGAATAAAGATGATGTTTCACAGGAAGTAAATACCAGCTCCACCTCTAAATTTCAGAAAAATAAATGTACTTATTGTAGTAAGCTTGGTCATACTACGGAGAAATGTTTCAGGAGACAGCGTGATGTGAACAAAAAGGAGTCTTTAAATATTCAGTCAATTGGTCTAGTGTCCACCCTTGAGAGTTCCCAGAATTCTTTAACCGAGTTAACTGAACCTGCTTTGAGGGGTAAATTAAATTCTCATGATGAAGCTCCTCTTTTGAGCAGTAATGTGGGTGACACTCTCAAGAGTTCATGTGCTAATTTCCTGTCTGATGGTTTTGTCAGTCCTCTGGACAGTGATGACAGGAAATCAGTTAAAATATATCGTGATACAGGTGCTTGCCAATCCCTTATGCTCACCAGTGTTCTAGGCTCTAATGTTAATTCCTCTGATGAAACTGTAATCTTACAAGGTGTAGGGAATAATTACTTCTCTGTCCCTCTGTGCAGAGTGAATTTAGAGTCTGGTTTTGTTAATGGTTCCGTTATGGTTGGGTTGGTTGAGACACTCCCAATGTCAGGTGTAACTTTCTTACTTGGAAATGATATTGGTGGAAGTCAAGTGTGTCCAGCTCCTCAGTTGTCTAGTGAGCCAGTGGCTGCGACCCAGGATTGTGATGTCCCTGATGTGTTCTCTGCATGTGCTGTCACTAGGGCTAAGTCTAAAGTTACTGGTGACTTAGAGGATAATGATGATGATGATGTTATCCTAGCTTACACTTTTCTTGCTAATTTGGACCACTCACCAGATGAGGCAGTACCCCGTAGTGTTGATAATTTGTTCTGTCAAGAGTTGGTTGAGTTGCAGGTTGCTGACCCTGAGTTGAAAGGTCTAGCTAACTCTGCTTGCAGTGAGGAAGAGTCAGCTGGTGCTTCTACTTGTTATTATATAAAGTCAGGAGTACTTATGAGAAAGTGGAGACCCCCAACAGCATCAGCCGACTGTGAATGGGAGGTTGTACATCAAGTTGTCATCCCTCGTGTTTGTAGGCAGGATATCATTAGAGTGGCTCATGATTCCAGTTTGGCAGGACACCTTGGAGTGAGGAAGACTGTGGCATGCATTTTGAAACACTTCTACTGGCCAGGTATCTTCAGAGATGTTTCCTGGTATTGTAAGTCTTGTCACACCTGTCAAGTTGTGGGGAAGTGTAATCAGACCGAAAAGGTTGCACTTCTAGTTCCCATTCCTCCTTTTGAGGCGCCATTCACCCGTGTGTTGGTGGATATTGTGGGCCCTCTTCCTAAGACTTAGGATTTTCTTATGTGTTGACCCTGATTGATATGGCTACTCGTTATCCTGAAGCCATTCCACTTAGAAATATCTCAGCAAAGAACGTGGTTAAGGAAGTGCTAGGGTTCTTCACCAAGTTTGGTCTGCCCAAGGAGGTACAGTCAGACCGGGGAAGTAATTTCATGTCAAATGTTTTCAAGCAGTCTCTGAAAGAGTTGGGCATCACCCAGATCACGTCTTCAGCTTACCATCCCCAGACCCAAGGAGCGTTGGAGAGATATCATCAAACACTCAAATCAATACTCAGGAAATACTGTTTGGAACATCAGAAAGACTGGGATAAAGGTCTTCCATTCGTTGTATTTGCCGCAAGAGAATCTCCAAATGAATCACTGGGCTTCTCACCCTTTGAACTACTGTTTGGCTTTAAAGTAAGAGGACCCCTTAAGCTACTCAAAGAATGCTGGCTGTCGGAGGAAGATGACGTCAACCTGCTGGAGTATGTGATGAAGTTCAAAGAACGGCTGTCAACTGCTTTACAGCTGGCGAGAGAGAATTTAGGAGCTGCTCAGGAGAAGATGAAGACTTGGTATGATAAGAAGTCCAGGTTACGCCACTTTCAGCCAGGAGATCAGGTTTTGATTCTGCTACCGGTGCATGGGCAATCTCTTCAAGCCAAGTTTAGTGGTCCTTATTTCGTGGAGAAGAAACTCAGTGATGTCAACTATGTCATCGCCACACCAGATCGTAGAAAGAACAAGCAACTTTGTCACATCAACATGCTAAAGTTATATCACTGGCGGGACGAAAATAACCCAGTCTGCACTGTAGCTGTTCCACCCGAGTCTGCAAGTGAAGTTCTCCCATGCAGCATGAGCCTGAGTGATAGTTTGGGGAAGAATCCTGATATCATGAATGATCTCCAGACTAAGCTTTCTCTTCTAGCTCCCGAGGAAAGGCAGGAGTTTTCGGTATTACTGCAGGAGTACCCGCAAGTGTTCCGTGCCACTCCAGGAAGAACCACTGTGTTGATGCATGATGTCGATGTTGGAGATGCAAATCCAATTAAACTGCCTCCTTACCATGTGAACCCAGTGAAAGTTCCTCTCATCGAGAAGGAGCTTGGCTACCTGTTGGACCACAAGATGATTGAGCCCTGTTAGAGCGAGTGGAGCTCTCCTGTCACTCTAGTCTCTAAGCCAGGTGGGTCACAGCGACTTTGCATCGACTACAGACGTGTTAATCAGATAACCAAAACAGACACTTACCCTCTCCCTTGCGTGGAAGATTGCATAGACAAGATCGGAAAAGCTAGGTACATAAGTAAGTTTGATTTGTTAAAGGGATATTGGCAAGTACCTATGACTGAACGTGCTAGGGATATCTCATGTTTTGTAACACTAGGAAAGACTTTTGCATGTTCTGTAATGTCATATCGTATGAAGAATGCACCAGCCACATTTCAGAAGCTCATGAATGTTGTAACAGAGGGTTTGGCAGAGTGTGTTGTTTATATTGATGATGTATTAATCTTCAGTGACAACTGGAAAGATCACCTATGCCATGTCAGTAAATTTCTTGAGCATTTGGTTCAGGCTAATCTTGTAGCTAATTTATCAAAGTGTGATTTTGGTCAAGCTAAAGTTCAGTACCTTGGGTACGTAATTGGTGATGGACACGTTGCACCACCAGGAGCTAAGGTTCAGGTTATAAGTGATCTTCCCAGACCTAAAAGTAGGAAAGAGCTACGAAGATTTTTGGGAATGGTAGGTTATTACAGGAGATTTGTTCTTAACTTTTCAATTCTTGTATCACCACTTACAGACCTACTGAAAAAGGGAGTTAAATTTGTCTGGACCGATAACTGTGAATCCTCTTTCAGCAAACTTAAAGCTATCCTATTAAGTCAGCCAGTGCTCGCTACTCCAAATTTTGCTAAGCCTTTTAAGATGGCTGTTGACGCAAGTGATACAGGAGCTGGGGCTGTTTTGCTGGAAGAGGATGATCAGGGTATTGAACACCCTGTATCTTATTACAGTAAGAAGTTCATTCCACCTCAGAAGAACTACTCAACTATTGAGAAAGAGCTTTTGGCCTTGATTTTGGGTTTACAGCATTTTTAATTTTATTTGTGTTCTGGTTTTGACCCCATAGTCATTTATGCCGATCATAACCCACTGAAATTCCGTAGTAAGTTTAAAGATAAAAATCAGAGACTGACAAGATGGAGTCTACTTCTTCAGGAGTATTCATTGGACATACAACATGTCAAGGGGAAAGAAAATGTTATTGCAGATTGCTTATCTAGACTTTAGACAGATTGTTTTAGAGTAATAAGAAATTTCCTTTGTAAATTTTTTTTTTTTTTTTTTGTGGGGAGGTGTTACATAGCCTATGATTTCATCATCCTTTGTATAATTCTAACGTACAGTATGCTGCATGTTTGATCACGATTCGCCTCGTGGTTTCCATAGTGACCAAGCTTCCGTGTTCTACCTCACTCCCCCCTTCTCCTCCCTTATAGTAGAGTAAGTCGTTCTTTCTGTTGTTCAGAGCAGGAGTGTCAACTCTTTGTCCCCTATGGCTTTATTTGCGCGTCCTTCTTACAAGTTGTATCAAGCTTTGCCGGCCCCTATATAATGAGCTCAGTCTCTGCACTAATTGCCACTTAGATCTACTCCTAATTTTGTTCACATCTCTGTCCTTCCCTGTACAGTTGTTGTTATTTTTGTGAGTGCTCAGGAAGTCTCCAACCAGCTAGCTGCTGTGTAATTTGAGTATAAGTGTTATTACATTTTTTCTTGTACTGTATAGCATAAGGTGTTAATTCGTGGGCCTGGTGAGGTTTTTGTGATTAATGTAAAGTTTCTACTGTCAGCCAGTAGTAATAATATTTTGTATCTGTAATAATATATCTTGCATTAACTGAGCATTATCCGGTTTTCTCATTTTATCAGGGCTGACTTAGATAAATTTACTCCTGCTAATTTCGTGTTAATAGAGGCTATTGCAGTTAACCATATATTTAACCTGTTTTTTGCCATTACATTATCCTTATGAGTCCTGAATGTTTAGTTGTTAGTTTGAGCATTAAACTTTAACTTGTAATTTTACCTAACTCTTTTGTTTTGAACCTGGAACTTTGCGGGACAGTAGTGATTTTTAGTATTCTCACTTGAAGTGTTCATTATCTCTCTCTGTTCCGTAACAATACACACACACACACACACACACACACACACACACACACATATATATATATATATATATATATATATATATATATCTGTCACGAATCAATTCGCGACATTTCCCTTTTGTGAGAAGCTACGAACTATTAGTGGAAAACTCACTGTGTATCGCTCAGCTAACCGTTTCTCCCTCCATTTCGGAGTATACTTTTCAAAACATTCGTCACTTTCAAAAGTGACCGATTTAATGCACGTCACTAAGTGCTCTACTGAGCGATGCAATTGTTTCTTTATCGTTCGCCTCTGCTTGCCTTAACCGTTAGCCACGCCTTCTTCCAGTGGCTTGTGCGACCTGCCCATACAATGTATTTTGAATTCAGTCTAGTTGTTGCTTTGACGGAGAGAGGTCCTGTGTTCCAGAAGTTTGAGAGAAGAGGTCGCTAGCGCCCAAGCTCCACAGTTCCTTTCTTGAGCTCAGTGTAAAGTAAAATCTTGTTTCATTTCTCCAAATTAAGCTTATTTTCCATATAGCTCCTAGCTTGCATAAACGTTTTATTATTCATAACTGGTACTTAGACTAGTCTTGTTGTATTAACTTAAAATCCGTTGTGCCATAGGAGTTAAGCATCGGCAAGAACCTGATGTTAGTATTAGTTATTTATTGTCAGGGGTGAAGTAACTTTCTCCAGAGGCTAACAGTACAGTAATTCAGCAATTGTGAGTAATTAGTCTCTGCTGTGTACTGTTGAGAAAGTTTATAAATTCTCGTTCTTAGAGAATTGTAGCAAGTCAGCGTAAAGTAATCGTTGCTTGATGTAGCAAGACAATCATTGTCCCTGCTCTTCGATATTATTGAATATTAATATCAATTTAAATAATATATAAGCAATTATTTCAAAATCACCGTGATATAAAAACCCCGTGACAATTGGCGACCTCATTCCAGGATATTAACTCCTAGCTCTAAAGCTATTCACGAGATAGTGCTCACTCATTCATATTTAGGTATTTATCATTAAAGTTTATAGGCACAAGCTTACTGGTGTTTACCCTTAATTTAGCAAGTGAATTTTGCTTTATTAATCAATAGAGTACTTAACTCTAGTTTATTTTTGGTAACGCCAGACGATTTTATTCGCTCCTGGGTAGCCGCCGTACCCATTGTGTTAATTATTGAGAGTTCTTAGTTGTTCGCATTTTTGCTTTAATCTTTGCCAGTTAACTAGATAAGACTGGTCACCACTAGCTTGTGTCTGTATTCTTTACTTGTGTTTATTAGTATTCGTCGCTAAGCAGTCAGTACTCAATTTCGGGTTGCTTAATAAATTAGCGCCATGGCTACCGCTGTATTTGTACAGGAAGCCAAAGATATGGGTCTCACAGACCCAGAGAAAATACAGAGTTACGTTCTCTCACGATTCAATTACGAGCAAGAACGTGAGAAAGATGCTCGTAAAGAGCATAGGATTCAGCGCGAATACGAGCGAGAACAGCGTGAGGAACGTGAAAGAGAGCGTGCATATGAACAAGAGCAGTGTGAGAAACAGCGCGAACACGAGCAGAAACAACGCGAGCTCGAGTTAGAAAAAGAGCGAGAACAATGCGAACACAAGCGAGAACAGCGCGAATACGAGCGTGAACAACGAGACAAAGAACGAGAACATGAACTTGAAGTGCTGAAGCTCAAGCGAGATTCCTTGGCTTCAGACACGTCTGGTGCAGTTGGTCCAAGCTCCATGAGCGTTCTCCCTGCACATGTCCTGGCGACCCCACGCATCAAGCTTCCTTCATACAAGGAAAGCGAGCGAATCGAGCCGTACATAGCTCCTTTTGAGGACATGGCAGACTTATATCAACTGGATGAGGCAGCTAAGCGGCTTCAGTTTCTTAGCCTATTTGAGGGCCCTGCCCTCGATATTCTCCACAGAATTCGTGGAGACAATCTCACATATGAGATGATGAAAGCTGCACTCGTTAAGGCGTATGGTCTCACAGTAGACGACGCCAAAGTTCAGTTCATGCGAGCTCGTCTCCAAGACAAGGAGACAGCTGTTCAGTTCCTTGATCGTCTCACAGCTTACTTAAATGAGTGGATGGAGAAAGATGAAACTCCTTCCACGCGTGAGGGGATAATTGACCTTATGCTGCGTACACAGCTAGAGAGGTCGTGGCCTGCTGAGCTCATAGCACAGCTTAAGATCTGCCAGGTGAAAGATGCCAGCCAAATGGCAGAGAAGGCTGACGCATTCTTCACTGCATACGGGTATCAAGCTCGTAAGCAAAACACCTGGAGCAGAAAAGATACTGCCAAGTCTGGGAAGCCGTCTCAGACTGAATCCCAGCACCAAGGCCGTTCTCAGAGTAATGGCCAAGGTCCAAAACCACAGAAGGACCAGGGGCAAAACACTCAGAAACCTGAGTGGAAGAGGTACAACAAGTACCCTAACCAGCAGCAGTATCAGCCACGCAACCGACCATCGGGACAAACTTTTTCACCACCAGCTCAAAAGAGGCAGGAAGCGAATGCAGCCTTCATTCCTCAGCAGCAGCACGGTGGTCACGTCCCTACCAGTGTGGGTACTTCCCCACAGTTCACTAGTCCCACAGTGACAGTGAACCCCCCTCCACAGATGGCCAATGTTCCATCTCCTTATAACCCTCAAGGCACAATGTTTGCCACATCAATTCAGCAGCCTCATGAGTGGCTAGCTGCTTCCTCCACAGGCCCTCCCACAGGTGACAGTACCTTCCTTGTTCAGCCAGGGTTTGTGGGAGGCATTCCTGTGAAGGTCCTGAGAGATAATGGTTCCTCAGGTTGCTCCGTCAAGCAGAGTCTAGTTCGGCCTGATCAGTATACAGGTCGACAGATCCATGCAAACCTTATTGATGGATCAGTGAGATTGTTCCCTGAGGCATGTATCCAGGTGGCATCTCCATTTTATACTGGTACGACACTTGCAGCTGTCATGCCAGAACCTTTATTTGACCTCATCATTGGAAATATTAATGGAGTCAAGGATAGTTGCTCCGATTACGCTACTCAGACTTCGGCTGCTGCGGTAACACGAGCCATGACTGAGGCTCCAGACTGTGTCACCCCAGTGATCATTGAATCGCCGCAAGATCTGATGTGTAGTCAACTTGTTGTACAAGAACAACATTCTGACCCGACACTTGCTGCCGTGCGGAACAAACAAAAGGGTCGAGTGATTAAGTATTCACGGGAAGGTCGAGCCAAGTTCCTTCGCAAACAAGGACGGCTCTACCGTGAGTCATGAACACCCGAGGGCGAGGTTCGACTGCAGTTTGTCGTTCCCGCCAAGTACCGCCTAGCAGTGTTACAATGGGGTCATTGTTCAGTCTCAGGAGGTCACATGGGCAAAAGGAAGACCCAGGGCCGTATCCGAGCTGACTTTTTCTGGCCAGGGGTGGGACGGGACATAGATAGTTTTGTCCGTTCCTGCAGTGTGTGCCAAAGTGTCACCACTAATCAGGGACATGCCCTTCCTGTGCCATTTGTAACCACACCTGTAATCTCTGAGTCAGTTGAGAGACAGGGTAGTGGTGAAGTGGGTGCAGACCAGATGTCTTGCCCATTGGCCCCACAGGACACAGCATGTCCAGGGCCTGTACATACATATTATGTACCGTAAGTTAAGGGGGAAGTTGAGAGGCGACTTGAGGCTATGGAAGACCCGAGTTTGCACAAGGATTCTCAGCTCCCTGATACTAATATAAGTATTGTAGGTTAAGGAGGAAGTGAGAATTCCGCAGAGGCGACTTGAGGCTATGGAAGACCCAAGTTTGCATAAGGATTCTCAGCTTCCCGGTACTAATATAAGTACTGTAGGTTAAGGGGGAAGTTCGAGAGAGAACTCTGCAGAGGCGACTTGAGGCTATGGGAGACCCAAGTTTGCACAAGGATTCTCAGCTTCCCGATACTAATATAAGTACTGTAGTTAAGGGGGAAGTGAGAATTCCGCAGAGGCGACTTGAGGCTATGGAAGACCCAAGCTTGCACAAGGATTCTCAGCTCCCCGATATTAATATAAGAACTGTAGGTTAAGGCACAGGTTGAGGACCCGTGTGCAGTTCGGGGCTATGGAAGACCCGAGTTTGCACAAGGATTCTCAACTTGCCGACACTAATTGTGTGCTAAAATTAATGGCGACCTCGAATGTACGTCGTAGCACTGACTGCTGGGCAGAGAGAGTAATTGTAACATAATAAGAATTTTGTCTCATTTACACTTTTGATGCTCCACCTTAATTGGTTTTGCAGGTTCAGCAATGGGTGTAGCAGTTTTGCTGTGCGGCCCAGCTGATCGTCTGCCGCACGCTGCCGCCTCTTCTCCTCTGCCTTCGTCGTCATCATATTATTATTATTGTGTCATTTTACACATAGGTACAGTCACACTACAACTGTCACACCTACACCGTGTATTACATACACCACGCTACACAACAATTAGTTGTCAGTGTAAATGTAGCGAATTTTTGCTCAGTTTGACCTGAGTACAGGATTTTCACCGTCGTCACGGAGTTTTTCCCTCAAGCTTGCTTCTATTAACGTAAATACGAGGTTTTTTCGCTCACTGGCGACTGTGACTTTCTCCTGTAGCAGGATAGCACACACACCACAGTGTGAATCTTGTGTGAATGACTTAGGATGTGTACATATATATATATATCCACAAATCTTTTCCCATAAGGAAAAAATTTAACTTTGTAAGGGCGTAATGTCACGAATCAATTCGCGACATTTCCCTTTTGTGAGAAGCCACGAACTATTAGTGGAAAACTCACTGTGTATCGCTCAGCTAACCGTTTCTCCCTCCATTTCGGAGTATACTTTCAAAACATTCATCACTTTCAAAAGTGACCGATTTAATGCACGTCACTAAGTGCTCTACTGAGCGATACAATTGTTTCTTTATCGTTCGCCTCTGCTTGCCTTAACCGTTAGCCATGCCTTCTTCCGGTGGCTTGTGCGTCCTGCCCATACAATGTATTTTGAACTCAGTCTAGTTGTTGCTTTGACGGAGAGAGGTCCTGTGCTCCAGAAGTTCGAGAGAAGAGGTCGCTAGCGCCCAAGCTCCACAGAGTACGGTTTCTCCAAACTCCCACTTTGGTGATACAAAGCATTCATCGACTATAGTATTTCCTTTTTGTATTTTGTAGTCTTAAGAGTTTAGTTAAGGTGTTTTTTTTCTAGGCGTAAGTATTTAGCTTTTGTGTGAGTGAGTGAGTGCGTCTCATTGATTTGATTTGAAATGTAACGTTAAATTTATTTTTTTGTAATCAATAAATTTAACAGTTCCTTTCTTGAGCTCAGTGTAAAGTAAAATCTTGTTTCATTTCTCCAAATTAAGCTTATTTTCCATATAGCTCCTAGCTTGCATAAACGTTTTATTATTCATAACTGGTACTTAGACCAGTCTTGTTGTATTAACTTAAAATCCGTTGTGCCATAGGAGTTAAGCATCGGCAAGAACCTGATGTTAGTATTAGTTATTTATTGTCAGGGGTGAAGTGACTTTCTCCAGAGGCTAACAGTACAGTAATTCAGCAATTGTGAGTAATTAGTCTCTGCTGTGTACTGTTGAGAAAGTTTATAAATTCTCGTTCTTAGAGAATCGTAGCAAGTCAGCGTAAAGTAATCGTTGTTTGATGTAGCAAGACAATCATTGTCCCTGCTCTTCAATATTATTGAATATTAATATCAATTTAAATAATATTTAAGCAATTATTTTAAAAACACCGTGATATTTTAAAAACCCCGTGACAATATCCATCCATCCATCCATCCATCATCCAATCCTACATTGCCCCATGAGGAGCGAAGGAGCCCGGGGCTAGGCAGTTGGTCCCGACATTTAAAATGATAGTGACCAGCCTCACTCATCCCTGAGTGGTATTACATGAGCACTCAACCCCAACCACCTTTTGGATATAAACCTTCACCTGCTTAATCCGATTGGAGCGCAATAATTACCCACTCAAATCACCAGGCGCCAAAATCTGGTTATATGGTTACTACCCAGTATAGTAAATGCATTCCTGGTGTACAGGAAACCATTTGGCTTGTCACTTAGTGTAGAGTCACCTACAGGCTGAAGGAAGAGGAAAGAATGAAGGAAAGAAAGACAGAAGAGGGAGTGTAAAGTCACCCGTAGGCAGAAGGACAAGCAAAGAAAGACAGAAGAGAATGGAAGGAAAGAAGGATGGAGAGGAAAGGGCAGACACCCGAGAGCAGCACTACATCTATCTATCTATCTATCTATCTATTGCCAGACGCCTCAATCCCGTTTGGGGTGGCCACAAACAAATCGCCTCCAAGTCGCCCTGTCCCCCGCCATTTCACTGCCCTGCTCCCAACTCACACCCCCCTCTCCCATATACCTCTCCACCCCATCCCTCCATCTCATCCTCGGCCTCCCCCTCCCTCTTCCCCCCTCCACCTCACTCACATACACTCTCTTCGTCAGTCTTTCACCCTCCATCCTCTCCACATGGCCAAACCACCTCAGTGTGTTCCTCATAACGCTTCCTATCACATCCACATCAACACCACAACGCTCCTTTATATCCTCATTCGTCAGCCTGTCTCTCCTTGTGACTCCACAGGCTCCTCTTAAATAACTCATTTCCACTGCTCTCACTCTTGACTTGTGTCCTTCCAACAACGTCCAAACTTCACTTCCGTACGTTACAGTTGGTATCACAATACTGTCATGTAGTAACTTTTTCACTTCCATGCTCACTTCCCTGTTTCTTATCACTGCTTTCAAAGAACCAGCAACCTTTCTTCCCTGCTGTACCCTTTCAAGCACTTCACCCTCCAAACCTCCATCCTTACTCATCACACTACCCAAGTACTTAAACATACTCACATTTTCCAGTTACTCACCATCCATCCTCGCTGTACATTGACTGACTTCACCTTTCTCAAAGACCATCACTTTACTCTTCCCTACATTCACCTTTAGATTCCGTTTCTTACACACTCTCCCAAACTCATCCACCAAGCCTTGCAGCTCCCCTTCGTTTTCACTCAACAACACAGTATCATCTGCAAACAACAGTACAGGGAGTTTCCAAACACTATCCTCTCACCAGGGCCAATCCAGCATCCACTACCCTACCTTGTACCTCTTTTATTACCCCATCCATGTACAGATTGAACAACTATTTGAGACATGACACATCCCTGTTTCAACCCAACTTTCAAAGAGAAAAATTCAGTTAGTTCACCATCCACATGCACTGCAGCCTTCGCACCATCGTACATACTCTTCACAGCATTCAACAACTTCCCATCTACTCCATATATTCTTAACACTTTCCATAATCCTTGTCTATCCACCCTGTCATATGCTTTCTCCAAATCCATGAAAGCCTCATACAACTTCTTTCCCTTCTCTAGAAACTTTTCCACTAAAGATCTAAGAATCAATATCTGATCTACATAACCTCTTCCCTTCCTTAAGCCTCCCTGTTCCTCTCCAACTGATTTCTCTGTTCTTTCTCTAACTCTGTCAATAAGTATCCTACCATACACTTTTCCTATTATACTAAGAAGACAAATGCCCCTATGATTACCACACACTTCTTTTTCCCCTTTTCCTTTGTACAAGGGAATAATTATACCTGACTTCCAATCCTCCGGGACTCTACCTTCCTCCCAGGCTAATCTGCACATCTTCCACATCCATTCTACTACTATCTCTCCCCCATGCTTCAGCATTTCACCACACACTTCATCAATTCCTGGGGCTTTCCCCAATTTAACTTTCTTCATTGCTTCCACAACTTCTATCCTAGTGATTTTTTCCTGTCTTCTCACCTCCCTCCTTCTCCCAGCCATTCCCCAGCCACTTATACTCGCATTACTTCCATCCTGTATGTTCAACAGTTCCTTAAAGTGTTCTCTCCATCTGTTCACTTTTTCTCCCTCCTCCACTAGTAATCTACCATTTTTATCTTTCACTCCCTGCTAACTTCACTTCCACCCTGTCTTACTCTTTTCACCTCTTTCCAGAACATTTTCTTACAGTCCCTCCACTTTACACTCAAATTCCTTCCAAGTTCCTCATCCACTCTCTTACTCTGTCTTACTAATCTTTTCACCTCTCTCTTTCTTTCTACATATAACTCTCTCTTCCGCCTCTCAACTTCTTCCACGCCCCTATTTCTCATCCATTCATTGTATGCTTTCTTCTTTTGTGCCACAGCCTGTCTCACCTCTTGAGTCCACCACGCTGTTCCTTGCACCCCCCTCCGTCTTCTCTTCCTTCCACACACCACATCACATGCTGCACATATATCTTCTGTAAATATCTTACACACACCTTCCATGTCTCCCATCTGCTCCAATTCATATTTGCCCAATCGTTCCTCCACTTCTCTCTTATACTCTGCCTTTTTCTCATCCTCTTGTAACCTTTCCACTCTCCTTGCAACAACTTCTTCCTCTCGTCTTTCTTCTGTTCCTCCAAATTACTTGAATTCTAATTCTGGCCACCACCAAGTAGTGGTCAGAAAGTCCACTCCCCCAACCTCTATAAACTCTTGCATCCATTACACATCTTCGCATCCTTTCATCCACACACACATAATCAATCATTGCCTTCCTTTCATTCAGTTCACCACCCACCCTTCTCATCACTCGCCATGTATACCTGTGGATCATTTTATGCCTGCAGAGGGTATTGGCTATCACCAACCCCCTCCCAGCACAAATGTCCACTAACGCACTCCCATTCTCATCTATCTCAGCAGGCACACCCCACTCACCAACTATTCCATCCACCTTCACATTCCCAACTTTACCATTCATATCACCAATCAAAAACACTCTCTCATTCCTTCCCGACTTTTCCATGTACACTTCTTCATTTGTCCAGATCTCTTCTCTCACTCTTGTAGCACGATCTTGCATTGGTGCATACACACACACAATCGCCCACATTTGTATTCCAACTTTCAACTTTACCCACACAATCCTTGACCCAACTGATCCATACTGTCTTATGCTCCTCTTCCATCTTTAACTACATCGAGGGAGTTTATCTATCTATCTATTGCCAAACGCCTCAATTCCGTTTGGGGTGGCCACAAACAAATCGCCTCCAAGTCGCCCTGTCCCCCGCCATTTCACTCCCCTGCTCTCAACTCACACCTCCCTCTCTCATATACCTCTCCACCCCATCCCTCCATCTCATCCTCGGCCTCCCCCTCCCTCTTTCCCCCTCCACCTCACTCACATACATTCTCTTCGTCAGTCTTTCACCCTCCATCCTCTCCACATGGCCAAACCACCTCAGTATGTTCCTCATAACGCTTTCTATCACATCCACATCAACACCACAACGCTCCTTTATATCCTCATTCGTCAGCCTGTCTCTCCATGTGACTCCACAGGCTTCTCTTAAATAACTCATTTCCACTGCTCTCACTCTTGACTTGTGTCCTTCCAACAACGTCCAAGCTTCACTTCCGTACGTTACAGTTGGTATCACAATACTGTCATGTAGTAACTTTTTCACTTCCATGCTCACTTCCCTGTTTCTTATCACTGCTTTCAAAGAACCAGCAACCTTTCTTCCCTGCTGTACCCTTTCAAGCACTTCACCCTCCAAACCTCCATCCTTACTCATCACACTACCCAAGTACTTAAACGTACTCACATTTTCCAATTCCTCACCATCCAACCTCGCTGTACATTGACTGACTTCATTTCTCTCGAAGACCATCACTTTACTCTTCCCTACATTTACCTTTAGATTCCGTTTCTTACACACTCTCCCAAACTCATCCACCAAGCCTTGCAGCTCCCCTTCGTCTTCACTCAACAACACAGTATCATCTGCAAACAACAGCACAGGGAGTTTCCAAACACTATCCTCTCTCACAGGGCCACTCCAACATCCACTACCCTACTTTGTACCTCTTTTATTACCCCATCCATGTACAGATTGAACAACCATGGAGACATGACACATCCCTGTTTCAACCCCACTTTCAAAGAGAAAAATTCCCTTAGTTCACCATCCACACGCACTGCAGCCTTCGCACCATCGTTCATACACTTCACAGCATTCAACAACTTCCCATCTACTCCATATATTCTTAACACTTTCCACAATCCTAGTCTATCCACCCTGTCATATGCTTTCTCCAAATCCATGAAAGCCGCATACAACTTCTTTCCCTTCTCTAGAAACTTTTCCACTAAAGATCTGAGAATGAATATCTGATCTACACAACCTCTTCCCTTCCTTAAGCCTCCCTGTTCTTCTCCAACTAATTCCTCTGTTCTTTCTCTAATTCTCTCAATAACTATCCTACCATACACTTTTCCTATTATACTAAGAAGACAAATGCCCCTATGATTACCACACACTTCTTTTTCCCCTTTTCCTTTGTACAAGGGAATAATTATACCTGACTTCCAATCCTCCGGGACTCTACCTTCCTCCCAGGCCAATCTGCACATCTTCCACATCCATTCTACTACTATCTCTCCCCCATGCTTCAGCATTTCACCACACACTCCATCAATTCCTGGGGCTTTCCCTGATTTAACTTTCTTCATTGCTTCCACAACTTCTATCCTACTGATTTCTTCCTGTCTTCTCACCTCCCTCCTTCTCCCAGCCATTCCCCAGCCACTTATACTCGCATTACTTCCATCCTCCACGTTCAACAATTCCTTAAAGTGTTCTCTCCATCTGTTCACTTTTTCTCCCTTCTCCACTAGTAATCTACCATTTTTATCTTTCACTCCCCTGCTAACTTCACTTCCACCCTGTCTTACTCTTTTCACCTCTCTCCAGAACATTTTCTTACAGTCCCTCCACTTTACACTCAAATTCCTTCCAAATTCCTCATCCACTCTCTTCTTACTCTCTCTTACTAATCTTTTCACCTCTCTCTTTCTTTCTACATATAACTCTCTCTTCCGCCTCTCAACCTCTTCCACGCCCCTATTCCTCATCCATTCATTGTATGCTTTCTTCTTTTGTGCCACAGCCTGTTTCACCTCTTCAGTCCACCACGCTGTTCCTTGCACCCCCCTCCGTCTTCTCTTCTTTCCACACACCACATCACATCTATCTATCTATCTATCTATAGCCCGACGCCCTAATCCCGCAAAGGGTGGCCGCAGACAAAACGCCTCCAAGTCACTCTGTCACCCACCATTTGACTCCCCTCCCCCCAACTCACCCCCCCTCCCTCATATACCTCTCAACTCCATCCCTCCACCTCATCCTCGGTCTACCCCTCCCTCTCCTTCCCTCCACCTCACCTACATACACCCTCTTAGTCAGTCTTTCATTCTCCATTCTCTCCACATGTCCAAACCACCTCAGTGTATTTCTCCTAATCTTTTCAACCACATCCACATCTACCCCACAACGTTCCTTCACTTCTTCATTCGTCAACCTGTCCCTCCACGTCACTCCACATGCTCCTCTCAAGTAACTCATTTCCACTGCTCTCACGCTTGACTTGTTCCCCTCTTGCAAGGTCCACGCCTCGCTTCCATACGTCAGGGTAGGGATCACAATACCATCATGCAGTGACTTCTTAACTTCCATACTCACCTCCATATTTCTCATCACTGCTTTCAGTGTACCAACAACCTTTCTTCCCTGCTGTACCCTTTCACGTACTTCATCCCCCAAAGTTCCATCCTTACTCATCACACTACCCAAGTACTTGAATGCACTCACATTCTCCATATCCTCACCATCCAACCTCACTGGACACTCTTGTGACTTCATTCCTCTCAAACACCATAACTTTACTTTTGTTTACATTAACTTTCAGCTTCCTCCTCCTACACACTGTCCCAAATTCATTCACCAAACCTTGCAACTCCCATTCATCTTCACTCAACAATACTGTATCATCAGCAAACAGCAACACCGGAAGCTTCCAAATCTCACCCTCATTCCTTAGGGCCACCCCCACATCCACTGCCCTACCTTGCACCTCCTTTACAACCCCATCCATATATATAATAAACAGCCATGGAGACATCACACACCCCTGTTTCAGTCCCACATTGAGATCAAAGAACTCACTCAGCTCACCATCTACTCGCACCGTAGCCCTAGCTCCCTCGTACATACTCTTCACAGCACTCAACAATTTCCCCTCCACTCCATATATTCTTAATACCTTCCACATACCTTGCCTATCTATTCTGTCATAAGCTTTCTCCAAGTCCATGAAGGCAGCATACACTTTCCTTCCCTTCTCTAGATACTTCTCCACTAAACATCTTACAACAAATATCTGATCTACACACCCTTTTCCCTTCCTAAATCCCCCTTGTTCTTCTCCAACTAGCTCCTCTGTCATATGCCTAACCCTATCAATGAGTATTCTACCATATATTTTACCAGTCACACTAAGAAGGCAAATACCCCTATGGTCACCACATACTTCTCTCTCCCCTTTTCCTTTGTACAGAGGAACAATTATACCTGATTTCCAGTCCTCTGGAACCCTTCCCTCTTCCCAAGCCAATCTACACAACTTCCATATCCACTCCACAACAATCTCACCCCCATACCTAAGCATTTCACCACACACTCCATCAATTCCTGGGGCCTTTCCCAGCTTAATCTTCTTCATCGCTTCCACTACTTCCGACCTACTGATCTCTTCCTCCCTCCTATCATCTCTTCTTCTCCCAGCCATTCCCCAACCACTTATACTCACACTGCTCTCACTCTCTACATTCAACAAATCCTCAAAGTGCTCCTTCCATCTCCTCAATTTCTCTCTCTTCTCCACCAACAATCTATTATTCCTATCTTTCACTCCCCTACTATTTCCCCTTTCACACTGCCTTACTTTCTTTACCTCCTTCCAAAACAATTTCTTACTCTCCCTCCATTTCACACTCAGATTCCTCCCAAACTCTTCATCCACTTTCTTCTTACTCTCCTTCACCAGTCTCTTAACCTCCCTTCTCCTGCTCACATATACCTCTCTCTTCTGCACATATTTCTTCTGTAAATATTCTACACACACCTTCCACGTCCCCCATCTGCTCCAATTCATATTTGCCCAATCGTTCCTCCACTTCTCTCTTATACTCTGCCTTTTTCTCATCCTCTTGTAAACTTTCCACTCTCCTTGCAACTACTCCTTCCTCTCGTCTTTCCCTTCTTCTATTCCTCCATCTTACTTGAACTTTAATTCTGGCCACCACCAAGTTGTGGTCAGAAAGTCCACTCCCCCAACCTCTATAAACTTTTGCATCCAATATACATCTTCGCATCCTTTCATCCACACACGCATAATCAATCATTGCCTTCCTTTCATTCAGTTCACCACCCACCCTTCTCATCACTCGCCATGTATACCTGTGGATCATTTTTTGCCTGAAGAGGGTATTGGCTATCATCAACCCCCTCCCAGCACAAATGTCCACTAACGCACTGCCATTCTCATCTATCTCAGCAGGCACACCCCACTCACCAACTATTCCATCCACCTTCACATTCCCAACTTTACCATTCATATCATCAATCAAAAACACTCTCTCATTCCTTCCAAACATTTCCATGCACACTTCTACATTTGTCCAGAACTCTTCTCTCACTCTTCTAGCACGATCTTGCGTTGGCGCATACACACACACAATCGCCCACATTTGTATTCCAACTTACAACTTTACCCACACAATCCTTGATCCAACTGATCCCTACTGTCTTATGCTCCTCTTCCATCTTTTACTCAAAACTATACATACTCCTTCCTTTGCCCTCTCATTCTCACCTACTCCTGCACATATACCCCATCCATACTCCCATTCTCTCACACTTTCTCCTCTCCATTTTGTTTCAGTTATTCCACATACATCCACTTTCGCATCCTCAAGCACCTGGACAATCTCTCTCTCTTTCACCTCATCATTTGCTCCCCTTACATTCCAAGTTCCAATTGCAATGTCCTTTGTCCGGTCCTTGGTCGTCAACGTTTGGTCAGTCCTTGTCCGAGGCTTATTGTTTGTTCTCTTTAGTTAGTTGTTTTCCGGGGAGGGGCACTAACCCTCCGGCAACCCTTTTAGTCGCCTTTTACGACAAGCAGGGATACTGGGGGAGTATTCTTGAAAAACCCCCCTACCCCCAGGGGACAAGTTTATATATATATATATATATATATATATATATATATATATATATTGATCTCCCAGATTGTTAAAATCATCAGATCTTATCACGCAACATTCTCTTTGTCTGTTTATCAATGTATGTTACTGACACCACATTTCCAGCAACATCCTAGGACATACCTCACTTCCCCCAGCGTTGCTGCCATGCACTGCCTGTCACTGAGGATTACACTGACTCACGCACCTTCTCCACCACCTGCAGACTGTCTTCACGCCATACCTCTGTCCAGACGGGGGTAGTCTGGATACAGCAGACCTGATGAGACGGGTGAGGCAGCTGGAACGAGACAGGATTATTCGAGGCTAGGCAGAGAGGCTGGGTAGATTTAGAGTGGACGAGGCTGGTTTGCATTAATGGAGGAATGTTAGGTAGAGGGTCTAGCAGAGATGGATTTGATTAAGCCTGACTGGATGGGCGAGACAAGTATGAAGTGGAATAGGCAGGACTGGATTGTGAAAGGCAGGAAGAAGTAGTGTAGGTCCGTTTCACTGCCAGCAACACCCACCACCACAACAGCACTGGCGGCTGGGTGGAGTGTGGACTGGTGCCAGGACCCGCCCTGGCCGCTAGGTGGGCAGTGTGGAGAGGGTAAGTGAGGCAGGGAGGTGGAGGTAGGCAAGGTGAGAGGCAGTGAGTTAAGGTTGAGGTAAATACTGAAGTGAAAGTGTTTTGCTGGGAATTAAAAATATGCACGCGAGTGCATGTCTTTTAAATGCTAATGCAGTGGCAAAGTCAACGACATTCAGAGGCAGTACCATCTAGCTATTTAAGAGGATATGTATGCATTACTTAGATAGAAACGCTTGCCGACTTATCGTTTAATTAGACCTGTCTGTTGCGAAATATTTATCAGCCGTCATCATTGTCCCTGAAATTTCTGTACATTTGATCCTCTCGTTGTCTGCGCTTTATTAAAGTGAAACAGTTTCACTTTTTTAAAACGTATCTCTTATGGTTTGTTTCCCAGTTTACATATTTTTGTCACTCATAACTGTTCTCTGGAGGTGAGGAAGGCAAGGAGTGTTTATGTGGGCTCACCTGCCTTGTATAACTCCACCCAATTCATCCCGCTACTGATGTGGAATAGACCCCCTTCATCCACTGTCGCCCATCCTCATCCATCCCAATTATCCACTTGCGTATCAGCTTCCTAACTGTCCTTTGTTATTTATTCTAGACTTCAGGTTCGACTATAGAGAGCAGAAATGAAAGGTAGATGAAAAACGTGCTGGTGAACATTTTATCGTCAGATGAGACAGCCAT
Organism: Coenobita brevimanus; assembly: GCF_032717465.1. Classification (NCBI taxonomy): domain Eukaryota; kingdom Metazoa; phylum Arthropoda; class Malacostraca; order Decapoda; family Coenobitidae; genus Coenobita; species Coenobita brevimanus. Next base: position 8,986,022 of record NC_137046.1, read on the forward strand.
GAAGGTGTCACTTGGGGAAAAGGATGTGTAGCATTAAGCACAGTATTGGTGTGATGTGCTGACGTTCACCATCATGGATTCAGGGTCCTTTGAAAATTCAGATATTCCTACTCACTTGGTCTCTGGTAGCAGTTACGTTCAACATATTCAAAGTTACAAAGAAGAAGGCATCCTAGAACTGTAAGTTGCGGTCAGTGCAGACACAATGGAGTGAATTCGTGCAGAATCGATTACATGTTGGTTAATTGTTATAGTGTGGGATATAAGCCACTTTTGAGGTGATGAGGTGACTGGTAGTGACGTAATGAAGGACATACAGACATTTTCACGTGATGGTAATTTCCTCTGTCCACGATGAGGCTGTCACGCAATAGTTACCACTACTGACAAATTATCTGTGCTGAGGGTGAGGTGAACCGCCTCTTAGTGTCTCATTATCCACCAGACCAGACATTTTATATTTTCATACTAATCTTATCTGAGCTATACACACAAGGGCGACAGGTCAGAGAGTTTTACTGAGAGATTCAGTTTAAATGCTGTGGCAAGTTTAGCGGAATTGGTGTCCCCTTACTGTCACCCTGTATTGAAGTTCCGTCGATAACTGCAACAGATGTGACATTTAGTGTCATCAGCCTGACAAAGGTGAACCCAACTTGATGTGGTAGCCAAGCCGACCGCATTTACAGCTCTGCGATCCCTCTGTGCTGGCGTGCTTATCAGAGCCACCAATCTGTCTTTAGAGTTACAGTCTCACCCGTCACGATGCCATCTTGGTGAGAATGATACAATCATTTATGGTCGCTAAAAGGATGAGGAACTCAGCGCATTGTGTGAGGTGGGAGGTTCCCTGCAGCACCAGTATTGTTGTGGTGCTTATTTGCCACATCTCATGTACCCAGAGGTCGGAAAGGAAGGTAAGGTGTGGGTAGAGGCAGAGCATTGTCTGAGATGGGAGGTTCTTGTGATGTTTTTTTTGGATGCAATACAGGTTCCCGGCTGTGTAGAAGGGATGTGTAGTGTCGGCTGTGAGCCCTCCACAACTCGCCAATCACAGTCCCTTCTCATGGACGACTGACAGAAAAATCACTTGTTGTTGAACATTTGACTGGGATATTGGTGAAGGCTACGAGGATTGGCAGATACTGATAAGAGATTAGATAAAAGTGGGAGTTGAAGAAAAGGTTCTCACCTTAATGAAGTAAACGATTTAGACATGGAAGGAGGGAGAGCCCGTTGAGCTATAGCGTTAGGGTGAGGCACACTCGCTGTCACAAGTCGGATGTAGTACGCTTTAGTCTAGCGTGACAGATGTTTGTCCCCCCACCCCCTCTCCCCTCGCTAAATATTGCATGAAGTGGCGGGGGGGGGGGGAGTGCTGGAATATGAGTGGAAATTATGAGTAAAAACACTGGAGGTGGGGAGAGGGATAAGATTGGGATGCTGGGGGAGGGCAGACTTGTGAAAATGGTGGGTGCAGAAAATGAAGATAGGTTAATTAGGCCTAATTTTTATGGTGATGGAGGGACATCCCAGCGCCATTTTATCAATATTAGGGCAAATATCAGTGTCTTGTTTTTCATTTAGTTAGATTAGTTCTGGAAGTGACAGCCGCAAACTCACATCCTTTAGCTCTTTTGATTTTACACATTTAAAAGTGGGGCTTGTGAGCTGGAGGTGATGGTTGGGGTGATGGTTGTGTTGGGAAGAACTGGGATGTTGTGGAGGTATTGGGGTAAGTGTGTGGCGGGTGGCTGGGGTGATGGTTACGTTGGAAAGGACTTGGGTGTTGTGTAATTATTGAGGTAAGGGTGTGGGGGTGGCTGGGATGATGGTTTTGTTGGGAGAAACTTGCGTGTTGTGTTGGGGTAGGGTGTGGGAGGTGGCTGGGGTGATGGTTGTTTCGGGAGGAACTTGGGTGTTCTGTAGGTATTGGGTAAGGGGTGTGGATAGTGATGGAGAGAGAGAGGGCAAGAATGGAAGTCAGACCTTGGTGGAAATTGACAGGTTGTGGTATTGGAAGTTGACAGGAGCCACCATACCCACCACCCGCCCTTGATCTCTCTCTCTCTCTCTCTCTCGATCTCTCTCTCCACGTCCCACATGGTGAGGGATCTTAAGAGGAAAAGGAGAGTGAAAAGAAGATCGAAGGATAAAGTGGAGGAGCGCATGACGATGAGTGACTTGGGGTGGCGAGAAAGGGTAGTGATAAGTTTTGATCAGGTAGGAAGTTGTATTTGTCGCAATCTTCCTGGAACTCCGGGATGCATATTTCTCGTCCGTATTACGTTCAGCATCACGGCCCTCAGCCGGGCAGCCCCAGTGGGATAGGTTAATGCTAGGCGAGATGACGTTTGGTTAGGCAGTGATGGGTAATTTGGCGCGGGAAACACATTGATCATATTTCCAAGAAAAAACTATGGTTGTTTTGAAACAATGGGGTGAGCGTCGTTCCTGGTTGACGTTCCCGGTGGTGGTACAAAACCGTAATACAGAAGGGAATTATGCCTCCGGGTTTAGGCGTGCGGTAGGCGATAGATAGGAAGACAGATCGATACAGACACTGATAGATCCGTGACAGAAGATAGACATTAAAACACAGATGGAAGAAAGATAAAAATGACAGAAGTCCTAATGTTAGCAAGGAGTCTGTGAACTCATCGTCGACATCCACAATCCTAGGCCTTTCTCTCTCATACTCTTTGTGCACACCAGACCTCTGTCCCCTCTCCCCATACCCACACACACACACACACACACACACACACACACACACACACACACACACACACACACACACACACACACACACACACACACACACACACACACACACACACACACACACACACACACACACACACACACACACACACACACACACACACACACACACACATCCCCCCTCCCAGACACACACGCACGCGCTTCTCCCACCGAAACAGTTATCTTATTTTTGCAGTAAAACATCTGTAAAACACAATACAATTAACTGGTCATTTTTCCATTCACACGTTTAATCACTTCATTTGGTTGCATCGAAATTCTTGACTTTTCCTTTTTTTTTTTTTCCTCCCCCCTCTAAGGACTCATAAAGTGCTTATCATGAATCCTGTATTTCTCTCCATTGAGTGTTCTCGTAATAACTGCATATAGTCTTTTTGCTTTTGTTAATCACTACCGTCCAGACACAAAATGCAGTGCACACAACACGTATTCTGCCGTAATTGTAATGTCGCACCCTGCACCACATGCACCTCACTCATACAGTACACCTATTTACAGTGTCCCTATTCCCAATAGCATAAACGAATATTTATAAATAAATAAGTAAAAGCTTATTGTTGTATCTTTGCAAATTTACAAATGGTTTTTAAAATTGTATTAGCATTCACAGTTCTCAAGTTTCCGACAATAAACATCAGCAAAAGTCTCGGCATTAACAATAGGCATATTCCCAGGTATAAAAAACTGTATGTTTTCAACTGGGACATCAACTCAGCGCATAATGCCATAGTATAGTCGTGAATATATTTATAACTCCTCTTTATAAGCACGTATAATGTTCATGTCAGTAAACATGTAAAACCCGCCATGACCGTGCCTGGATGACAAATACACAGCAACAACGACTACCACATAATGATAAGGCAAATGAACAACCCGCGTCCCCCATCAGCCACCTACCAGTCTGTCTGCTTATGCTGAACACGGCGTGAGTTAAGTAAGGTTAGGCTGTGATGTTGGCAATTCGTCACGCACAGTTTTATTTGATGTGCAGTTTAATCTTTACGGTCAGTGCTTTTACTTTTCCTCGTATCTCCAGTTGTGTGTTCTTTTCATAGCATCAGTGTTTTGTCATATACCTTGCGTTTTAAACACTTGCTCCACCAGCCTCCCCCCTCCCTCCATGTACACATAGTAGGCTACATTTTCTCCTCTGAAAATTTTTCGTTCTTCACTCTTCCATTTCTACTGTCTGCTCTCTCCTAACACTATCTTTTTCTCTCTCTTTTGTTTCATTTTCTCAGAGGTTTTCGTCCCCTCTTCCTTTCCTTTTTTTTTTTTTTTTTTCTTGTCTTCCTTTCTCTCCCGTCGCCCTTTCTCCAGTTCTCTCTTAATAATTTTTCTTCCCATTTTTCTACTTACTCTTTGTTTCCCATGCTCTCCTCAAATTTACGTCTTTTCTCCAATTTCCCTTTCTACCTCTTCACGTATGCTTTGTGTCTCGTAATTATTCGTCTTCTCTCCTCACTCTACCTTTATAACATCCTTCACCACTTGCCTCCTTCGACTCAAGTTCTCAGTCCTCCTGCAGCATTCAGTCCCAGTAACAAGACATACATGACAAGGGTCCGCCTCGGGATGTCATTGTCTCGGCAAGGTAAGTTGAGCAGCGCCCCAGGCACAGGGTCAACACAGCAATATTAGCGGCCGTCAGCTCCATTAATTAGAGAAGGAATAAGCCCCATGAAAACCGAAGGCTGTAAATGTATCAGTAAATCATTGTATTAAACTACCAGCCCAGCCATGACAGCAATATCCAACAGCCATCAGTCCCAGTAGCAATGCAAAGGACAAGCCACGTGACGATCCTGGCGTGTTAGTGCCTCAGCAAGTTAGTGTAGTAGAGCAACGCCCCAGCATCACAGACGAGACAGCTACAAGACGCCGGGGACACTGCATACTGTACACAAGAGAGAACCTCGATTTCCCCACCACATCTGACTCTTCAGGAGAGGGTTTGACAGACAATGAGGTTGAGCAGAGCCAAACTAGTCAAGATATAGAAAACATAATACTTATCTCCTTCATGCCGAGTATTTCTTTTTGAATTTCTTGCTACCTCCAGACGATTTTATTCAGTACAGGAGAGGGTTTTCGAACTATCAGGGTTAGATTAACCGAAAGTAACCCCTTCAGTGCTGCGATGCTCTAGTAAGCTGTTTAAAAGCGTTTGTCGACAGAAAAGTATAAGATAATAAATTCCATTTCGTCGGCCATAATGGTTTAGGTGGGCAATGCAGTAAAGGGTAGAAGCTGCCAGAGACACAAGAACGAATCGAAACAACGGTGCAGGTTAGGAGAACTGTCACTGACCAAGATTATCGAATTGGTAATACACGTAGGATCAATCCCTGACCGAAGCAGGGAACAGTCTGGGGATCTTTATTTCGTTAATACATAACTGTATTCAGAAAGCAGCCTTTCTCCCTTTAGAATAAAGAAACATGAAAAGGTAAACGCTGAAGTAGGAGTAATTAAGTCAGAGTTGCCAGTGTAATGGCCACACCGGGAATGTCAGTAACACTATTTTTGCATCCCTCAGCTCCTCCCGTCACTCCCACGTCCCCAAAGCACTTAAAATCATTCACATTCTGGTTAGTCTAGCCCGAGCTTCACAGTCCCAGACGCCAGTACTGATGCCATATCACACATTCAGTGCCTGGAGGTAATACTTACAGCACTCGTCTAGACCTGCATATCTTGGATTTTATAGTGATAATATTAGTTGGTGTGTGTGTGTGTGTGTGTGTTGAAATTATACATCTACTCAGTCGGCGTACCGGCCTGTTCACTTTTTCTTTTTCACTCCTTTTTTCCCTTTTTCCGACTCTATACTTAAAGTTCCTAAAGCCCAGTAGCTCTCTCACGTGTCATACATGCCTTCACAACTTACCTTATTTTTATTTTGACTATATGCTAGGGATGCTTGTTCAAGACTGGTGTGGTGGTGTGAGCGGGAACGTTTTCGTGACATGGTGGAACTTGATGATTAATACAGGCGTGGGTCCCAGAACGTTTTTCACTATCCGCCTGGCATTTGGTACGCTTTATCTCCTTTCACTTCATTGCACCAACACACTGGTACGCAGTCCACAAATATCCATCTCTTTCCTTCGTTGTTTTCTTCACACATGCCTCTTTCCATGAATCTTTTTACTCTACTTTTCTTTTTCTATTCTGTCTGCTGCTGTGTAAACAAATCTGGCTTTGGAAAAATCTCATAGACTGAGGGGATTCATTTTAAGTGTGCTGATGTGTCGTTGGTGTGCCATTAGTTATCACTGTTTTGACGGTTCTGTAGAAATTAAGAAGTTACGTAAGGTAATCAGCAGAACACATGAATACGAACATACGAATATATTCTTACAAAGCACAGTTCCAGAGTATCCCGTCGCTCGCATTATGGAGCTTAGTTCTGGTCACCATATTTTAAAGAGGATATTAACGTGGAGAAGATACAGAGGAGTACAAGTAGTATAATACCCAGGTGAAGGACAGACCATGTACAGATCGATTAAACGAACTGAGGGTGTCTCTTTCAGGCCTTTGAGAGTGTAAGTAAAAATAGGACCTAGTACAATGATGCACAGTTTTCCAAGGACATGATATTATGGCAACGGACAAATGCCTCACAATTGCTCCGTCCAATTATAGTGAAGATTACGACCGATAGATAATCATGGGACGTTCCCAGTTAAATGAAGGTAAACATTTCTCCTTCATGGAACAAACTACCCGGTGATGTGGTGGACCGCGATACTGCGTTGAATTTATTCATCCTGATTCTGAGCGATTTTTTTCAGTTTTGAGAGATGTATGTTAGTTAAGGGAAGTCTCCGTTAATCCCTTCTGAGAATTTCGTCTTTTATGTGTATGTATTAATTTATTTATCATTTATACTTATTTTTATTTATTATCGATACGGCCAAACAGTGGGTCAGTTAATATTCTTTTTTTTTTTTTTTTTTATTGGTACCCATGATAATGTTACTGAGCTGAGGAGAGACGTGTCGTTGTGAAGGACTAAAAAAAAAAAAGACACACACACACTCAATACTAGAGAAGTTTCAGAACGTCTTGCACAGGATGTAAAATATACTCTTCTTGCCACATCAGATGATTCATTCTTGTGTGCATTTATTTAAAATTTGGGTAGAGAGTTCAAAAGTCATCTGGAGTTTGTTCTGTGACACACACACACACACACACACACACACACACACACACACACACACACACACACACACACACACACACACACACACACACACACACACACACACAAACGAGTGAAGCAAAACCGTGTACATTATCAGACCATATCTCACCTTCCCCATGTAGCCCTGCTCGCCCACCTCACCTTATTATGCTCCACCTTGCCACATCTCACCCACTACGTGCAGCCACCCATTGTTATTTGTGATTGCCTATTCGCCTTTATTGTTACTGTTTTATGTGGGTCGGTTGAATAAGATACCTATTGAATGTGTTCATCTTAATTAAGTGGCTCGGTTAAATGTGATATCTTCTGATTGTGTTTATTTTAGCATGAGTCTTGTCTTACACAGTCAGCGAAGAAAAAATAATGGACGAACAACTGTAAGAGATGCAGGTGTATAAACAATGATGATACCAGTGCAGATCCTTGCTGTACAACCTGTGATGCCTTATGAAGCCACTGCCATATAGAGTGAGTTTATATGATACTGGTAAACAGATATCAGTGAATCTTTTCCAGTACCAACTCACTGATCACAATAGCCACTGTCTGAGCTGTCTAGCGTGTGTGTGTGTGTGTGTGTGTGTGTGTGTGTGTGTGTGAGAGAGAGAGAGAGAGAGAGAGAGAGAGTTCTTTTTATTGTGACCTCACCTGTCATTGTTCTCGCTCGGTTTCGGACATTCACTTAGGAATTGTTTCTTTTCCCTCTGTTTCATTATCCTGCCATCACATTTTTCTCTTACTCGGGCCATTATCTCTTGCACTATAACTGCTGTGTCTCACCTCTCCATCTCCTTCCCTTCTTCCCAATACCCTCCCTTTCTCTCTCCCTCCCCATCATTATATCTCCTGACTCTTTCCCTCTTCCATCTTTCCCTGTTGCCTTAGACCCTCACCTTCCCTTCTTTCTTTCTCCGTACTCAATCCTCCTGCCCTGTAGTATAGGAGTGACGGATTATCGCCACACTAACACACAAGCACCGGCGAGCTGGACTGAACGGGTAGGCAGGGACGCCAAGTATCATGACCCACCCACCCCCACTCATATCACCGCTGACAGGAAGATGGATCCCCGCTGTCCTAAATCTATATATGGCATCGCCTCCTGATTACTCTCGCCCAAGTGGTCACTCAGGTACCATTACGTCTTTTTATGAGTATGTTAATGATTGATGGGTAGATGGATAAGTGGATAAATAGATGGATAAGAGGCTACTGTATGCAAGAGTATAGTCATCTTCCGCCCCCGTTAGTCTTCTTTTTTTTTTCTTGATCTGTGCTACCTACGTCTCAAACACAAAGTAAACGAAAAAACTTCCCCTATTCTTTTCCCGGTGCTTGGTTGCCCTTCTTTGGTAGTATTTTCTCTTAATTTGGTGTCCAAACCAAAACGTTGGTAGATAATGTGTTCTCCGTTTCTTCTTTCTTCCAAATGCTTTTTCATTTTTGCGCATTTCCTATTTCACGTATTCGATTTAGCGGTGGCACAATTGTTCCTTGGACCAGTAGCCTCAGATACTCTTTTTATATTTGTACAGTATTTATACCATTTAAAGGAAGTTATGGAGTCAGTCGCCAAGGGAAAAAAAAAACGCTCATTGTTTGTGATCCCATGTTTATAAATCTTCATGGCAAGTTGCAGTGTACTGAATTTGTGTGGCCACCATATTGCATTCTCTCTGGAATATGGGCAGTCTTGTGTGTTGTTACTTTCATTTAGCTTACCTGTGCTTCTCTACGACGCAGGTGGGCGATAAAAGACCACCTATAATATGATAGATGGATGGTAGATGGAGCCAGTGAAGTATATATTATAGTGGTGATGGGCCTACCGATATTATTACGTTGATGGATGGATGATGTAGCTATTAAAGGTTGGCCATAATGATTACGCGGCTACCATCAAGTCTTTTATGATAATGGTGTAATTGGCTGATGAATGAGTGGTGAAAACACACACACACACACACACACACACGTAAAACCTCACATAAACCCTGATAAAAAGTGTTTTATAGTCAGTCGCTAGCTCATCCTTTCTCCAGCATTATTTTTTGTCCTCTGTGCCACATGTTGGTGTTTGGAGGAACAATGGGGAATGGGCAGAGAAGCAGGGGAGGATGGAGAAGTGAGGAGGTGTAAAAGGAGGAGAGGAGGGAAGGTTCAATGGGAAGGATACTGGTGAGGAAGGAGGTAGTAGGCAGAGAAGAAACTTGAGAACGAAGGGGTGGAAGTGAAGGAAAGGTGGAGGATGAAGGGATGGGGAGGAAACGAGGAGGTGGGGAGAGTAAGAAGGGGTTGAGGAAAGTAGGAGTGTTGAGGAGGGAGGGAGCTGATTGGGTGGAGGAAATACGGAAGAATAAGGTGGGGAGTAGTGGCTGGGGATTTGAGTTGGCCTGGAGAGGAACCTGCAGGAAGGAGTCAGGAAGGTGGGGATGGTTGTAGGTATTGTGAAAGGTTTTGATCAAGCAGAAACAAGGCAGCAGGATGACTGAGGAGAAAAACGCACTCTTAGAACCAGACTCCATTACCATTTCATCACGGATACCACTTTTCTAGCATGCTGCGTTTGCCGCCATATTGATTTTTTTGTTTTTTTGTTTTCGTTTTGGAGATAATACCAGTAGAGAAATGGTTAGCAGTTATCTGTCTTTAAAAGGGCAGAAAAAGTTTATCTGCTTTGCGTTGAACATCAGCTTCCTGTTCGAGTAACTCTGGAGAATAACGAAATAGCTAAGGAAACACCTCACACATGCCAACCACACCACCACCTCCTTTCCTCCCGAAGTCTTTATGTATCATTTGCATTATTTGTGCTTAAGTGAGTAGGTTTGCCTCACTGGTCTTAATCTGGTGTGTTAGGTTAGATTACGCTTAGTTAGATCAGATTGTTAGGTCGGGTTAGGTTAGGTTAGGTTAGATTAGATTAAGTTAGGTTAGGCTAGGCTTGGTTTATGTGCGAGGGAGAATCTGGCCATAATCTCATACCTGGTGCTTGAGAGAGTTCAGCAAATAATCTATGCACAGATGGCAGGTTGTTGTACGTGGTCATAAACTGGTGGGATATCTCAGCTGGCGCCGGCTGGTGACGGTGAAGTCATTCTGTGGGTTTTACTCGCGCCGGCCTCATCGCTAAAAATAGAATTCATTGAAGAAATATGCATGCTGCATCATTCGGTGGTCTGCTGGATGCTGTTCTCAGTCACATCCTTCTTGCCCTCCTCAGTCACATCCTTCCTTGCCTGTTTAAAATTGCGCTACAGAATCCCTTCAGAAGGTTTGCACATATTAGTGGACAAGCAACCATAAATGTTGTGTGAGTGCTGCCTGATGGAGTTTAGATGATGCATATTAAGCAGTTTGGGTAACGGCCATCACGGGGAAAAACTGACCCATTCAAGCTTAGATCTCTGGCTACCTTTCAGAAGGTAGAAATGAGTGTAGAAGCAGCCCCTGTGTAATGAATGCTGTTTATTATACTGCTGCTGGTACTGGTGTGTATAAGAAGTGTCACTTGATGTCTTTCCGTGTTCCAGTCATCATCATCAGGCAGTTGTTGTGTTAAGCTGATTGTTGGTGTTAGTGTCCTGAAGGTGACTGAAAAAATAATGTTCTGTGTGCTTGTTTATATTGTAGTGGCAGAAGGAGTTATCAGCTGAAACTTAAAAATTATCCGTATATAGGAGTGAACAAGAAGTCATTGAACTGGAGATGCCTAGTCACACTGCCTTTGACTGGTGGAAATCCCAGTAAAGCAAAGAGATGACCAACACTGTCCCACAACTTAACGGCGGGGTATGTCAACGAGTAACACAGGGAGCAGAGGGTGGGGATAAGGGGATGGGGATGGGAATGGGGAACGGGAGGTGATAAGATGCGGATGGGAATGGGGAACGGGAGGTGATAGGATGGGGATGGGAATGGGGAACGGGAGGTGATAGGATGGGGATGGGAATGGGGAACGGGAGGTGATAGGATGGGGATGGGAATGGGGAAGAGGAGGTGATGGGATGGGTGTGGACTTAGGTTTGGCACTGCTTGCCTCGTATGGTGAACACTGGAATCATGGCCAGAATAATAAAACCAAGTATACATAACACTACGAAGAAAGAATGCAACAGCTCCGCGATGAAGGATTTAAAAGCGCAATGAAGAGCAAAATTTATGCCAAACATGGGCGAATCGAGTAAGACGAGAGAGAGAGAGAGAGAGAGAGAGAGAGAGAGAGAGAGAGAGAGAGAGAAAGAATATCGGAATTTTTGTGGTAAAGACTATCAACACATATCATATTGTATATATTAAAGGATCACTAAGGGCTGATGGCAAACGATCCTACCACACTCCCACCAGATAAGGTTTTTATACTTGGTCAGTCAGTAGCTCCAGCAGCCTCGAAAATCACTAACATTTGCAGAGCCGCGGGGGCACTGAGTTTCATGGGACTGAGATGTGGACTGTTAGTGAGTCAGGCAAGTTTATGGAGCCACGGAGACAGTGAATTAAATGAGGCTGTGACGTGGCCGATACACTCGTTTTACTCTAACTTGGCCTAAAATTGCCATCTCTTCATCTTGAATGTTTACTCGTATTAGTAGACTAAAGTTAGAAAATAATGCTAGTCACAAAGAAGTGCTATGAAATGGATGTACAGCTGTATTATATATTTTTCAGCCTTTGAGCTGCTGTACGTAAAATAAACTGCAAAAGAACAAAAATATTCACCAAGTTAGGCAAACGATCTGTAGTTAGCCATGTAAGCTTGTGTAGCCAGGAGCAGCACTACACGCCGAGCTGGGTATGATGTTTGGGCAGAGGCGGGATAAAGAGAAACTAATATCCTTATCGCTCTAAATATATACAACGTGACACCGTTTCAGCGTATTATCATTTAGTTGTATCGTGGCCGGTGAGAAAAACTTATCAGATAATTGGCATACATTAATATACTCTTATTGTCTTGTTGTTCTGGCGATGGGGTAGGTGGGTGTGGGAGGATGGGTTGGTGAAGGGATTGGTGAGAAGACGATCATTGAGTGGAGGAGGGGGTGGGTAAGGTCCACAGATAAGTGGAAGGGTTTGGAAGTGCGTTGTAGCACGGTGAGGAAGTGTGTGTGTGTGTGTGTGTGTGTGTGTGTGTGTGTGTGTAATGTAAATGGATGAATGTGGAGAAGAGGGACGGTTGGAGGGAGGGGAGCACGAATAACCTGCAGTACCAACTCCTTCACTCTTATCTTTTTTCTCTCATTTCAAATATCAGCACTTCATACACATTCTTCCCATTCTGCCCTCCATGCACACACACACACACACACACACACACACACACACACACACACACACACACACACACACACACACACACACACACACACACACACACACACACACACACACACACACACACACACACACACACACACACACACACACACACACACACACACACACACAGTATACATCTAAGGCATGGTAACGGACATTGACGGAGCGTCTCCCTATCTCATTACAATCACGACCAATATTTCTATGAAAAATGTAATCTGCCTACTTCTATATATGTAAAAGACTAGCGATTTTATTATTACGTTAATCCCATGTCACATGAATGAATGTGGTTAGGCAACACAGTATTATATTAACCCAGAATACATCCTATGATTGTATAGTCATAGCGAGGAAACGCTGACAGGTAACATTTTATAATATGCCTTGCCCAATGCAATTGACATTTTAATTTCAAACTACACTTGTGTAGTTAAATAGATGATGAAAGTATAGCACACCTGTGTCCCGTGAGTAAGCTATGAAACACACGGATGGTCGGATCTCCTTACATTTTGTCTAAGCTACGGGTTAATCACATAAGTGACGGATGCGACCAGAACGTGGATAAGCGTCTTATTTTAAATTATGATTAGTAAAGTGAAATCAATATATTGTTTTCTCTCTTCATAATATTATAATCGTAATAATAAACACTGACGGGGATGAAAGACTGTTGCTCTGATATTTACTATTACCATACGTAACATCCAGTCCACCCACCATGTTTCTTAATATATATATATATATATATATATATTTTATGTGTCCGACTCTGGGTATAGGCTTCACAGCCTGCTTTCAAGGGCCAGTAGTCCTCCTACGTACCATACACCTCTACATGTCACCACTTCGGCGCTAACACCCACCGTCCATATTGAATACATGCTAGGGCTGTCTCATACAGGACTGGTGTATTGGTATTATCGGGGGTATTTTTACGACATGTCGGCGGGTCTTCTGATAGATCTGTAAAGTCTGATATTTATGAAATTCAAATCCTTAAACTGTCCCCTGCCCCAGCGGGATTTGAACCCGGGTCCGTTAGGACTGCAGACCAACTCTCTACCGATTGAATATATATATATATATATATATATATATATATATATATATATATATATATATATATATATATATATATATATATATATATATATGTATATGTATATGTATATATATATCCATCATCCAATCCTATGTTGCCCCATAAGGAGCGTAGGAGCCCGAGGCTAGGCAAATTGATCCTGACATTTAAGAAGATAGTGACCAGCCTCACTCATCCCTGAGTGGCATTACGTGAGCAGTAAACCCCAACCACCCCTTGGATATAAGCCTACACCGGCGCAATCCGATTGGAGTGCCGTAATTACCCACTACACCACCAGGCGCCAAAATCTAGGTTACATGGTTACCATCCAGGGTAGTAAATGACTTCCTGGTGTACAGGAAACTATTTGGCTTGTCACTCAGCGTAGAGTCACCCACAGGCAGAAGGAAGAGGAAAGAATGAAGGAAAGAAAGACAGAAAAGGGAGTGTACTGTCACCCGTAGGCAGAAGGACGAGGAAAGAACGAAGGAAAGAAAGACAGAAGAGGATGGAAGGAAAGAAGGATGGAGGAGAGGAAAGGGCAGACACCCGAGAGCAGCGTACATAATTAAAGTCGTGCAAGGGAGAGAAAAAGACGGCGCAATGTGGTAATGGGGGTGTCGCGACGCTGGTGACCCAGACCCTGTGCGTATGAAACGGACTTTTTTTTTTTTTTTTTTCCCATGTGCTTTGGAACGGACACAAAGTTGGGTCACAGTAAAAGGTGTTTGGAGTGTAAATGTGATGCGCATGTGATCCCTTAATCGCCTCATCCCGCCAAGGCGGGGTCACAATAAACCAAAAAACTAAAACAACCATGCAAACTCTGGTCACATTTACATCACATCCACACTCTCAATATCGTAATACGTTTTACAGTATTTAAATCTGTGATTATTAATTTACAATAAAGCCGTATGTACTGTATTGCAAGACTGTCGACAGTTCATATCTTACCGTGTATTATCCCTCCTCCAACAATAGACTCTGTCATGGAAACTAGAGGAGAAATGCTTCTCATCTGTAAATATGGCTCTGCTCCATAAGTCATCATCCTGCTCAACATGGAGCTGTGCAAAAGCCAGTCTTCCTGCACAGTGCTGGTCCGTCAGCTGTTCCTTCTGAGCTGGGGTGCGATGGTGTATTTCAGCGCGATGTAACCTTCTCCTTACAGTTCTGGCTGACACTTCTAACTGCAAGTCATGCCTTATTGCCGCTGCTTTGGTAAGGGGGTTAGCTTCCGCTGCCACAATAATGTTTCCATCCTCTACTGGTGTCGTCCTTCTTAGGGCTCCTGTTCTCTCTAAGAAATGGAGTTTGCTGTAAACCCAACGAGCTTGTGATGCAATTTTTGAGGTGTTCTCAAACGTTACTGTTATAGTTTGCGTGGTTCTTTCCTAATGGCTATGTAAGGTTATAGTGCATCCATCTGACTCCTTGAAACCTGACCGATCTGCATATGCAGTATCGTTTCACGGGGCTAAGATCACTGTCTATCCTTGTCAGAGCCACTCAGCGGGGAGATGTTGCCATATGCAGATCGCTTGGTTGTATCAGTCTCGACGAATGGACTACGTTACTACTTCACGTACTAACACTGTCACCTCCATAGAATCCACGAGAGTTTGACAACACATTGTTAGCCAGTTGGGACAATTTCCTTATTGATATTACCGACAGGGGAACGTGTGAACATGACTGTTTATATTACTCTATACACCCATATATATTTCGATCCTCATCCCTTATCTGTTTTATCAATGCTCACCCCTATTGATGTAAGTCATGTAACTCATGTAAGTATATAGCCTTTGCCTATACGAATCTTTTTGTATTTTGATAAAACTGCACATAAATGTATAGCGATAGTTTAATCACCAGCTTTGGCATAATATGTACAAAAAAATCCTGATATGGACGCCCCTGTGTACTGGTATGTGGAAAAACTAATCCAATCTCCTTTGCATTTCATATAACATGGTCATTTGATGTTTCCGTTGGTGTTCCACCTCGTAATTCCACTTGGCAGAAGACTAAAGAGGAAGCCAGAGCTACAATGCGTTTTGAGCGATAGCACGTATGCAGACAGCCCAGGTTCGGATGCATTAAATAAACATAGATAACATGTAAATATGAACTACTACTGTACTATAATGTTCATAGTAAGTCATTTTCCGGGGACTGGTAACAGTTGACCATCATAGCACGCTAAATCTAACACAGATTTCCCCTCCTTTACTCCAACCCCATCAGTGTCAGGACTAAACCTCTGATACCCGATGCACTACCCCACGTTTCTGGTACCAACCAGTAATGCGGAGGTCACAAGACAAGTGATTGTGGAAAATGGTTGGGTAGATGTAATCGTATAATATGTAAATTTTCAGAGCAACATAAATATTTATATATTGAAAATTTCAATATAACTGTAACTTCATAGGTAACAATATATTGATTTCACTGTTCACATACATCATAATTTAAAATAAGACTGGCTTATCCACGTTCTGGTCGCATCCGTCACTTATGTGATTAACCCTCCCTTTGGAATTTGACAAAATGTAAGGAGATCCGACCATCCGTGTGTTTCATAGCTTACTCACGGGACACAGGTGTGCTATACTTGAGTCATCATCTATTTAACTACACAAGTGTAGTTTGAAATGTAAGCCATGTAACTCATGTGGGCAAGGCATATTATAAAATGTTGAAGTGTCAGCGTATTTTGATGACTGCACAATCATAGGATGTATACTGGGTTAATATAATCTCTTATTTGGCCTAACCACATTCATTCATGTGACATGGGACGTCCCTGTGTAACTCGTATTATAATAAAATCGCTAGTCTTTTACATAGAACTAGAAGACCTTACGCAGGTCGTTTGTATTTCCGTTGGAAATATTCCACCTCGTAATCCACTTGGCGACGGTTTGGTGCCAATGTCGCTGAGCGATAGCACGTAGGTGTATACTCTCTCTCTCTCTCAGAGCGATGATGTCTCTCTCTCTCTCTCTCTGTGTGTGTGTGCTGTGTGTGTGTGTCATAGTGTATTTTGTGTGTGTGTGTGTGGTAGACACGTCCAGTTCCGTATGATACAACCCCAGAAACGCTTTGGCGTTGGCAGTGATTTCCTCCTGTATCACTCTCTGACCGGAGCTGTACAGGCACGCGAGTCGAAATTCAGTTGATCCGATGTCAAACGTTTTGTGATCGAGTGTAACGCGGAGGCTACAGAAAGTGATTGTGAAAAATGGTGGGTGGAATGGATATTAAGATGGTGCAATAGTAAATATCTCTAGCAATCAGTCTTTCATCCCCCTATTTAGTTCACAATAAATGGTTGATTTACCATGTAGAAAACAATATATTGATTCTCCGACTTTACTAATCCAGCTATATATCTGTAAAAATAAGACGCTTATCCACGTTCTGAAGGATACCGTCACTTATGTGAAACCCGTAGCTTAGACAAAATTTCCCGTAAATCATAGTCCGTGTGTTTCATAAGCTTACTCACGGGACACAGGTGTGCACCGATACTTTATTTATCATCTATTTAACTTATTTAGTTCTTTTTAAAATCAATTGCAATGGGCAAGGCATATTATAATATGTTACCATCTCGTTTTCCGTCGCTATGACTCTCCTATTCACAATTTCTCTCCCCTTCTCCATCTACCAATTACCCCATTCACTTCACTTCCTTATCGCTGACATGGGACAACGTCTTTAAAATCACTAGTCTTTTACAGATATAGAAGTAGGTAATAGACTTTGTAGTAACTTGTCATAGAAATATTGGTCGTGATTAGTTATATATTAGACTTGTGGACGAGCGGCTGTTATACTTACCAGTAGTTTGTATACTCTCTCTCTCTCTTTGTCATGCAATGTGTGTGTGTGTAAAGTGTGTGTGTGTGTGTGTGTGTGTGTGTGTGTGTGTGTGAAATATTAACAAAGTGTCTCACACACGAGTGAAGTCGATAAAGTCGAGTCCTGCTAGCTACCTGAACCCCAGACGCTTTGGCGTTCTCTCCCATGCTGTATCACCAAAACTACCTGACCTGTTCTATAGCTAGCCTCCTTGTGAAGTCTGCCTCAGTTATCTGGTGAAGCATGATTTTGTGATCGACTGTGTAACGTTGATAGAAACCTGTGTGAGTATGTGACCGTGTGTGTATGGATCACGATGTGTCAATACTTCGTCTCTGGTTCACATTCGGTAGTGTAAGAGTGTCTAAGCATGTTTCAGCAAAATGGTTGATTTACCATGTAGTACATTGTCATCTGACTTCCTGCTTCTATCCAGTCTATATATCTCGTTCAAAAAGTATGATAACTAGTAAGCACATGAAGGATACAAAGCGACATAACCTTGGTGATCTTAAGGGTCCTATCAGGTAAATCATAGTCCGTGTACATAATGATCTCCACGACGAGGTCTGGGGACATCTTTCCATTTATCTTATATATATATTTATTCTTTTATCGATGGTAACTAAGCAATGTTCTTCTTGTCCATCTGTGGAGACATCAGCTAGTCATTTCACTGAGCACAATGGTTCTGTAGTGTCCTCCCTACAAGATCTACCAATCTTACCCCATTGAAACTTATACTTACTCATTATCGCTGTCTAACGCGCTGTCTTTACAAAGTCTTTTATGACACCACAGCCGCTTTAGAAGAGCCACTGTCAGTGAGTTGCTGATTTGTTGAGTATCTGAGGGACCGATTTGTAAATAACCCTTTCCAATTCTTAAATAGAGGATTATATAGAAAAAAAATCAGGGTTCTGAATGGATTGGACAAGTCAAATTCATCAAATTTTTAAAGGCTGTTTGGTTTGTATCCCATATTCATGAAGATTCTTTCCTAAATGAGCAGGTATATTCACAAAGATTCCTACGTCAGTCATTATCAAAGATTCTGTATCAATATGAAGTCAGGTGCATATGGTGGCGTTTCTAGGGTGAACCACGAACCTTGAGGGGCGGGCAGTAAATAGCTTGAGTGTTTTAGCTTTTTCCTTTCCTCCTCTCACCTCATCATCCCCTCTTTCCTTCCATTCTCCACCTTCCATCTCACCCCCTCACCCAGCACTTCTCCCTCTCACTCCCACTCTGCCCCTACAACAGGGATGGGGAACCTTTGTCCTGTTAAGGGCCATGAGGATATTTTTAACATCGTTCACTGGCCATATAAAATCTTCATCTTAAAATCAACTGTAGCCTAGTACATAATATATATATACAGTGGGTGCAAGGATTGTATGGGTGAGGATGAAAGTAGTATACAAGCATGGGCAATTGTATGTGTGTATGCCCCAACAGAGGATCGAGTGGCAAGAGTGAAAGATGAGTTTTGGGCGAGAGTAGAAGCATGTATGGACAAGTTTGAGAGGAGCGAGAGAGTGCTGTTGATTGGAGACACGAATGACAAAGTTGGGAATGTACGAGTGGATGGAGTGGTTGGTCAGTGGGGTGTGCCAGCTGAAGTAGATGGGAATGGTAGTGCTTTGGTGGATATCTGTGCTTGTAAGGGGTTGGCAATAGCCAACACCTACTTTCGTCATAAGATGATCCACCGGTATACATGTAGAGTAATGAGGAGGATGGATGGTGAACTTGTTGAATGAAAGGCAATGATAGACTACGTGTGTGTGGATGAGCGAATGAGAAGATAAGTGTTGGATGCAAGAGTGTTGAGAGGGTGGGGGAATGGAGTCTCGGACCATCACTTAGTGATGGCCAAGGTAGAGATGCAAAGAAAATGGTTGAGGAGACGAAGGGGAAGACAGGAGGAAGCAACTCCTGCGAGAAGAGTGGAGAAATTGCAAGATAGTGAGAAAATGACAGAGTATAAGAGCATAGTGGAAGAAAGATTGGGAAGGTATGAGCTAGAGCAGATGGAAGGGGTGGAAGACGTATGTAAGATATTCACGGAAGAGATAGGCGCAGCGTGTGAGGCGGTTTGTGGAGTGAGGAGGAGATGCAAAGGTGTGCAAGGGACAGCATGGTGGAATGATGAGGTTAAACGAGCTGTGGAACAAAAGAAGAAGGCATATAGTGAATGGTTAGCGAGTAGAGGTAGGGGAGAAGATGAGAGAGAGAAGAGAGAGGTATATGTGAGCAGGAGAAGGGAGGTGAAGAGACTGGTGAAGGAGAGTAAGAAGAAAGTGGATGAAGAGTTTGGGAGGAATCTGAGTGTGAAATGGAGGGAGAGTAAGAAATTTGGAAGGAGGTAAAGAAAGTATGGCAGTGTGAAAGGGGAAATAGTAGGGGAGTGAAAGATAGGAATAATAGGTTGTTGGTGGAGAAGAGAGAGAATTTGAGGAGATGGAAGGAGCACTTTGAGGATTTGTTGAATGTAGAGAGTGAGAGCAGTGTGAGTATAAGTGGTTGGGGAATGGCTGGGAGAAGAAGAGCTGAGAGGAGGGAGGAAGAGATCAGTAGGGCGGAAGTAGTGGAAGCGATGAAGAAGATTAAGTTGGGAAAGGCCCCAGGAATTGATGGAGTGTGTGGTGAAATGCTTAGGTATGGGGGTGAGATTGTTGTGGAGTGGATATGGAAGTTGTGTAGATTGGCTTGGGAAGAAGGAAGGGTTCCAGAGGACTGGAAATCAGGTATAATTGTTCCTTTATACAAAGGAAAAGGGGAGAGAGAAGTATGTGGTAACCATAAGGGTATTTGCCTTCTTAGTGTGACTGGTAAAATATATGGTAGAATACTCATTGATAGGGTTAGGCATATGACAGAGGAGCTAGTTGGAGAAGAACAAGGGGGATTTAGGAAGGGAAAAGGGTGTGTAGATCAGATATTTGTTCTAAGATGTTTAGTGGAGAAGTATGTAGAGAAGGGAAAGAAAGTGTATGCTGCCTTCACTTCACGGACTTGGAGAAAGCTTATGACAGAATAGATAGGCAAGGTATGTGGAAGGTATTAAGAATATATGGAGTGGAGGGGAAATTGTTGAGTGCTGTGAAGAGTTTGTACGAGGGAGCTAGGGCTACGGTGCGAGTGGATGGTGAGCTGAGTGAGTTCTTTGATCTCAATATGAGGCTGAAACAGGGTTGTGTGATGTCTCCATGGCTGTTTAATATATATATGAATGGGGTTGTAAAGGAGGTGCAAGGTAAGGCAGTGGATGTGGGGCTGGCCCTATTGAATGAGGGTGAGATTTGGAAGCTTCCGGTGTTGCTGTTTGCTGATGATACAGTATTGCTGAGTGAAGATGAATGGGAGTTGCAAGGTTTGGTGAATGAATTTGGGACAGTGTGTAGGAGGAGGAATCTGAAAGTTAATGTAAACAAAAGTAAAGTTATGGTGTTTGAGAGGAATGAAGTCACAGAGTGTGCAGTGAGGTTGGATGGTGAGGATATAGAGAATGTGAGTGCATTCAAGTACTTGGGTAGTGTGATGAGTAAGGATGGAACTTTAGGGGATGAAGTGCGTGAAAGAGTACAGCAGGGAAGGAAGGTTGTTGGTACATTGAAAGCAGTGATGAGAAACAGGGAGGTGAGTATGGAAGTTAAGAAGTCGCTGCATGATAGTATTGTGATCCCTACCCTGACGTATGGAAGCGAGGCGTGGACCTTGCAAGAGGGGAACAAGTCAAGAGTGAGAGCAGTGGAAATGAGTTACTTGAGAGGAGCATGTGGAGTGACGTGGAGGGACAGGTTGACGAGTGAAGAAGTGAAGGAACGTTGTAGGGTAGGTGTGGATGTGGTTGAGAAGATTAGCAGAAATACGCTGAGGTGGTTTGGACATGTGAAGAGAATGGAGAAAGAAAGACTGACTAAGAGGGTGTATGTGGGTGAGGTGGAGGGAGGGAGAGGGAGGGGTAGACCGAGGATGAGGTTGAGGGACGTAGTTGAGAGGTATATGAGGGAGAGGGGGGGTGAGTTGGGGGGAGGGTAGTCATATGGTAGGTGACAGAGCGACTTGGAGGCGTTTTGTCTGAAGCCACCCTTTGTGGGATTAGGGCGTCGGGCTATAGATAGATAGATAGATAGATATCTCATGAACGGCTAGAGGTATCAACATGAAACTTTCAGAGTATCAAAATATGGCCAAAATCTTGGACGAGTTCGAAAATGGGCACCCAGGGTCAAGGTCACCAAAATGGCGCCAAAGGTCAACTAATATTTTTAATATGGATTGGCTTTTGTGAAACGCGGTGACTGAATTCCATAGAGTTCGGCGAATTTTCTTCGCATTTGGTTTGTAAGTAGCTTGTAGCTTGGCCAACAGCATTTTCTGGCGGGCTATTAGCATTCGGCTCCCGAATGCTTTTCTTTCATATTTTATTTGTATTATATTTTTCAATTCAGGTTATAAAATTGCATCTATCTGATCGATTTTACGTTATCTTATGTTCATAATACTTCCATTATCGTGTGGAGATGGAAAGGTAATGGCAGTGTTGCTGCGTAAGAGGAGTTTACCACTAACGTTCCTGTTATCATGTTTAATGACCACGATGTAATGGGGTGGGTGTTCCTGCCGAATGCTTAAATCGATCCGACTGCATTAAATAATCGTCGTTGCATTTTTAGCCATGGTCATTAGTTCCTTTAAATTCTTCTTTCATGTCTTGCACACAACAATACATAGACCCTCCTTTGCCCGTTCATTCTCATCTACTCCTGCACATATACCCAGTCCATACTCCCACTCTCTCACACTCTCATCCCCCCATTTAGTCTTAGTCAGTCCACGTATATCTACTTTTGCATACACAAGCACCTGGAGTGTTTCTTTCTCTTTCATCTCGTCATTTGCAACTCTCACATTCCATATTGAAAACCTCTGTCTTTTATACTGTCCTCTATTGTCACCTGTTGGTCAGTCCTTGTCCGAGGCATTTTGTTTGTAATTTTAGTTAGTTGCTTTCCAGAGAGGGGCACTAACCCTCCTCCAACCCATTTGTTGACACGTAGGGAACACATACTGGTTGGTTGTCAGATTACCACCCAGCATACTCGTATTAAATGATTTCCTGTCTTACATAAAATCATTTGGCTTGTTACTCAGTGTGGAGTCACCCTGGAGTAGAGTATCACCACAGAGTGAGTGGATGGTGGGCTGCAAATCACAAGGAGTGAAATCGACTGGGTGAAATTTAAGATGAATAACTGCTTTCTTCCACCGCATGAGTAAAGTCGTGCCACGAAGCGTCCAAAATGGTAAAGAAATGGGTGTGGTGAGCAAAGAAATTATTGGAATTGGCTGGAAATTTGATGGGCGATGGGGCTAGGGCAGGAAAGCATACCGCGTGGAGGGAAAAAAAAAATGTAGTGCAGGAACTAACAGTAAGTGCAGAGAAGGGACCCGTTTTGTTCAACGTTTCGCCAAATAGGCTTCCTCAGGAATAAAGCACAGTGGTAACACTAAGCGACTTAAATAATACAGGACGAGGAATTCGTAACACTATAAAAACAATGACAACAAATCTTACGAAGCAATGTAACTGGGCTAGTCGGTCACCCTCCTAGTTCATAAGCATGCCAGTGGTTTCGACAGCATAAAAAAATCCCTTGTTCTGGTTAAGATGAATAAATCACTCGGTGTTAGCCGATTCAAGACAGCTTCGTTTACAGATATCATTTTCATTTAATGAACTTAGCTATCTTCCACTTAACTCTATGGTCAGTATCCCGCTGATGCCTAAGATTTGCATTATTCATATTTAACCTCTTCACGACATGTTTATGTTCCTTTATTCATTTTTCTACCCCTTAGACTGTTTCTTCTACATATGATCGTTCAAAGTCTTTACATGGCAGACAATAAACCCATGCCTTACACTCTCCCTGTCTGACCCCTCTACGCTTAACTAACCCCTCAATCGTGGTAGAGGCAGTTTTCACCACTTGCGTTCCAGTCTCAAACATGTAATATAGTAAGTATTGTAGTATTAGTGTTTTGAGTGAAGTAAACTCTTATTTTAAAAGATCCTAACAGAATGAGGTGTCGGGGGCAGGGGAGGATTACAGAGGTGGGGATAAAGAGCAAAGGAATGTGTCCAGTAAGTTGGAGAGCATACCCTGTGGAAGTGGATGGTAGTTTGAGTGCAGCGGACGTTTATCTCAATGATTTCCTCAACATGAAAAAGAACAAGATAAGCTCGCGTTCCTCTCATACAACTGTTGTGAAATAGTGAAGAACAGCGTGCGCAAGTTGAATCCAAATACTTTGTTTCTAAAGGCAGAATTACTTCACTAACTCAGTAAGTAGCAAGAGAATACTGAGAAAGTGCATACCTTCCCTAACGCCAATAAGATTTATGATTTATTGCTGTAATTCTTTCCCTACCAGAAAAATTGATTCTACTGTCTTACTCTGATCTGCTCCACCATCTCAGAAAGCACATACCTCCGCGAACGCCAATAAAATTTATGACATTCCAGCATTCGGATCCATCTCAAAGTCTCGTCAACTCTTCCTTGACCCACCCTCGACCTATCCACCAAATTTCATTGAAGCCCAACTAGAGATTTTTTGAGATATCTTGTACACAAACAGAAAAAACAGACACAGGTGAATACATAACCTCCGTCCAACATTGATGGCGGAGGCAGTGACAGCTGTAACTGACTTGACTATATTGCTTACGTTGATACCTGACACTGACAACTGCAGAATAAGATGGGTCCTCAGACACATTGGGCAAGGGCAACCCAAGGTCCTCGATGCATGGCCGCCGGATCGTTCATTCCATCACTGACACTTGACATGCAAACCCTAAGCTCAGGAGAATATGGACCCTAAGCTCTCAAGAATACGAACCTTAAGCTCTCGAGAATACGGGACCTAAGCTCTCAAGAATACAGACCTTAAACTCTCGAGAATACGGGACCTAAGCTCTCAAGAATACGGACCCTGGACCCTCGAGAATACGGACTAAAAGCTCTCGAGAATACGGGACTTAAATTCTATACGGACCCTGAGCTCTCGAGAATACGGGACCAGAGTTCTATACGGACCCTAAGCTCTCGAGAATAAGTGACCTAAGCTCTGAACGGAACCTAAGCTCTCGAGAATACGGGACTTACGCTCTATAGAGAACCTAGCTCTAGAGAATACGGGACCTAAGCTCTATACGGACCCTAAGCCCTATGCAAACCTTATGCTCTCGAGAATACGGGACCTAAGCTCTATACGGACCCTAAGCTCTCGAGAATACGGGACCTAAGCTCTAAATGGACCCTAAGCTCTCGAGAATACTGGGCCCAAGCTGTATGCAGACCGTAAGCTCTCGAGAGTACGGGACCAAAGCTCTATTCAAACCCTAAGCTCTCGAGAATACGGGACCCAAGCTCTATACAAACCCTAAGCTCTCGAGAATACGAGACCTAAGTTCTGGAGAATACATGACCTAAGCTGTCAAGAATACGGACCCTTAGCTCTCGAGAATACAGGACCAAGGCTAAGCTCTAACGTCTTTGATCACTTGGCTACCAGATCATTCATTCCATCACTCATTCACCCTTGCCATGCAGACCAGCGATGGGTCCTCAGACACGCTGGATCGTCTTCACTATCGATGGTCCTCCAGGATTTGTTGGCAGTGCCCTGAATCACTGTGCCATTCGCGCTGGTAGACTTACTCTGTTGCGGAGAGGTTTTTGTACTGGTACATTGATGATAGTTCGACGAGTGTTGTGGGAATGCTTCAGGACAAGTGAGAAGTTCTACGCTGATGCCTCATTTAGGATGTCGATGGTACCCCTTCGGCTGCACTGTGGCTGCTTGTGATGGAAGGATTGTGGACACCTTTTTGAATGGTTTGCTGTTGTATTTTTTAAGACACAGAAATGTTGCTGCTTGGGTCACTGGAGAGCGAATGGCTGTGGACACTTGTCTGAAGTATTTATACTCGTATGCTGGTACTTCTTTGAAGACGAAAATGTTGCTGCTACCGCTTCTCATGAGAGGATGGCCTGGACTCCGCGGAGAAGCATCTTGGGGGGGGGGGAGTGTCCTGAGGGTCAGAGATACCCTGTGGGGTCATTGCTCTGTGACGTAGCCAACACTTACTTGTGAGGTGTGATGGGAAATAAACATCACAAGTTCTGTACCCCAGCCACTCCCTCGCCAGATTACCTCGTGTAGTGCATGTGTGTGCCTGTGCTTCCATCACCAAAACCAAAGCCCATCATATCTGCCGCCGCGCATCATTTTGAGACAGTCTGGAATATAAAAACCTGTTATTATTGTTCATTAGTGCTGCTTTGATGTTATATAGCAACTGATTTTAATTTTTTATTAACCCTTACACAACGAGGGCTACTCATAAAATAATTAGAATCGTTTAGCAAAAGCCAGAACAAAATAGTTAAGGTTTCTCACGTTTTGATATAGTCACTGGCGACGTTTTAACCGTTCGATGACGAGAGGCCACACATCTGAAGTAAATAGAATGGCTTGAAGGCAGCAGCAGTGAAATAGTTGACATTTCTTTCATTAATTGATTAATTTTCAACTTCAGATGATAAGAGACTACGCCGAAGCTAAAAAAATTTCCTGAAAATAGCAAGAATTAAAGGTTATTATTTCTGTCGCCATTAGTAGTAGTGTTCGCTATCCGTTTCCCTTTAATCCTTACAGAAGTGGACCTTATTGTAGTTGTGGGAGTGGCGATGATTATAGTGGTAGTTGTGGTAACAGTAAGGATGGTTATGGTAACTGGTGGTAGCAGTGATTATGATAGTGGTGGCTGCGGTAGTTATTAGATGACGGTTTTAGTTGTAAGGTCATGACTTTCATGACAGTGACATTTGTGGCAGTGTTATGAATAGTTATTGTGATAATAATGACTGACTTGATAGTCCTTACATACTCTTGATAGTGGTGATTATGGCAGTTAAATATGGTAGTGTTGACGGTGGTAATGATGCCAGTGATGATTATGATGGTAGTGATGGCTGTGGTAGTAATGAATACCATGCACGTGGGCAGTAGTTGTGGAATCGTAATTATGGTAATAATGAATATGATGAAGGTCGCAGTTGAGGTAGTGATGCTTATGATAATGGTAGTTGTTATGGTAGTGGTTATTAAGATGATAATGGTAACTGAAACTGTGGTAATAGTGATGGTAGCTGCAGTTGTGGTAGTGGTAATTGCAGCAGAAGATACTGGTGGTGGTGGCATTGATCATAATGGTGGCTGTAGTAAGGATGACGATATCGGTATCTGTAGTGATGATGTTCTGTTAATAGTATTGATGGTGAGGATGGTAGTTGTCTTTCAGAAGGAAGGAACGAATAATGAAGAACTAGTACAAAGCCATATACGGTATTAGCTTTTCGGCACTAAGGCTGGCGCTGAAATGGTGTTGGCGATGAAGCAGCTTGGTGATGGAATGGTTTGACGTTAAAGCACAAGGAGCAAGGGAGGAAGGATCAGTGTCTTTGAGAGGTCATTAATCCATCCATGTCATCAAACCACATGTCTAAACTCATAAATGTACAGAGACAGTGAAGGCTGGAAGAAACAATGAAATATCAAGAAGAGAGATGGGACAGAATAGAAGAGCACAGTCAGGAAAGACTGGATATTGGATGGAAGGAATAATGAGGAATTAGCACCAGGCCATAATTTGGGTGTATTGCACTGTAGGATTAAAGGGAAAATAAGGCAAGAAGAAACGCAGAAAAGTTAAGATGAGAGGTAGGACAGAAGAACAGAAGAGGACATTAAAGAAGAAACGTCCCCTTGAGCCTCCTCATACGACAAGAAGGGATACTGGGAGTTTACGGGATCAAAGCTCTCAGGTATACAGACTCCAAGCTCTGGATAACGCTGGATCAAAGCTCTAAAGAGTACGGACCCTAGTTTTCATAAAATACGGTGCATGAGTCCTAGAGAATATGGGAACTATGCTTTCGAGAATACGGGACGTAACGTCTTCGATCACGTGGCTCCTGGATCATTCATTATATCACGCGCTCACCTTTGCTGTACAGACCAGCGATGGGTCCTCAGACTCACTGGGCAAGGGAGACAATGGTCCTCGATTCATGGCTGCCGTATCATTCATTCCGTCACTAAATCATCCTTGCCTTGTGGACCAGCAAGGGTCCATCAGCCACAGTGAACTGTCGTCACCATCCAAGGTTCTCCAGGACTGGCTGCCGGTGCCCAAACTCGCTGTGTCACTCACTTCGGCAAACTTATTGTACTCTTTTTTTGGACAGCTGTTGGTGCAGGTACCTAGATGATAGCCCGACAACTGTTCTGGGAATGTTTTATCATTCCATCACTCACCCCTGACGTGGAGAGCAGCGATAAGTCCTCTGATACACTGGATCGTCACCATTAAAGCTTCCCCATGCATGGCCGCCGAACCACTCAATTCATCATTCACTCACCCTTGCCGTGCAGACCAGCGATGGGTCCTCAGACACACTGGGCAAGGGCAACCCAAGGTCCTCGATGCATGGCCGCCGGATCATTCATTCTATCACTCAGACTTGTCATGCAAACCGCTCTCAAGTATATGGGACCTAAGCTCTCGAGAATGCAGACCCCTAAACCCTCGAGAATACGGACCCTAAGTTCTGGAGAATACGGGACCTAAGCTCTAAACGGACCTTAAACTCTCGAGAATATGGGACCTAAGATCTATACAGACCTAAGCTCTCGAGAATACGGGATTTAAGCTCTATACGGACTCTAAGCTCGCGAGAATACGGAACTTAAGCTCTGTACGGACCCTGAGCTCTCGAGAATACGGGACCTAAACTCTATACGGACCCTAAGCTCTCGAGAATACGGGACCAAAGCTCTAAACGGACCCTAAGCTCTCGGGCATACGGGACGTAGGCTCTATACGACCCTAAGCTCTCGAGAATACGGGACCTAAGCTCTACACGGACCCTAAGCTCTCGAGAATACGGGACCAAAGCTCTAAACGGACCCTAAGCTCTTGAGCATACGGGACGTAGGCTCTATACGACCCTAAGCTCTCGAGAATACGGGACCTAAGCTCTACATGGACCGTAAGCTCTCGTTCATACGGGACCAAAGCTCAATACTGACCCTAAGGTCCCGAAAATACTAGATCTAAGCTATCAAGAATTCCTACCCTAAGCTCTCGAGAATACGGACCCTAAGCTCTAACGTCTTTGATCACTTTGCAACCAGATCATTCATTCCATCACTCACTCACCCTTGCCGTGCAGACCAGCGATGGGTCCTCAGACACACTGGGCAAGGGCAACCCAAGGTCCTCGATGCATGGCCGCCGGATCATTCATCACTCATTCACCCTTGCCGTGCAGACCAGCGATGGGTCCTCAGACACATTGGGCAAGGGCAACCCAAGGTCCTCGATGCATGGCCGCCGGATCATTCATCACTCATTCACCCTTGCCATGCAGACCAGCGATGGGTCCTCAGACACGCTGGATTGTCTTCACTATCGATGGTCCTCGAGGATTTGTTGGCAGTGCCCTGAATCACTGTGCCATTCGCGCTGGTAGACTTACTCTGTTGTGGAGAGGTTTTTGTACTGGTACATTGATGATAGTTCGACGAGTGTTGTGGGAATGCTTCAGGACAAGTGAGAAGTTATACGCTGATGCCTCATTTAAGATGTAGATGATACCCCTTCGGCTGCTGTGTGGCTGCTGGTGATGGAATGATTGTGGACACCTCTTTGAATGGTTTGCTCTTGTATTTTTTACGACATGGAGATGTTGCTGCTTGGGCTGCTGGAGAGCGAATGACTGTGAACACTTGTTCTGAGGTATTTATATACTGGTACTTCTTTGAAGACTAAAATGTTACTGCTGTGGCTTCTCATGAGGGGATGGCCCGGACTCCGCCGAGCAGCATCTTGGGTGGGAGGAGTATCCTGAGGGTCAGAGATTCCCTGCGGGGTCATTACTCCGTGACGTAGACCACACTTGCTTGTGAGGTGTGATGGGAAGAAAACATCACAAGTTCTGTACCCCAGCCTCTCCCTCGCCAGATTACCTCATATACTGTATGTGTGTGCCTGTGCATCCACTACCAAAACCAAAGCCAAGTAGCCCAGCACATCTGCCGCCGCGCATCAGTTATAGACAGTCTGGAATATCAAAACCTGTTGTTACTGTTCAATAGTGCAACTTAAATGTTATATAGGAACTGATTTTATTTTTTATTAACCCTTACGCAACGAGGGCTACTCATAAAATAATTAAAATGTTTAGCAAAAGCCAGAATGAAATAGTTATGATTTCTCACGTTCTGATATAGTCACTGGCGACTTTTTAACCGTTCGCCGACGAGAGGCCACACATCTGAAGTGAATAGAAAGGCTTGGAGGAAGCAGCAGTGAAATAGTTGACATTTGTTTCATTAATTGATTAATTTTCAGCCTCAGATGATAAGAGACTACGCCGAAGCTAAAAAAATTTCCTGAAAATAGCAAGAATTAAAGGTTATTATTTCTGTCGCCATTAGTAGTAGTGTTCGCTATCCGTTTCCCTTTAATCCTTACAGAAGTGGACCTTACTGTAGTTGTGGGAGTGGTGATGATTATAGTGGTAGTTGTGGTAGCAGTAAGGATGGTTATGGTAACTGGTGGTAG
Source organism: Coenobita brevimanus (assembly GCF_032717465.1). NCBI lineage: Eukaryota > Metazoa > Arthropoda > Malacostraca > Decapoda > Coenobitidae > Coenobita > Coenobita brevimanus. The sequence goes on from NC_137046.1 coordinate 9,016,025, forward strand.
CAGTGATTATGATAGTTGTGGCTGCGGTAGTTATTAGATGACGGTTTTAGTTGTAAGGTCATGACTTTCATGACAGTGACATTTGTGGCAGTGTTATGAATAGTTATTGTGATAATAATGACCAACGTGATAGTCCTTAGTCCTTACATAGTCTTGGTAGTGATGATTATGGCAGTTTAGTCCTTACATACTCTTGATAATGGTGATTATGGCAGTTAAATATGGTAGTGTTGACGGTGGTAATGATGCCAGTGATGATTATGATGGTAGTGATAGCTGTGGTAGTAATGATTACCATGCACGTGGGCAGTAGTTGTGGAATCGTAATTATGGTAATAATGAATATGTTGAAGGTCGCAGTTGAGGTAGTGATGAATATGATAATAGTAGTTGTTATGGTAGTGGTTATTAAGATGATAATGGTAACTGAAACTGTGGTAATAGTGATGGTAGTTGCATTTGTGGTAGTGGTAATTGCAGCAGAAGATACTGGTGGTGGTGGCATTGATCATAGTGGTGGCTGTAGTAAGGATGACGATATCGGTATCTGTAGTGATGATGTTCTGTTAATAGTATTAATGGTGATGATGGTAGTTGTTGTGTTAATAGTAATGATGATGATGGTAGTTGTTGTGTTAATAGTATTGATGATGATGGTAGTTCGTGTGCTAATAGTAATGATGATGATGGTAGTTGTTGTCTTAATAGTATTGATGATGATGGTAGTTGGTGTGCTAATAGTAATGATGATGATGGTAGTTGGTGTTAATAGTAATGATGATGATGGTAGTTGGTGTGTTAATAGTAATGATGATGATGGTAGTTGGTGTGTTAATAGTAATGATGATGATGGTAGTTGATGTGCTAATAGTAATGATGATGATGGTAGTTGTGTTAATAGTAATGATGATGATGGTAGTTGGTGTGTTAATAGTAATGATGATGATGATAGTTGGTGTGTTAATAGTAATGATGATGATGGTAGTTGGTGTGTTAATAGTAATGATGATGATGGTAGTTGTTGTGCTAATAGTAATGATGATGATGGTAGTTGGTGTGTTAATAGTAATGATGATGATGGTAGTTGGTGTGTTAATAGTAATGATGATGATGGTAGGTGGTGTGCTAATAGTAATGATGATGATGGTAGTTGTTGTGCTAATAGTAATGATGATGATGGTAGTTGGTGTGTTAATAGTAATGATGATGATGGTAGTTGGTGTGTTAATAGTAATGATGATGATGGTAGTTGGTGTGCTAATAGTAATGATGATGATGGTAGGTGGTGTGCTAATAGTAATGATGATGATGGTAGTTGGTGTGTTCATAGTAATGATGATGATGGTAGTTGGTATGTTAATAGTAATGATGATGATGGTAGTTGGTGTGTTAAGCATCCGTACATGGTAACTAATAATGCCAGGCTTCCTTGGTCCTTAACATTGTCAAGATGATGTAGTGGACCTGTTCACTGCTGCTTCCATTATGTTTGTAGGTATATGTATAATACTGCGCCTGTTGTGACTTACATTGCATACAGGGTCACATACAATTGATTATGATATGCAGCATAGTTCAGCATTTTATCAGTACAACACTTGTATGATTATGATATGCAGCATAGTTCAGCATTTTATCAGTACAACACTTGTATGATTATGATATGCAGCATAGTTCAGCATTTTATCAGTACAACACTTGTATGATTATCTGATGACAGCAAGAAATTACAAGAAATATCACGCAGTATTGAGATTTGATGATAACATAGGAGTTGAAATATTATCTAGATTATAGTTACCATAAACGAAAGAGTACAACTACAATAGGAATAAGAAAGAAATACAGAGGGCATATTAGGATGCAGTGAAGATTTTCGTCTGAGAAAGAATAATTTAGAACATGCAGTGTGCGTGAAGGTGGATGACGATGGGGCAATGTAAGGCAGGCGATATAGTACTGAGTGAGAAATAATGTGCTGTAATCTCCCCACTCTTCCCTCTCCATTCTTTCCCAATCTTCCCCTCCCTCCATCCTTCTCCCTACTTCTCCTCATACTTAACTCTCAGCCACCGAACAGTGGCGAATTAATACTTTGTCAGGGACGGCACGAAACAGCAATGAAACTGTCAGCCTTTAAAGCTGCTCCTGTATGCAAGCCGCGTGTAAGGCAGTGTTTAATAATCGTTTTCACCTGAGGGTTCCAGGCTTTTGTTGTCTGAGTGTCGCGGAAGTGGTAACAGTTCACTGAGGCTGGGTTTGGACAGGAGAGGGATTGAAAAGGTTATGGGATGGATTGTACACTAATAAGGAATACGTGTGTGTGTGTGTGTGTGTGTGTGTGTGTGTGTGTGTGTGTGTGTGTGTGTGTGTGTGTGTGTGTGTGTGTAGTCCTGCTGCTGTTATCTTCTTTCCTTAAGTTTCCTTTCCTCCTCCTTCGCCTCCTGCTCCTCATCATGGTCAGCGTCGTCGTCGTCACCACCACCACCACCACCACCACCACCACCACCACCTACAGACCCTCAATCGTCCTCCTGTCCTGTCTACAATCTCCCCATAACCCACCCCTGCCATCAGTCATAAGTCCCCCACCTAATCTCCCCTCCTAATCCATACCTGTCCCTGTCCTGCCAAGTCATCCTACCTCATCCTTCCATTCTTTAACACATTCCTCCTTCCCCCACCTCCTCCCCAGCAGATCCGGTCATCCAGGGGCAAGTGGTAGGCGGTAACTATATATGGTCAAAACGCCGGCTTGTCTCATAGGGTGCAGGTGTTCACATCTCTTAGCTCGCTGGTGGCCACATCCCCTCCCCCACCTCACGCCACCCACTAACCACCACATATTTCGCAACCGTAACCCCTCACCCTGACGATGAATTTTTAGTTTTTCTTTATTCTTGCTTCCACCAAACGATTATAACTTAGGTGAGAAGCCGGAATGAATCTTAATGCCGGTGGGATCAGTAAATGCCATATCTAATTCCTTCTGTTTGAAAAACTCCCTCTTAATTGAATCACATTGTTTTGAGAACGAAGTATAAGACGTCTATCTATCTATCTATTGCCAGACGCCTCAATCCCGTTTGGGGTGGCCATAAACAAATCGCATCGAAGTCGCCCTGTCCCCCGCCATGTCACTGCCCTGCTCCCAACTCACACCCCCCTCTCTCATATACCTCTCCACCCCATCCCTCCATCTCATCCTTGGCCTCCCCCTCCCTCTTCCCCCCTCCACCTCACTCACATACACTCTCTTCGTCAGTCTTTCACCCTCCATCCCCTCCACATGGCCAAACCACCTCAGTGTGTTCCTCATAACGCTTCCTATCACATCCACATCCACACCACAACGCTCCTTTATATCTTCATTCATCAGCCTGTCTCTCCATGTGACTCTACAGGCTCCTCTTAAATAACTCATTTCCACTGCTCTCACTCTTGACTTGTGTCCTTCCAACAACGTCCAAGCTTCACTTCCATACGTTAGAGTCTGTATCACAATACTGTCATGTAGTAACTTTTTCACTTCCATGCTCCCTTCCCTGTTTCTTATCACTACTTTCAAAGAACCAGCAATCTTTCTTCCCTGCTGTACCCTTTCAAGCACTTCACCCTCCAAACCTCCATCCTTACTCATCACACTAGCCAAGTACTTAAACGTACTCACATTTTCCAATTCCTCACTATCCAACCTCGCTGTACATTCACTGACTTCACCTCTCTCAAAGACCATCACTTTCCTCTTCCCTACATTCACCTTTAGATTCCGTTTCTTACACACTCTCCCAAACTCATCCACCAAGCCTTGCAGCTCCCCTTCGTCTTCACTCAACAACACAGTATCATCTGCAAACAACAGTACAGGGAGTTTCCAAACACTATCCTCTCTCACCAGGGCCACTCCAACATCCACTACCCTACCTTGTACCTCTTTTATTACCCCATCCATGTACAGATTGAACAACCATGGAGACATCACACATCCCTGTTTCAACCCAACTTTTAGAGAGAAAAATTCACTTAATTCATCATCCACACGCACTGCAGCCTTCGCATCGTCGTACATACTCTTCACAGCATTCAACAACTTCCCATCTACTCCATATATTCTTAACACTTTCCACAATCCTTGTCTATCCACCCTGTCATATGCTTTCTCCAAATCCATGAAAGCCGCATACAACTTCTTTCCCTTCTCTAGAAACTTTTCCACTAAAGATCTAAGAATGAATATCTGATCTACACAACCTCTTCCCTTCCTAAAGCCTCCCTGTTCTTCTCCAACTAATTTCTCTGTTCTTTCTCTAACACTGTCAATAAGTATCTTACCATACACTTTTCCTATTATACTAAGAAGACAAATGCCCCTGTGATTACCACACACTTCTTTTTACCCTTTTCCTTTGTACAAGGGAATAATTATACCTGACTTCCAATCCTCCGGGACTCAACCTTCCTCCCAGGCCAATCTGCATATCTTCCACATCCATTCTACTACTATCTCTCCCCCATGCTTCAGCATTTCACCACACACTCCATCAATTCCTGGGGCTTTCCCCGATTTAACTTTCTTCATTGCTTCCACAAGTTCTGTCCTAATGATTTCGTCCTGTCTTCTCACCTCCCTCCTTCTCCCAGCCATTCCCCAGCCACTTATACTTGCATTACTTTCATCCCCTACGTTCAACAATTCCTTAAAGTGTTCTCTCCATCTGCTCACTTTTTCTCCCTTCTCCACTAGTAATCTACCATTTTTATCTTTCACTCCCCTGGTAACTTCACTTCCACCCTGTCTTACTCTCTTCACCTCTTTCCAGAACATTTTCTTACAGTCTCTCCACTTTACACTCAAATTCCTTCCAAATTCCTCATCCACTCTCTTCTTACTCTCTCTTACTAATCTTTTCACCTCTCTCTTTCTTTCTACATATAACTCTCTCTTCCGCCTCTCAACTTCTTCCACACCCCTTTTTCTCATCCATTCATTGTATGCTTTCTTCTTTTGTGCCACAGCCTGTCTCACCTCTTCAGTCCACCACGCTGTTCCTTGCACCCCCCTCCGTCCTGGAACTAAAAGGGTTAATAATATTGGCTCTCTGGCTCGTTATTTACTGCAGCTAGCGTCACGGTTTAGGTTTACGGTGATGGGGTGGGGTTCGAAGGTCGTGGGTGGATGTGGGTGGTGGATGGAACGAGAGGAAGACCTGGATGGTGCGGGTGATGTTAGGGTGGATATGGGCTGACGTTTTGAGAGAGAGAGAGAGAGAGAGAGAGAGAGAGAGAGTGAGTGTGTGTGTGTGTGTGTGTGTGTGTGTGTGTGTGTGTGTGTGTGTGTGTGTGTGTGACATCAAGTGTAGTGCATAAAACTCCAATTATGGATATCCCTCTGTTTGTGTGTATAAATGATAGTGCAGGTAACAGGTTGGAGTTACATATTAGGCAGCTCAACAATTATACTCGTGTGTGTGTGGAGGGGGGGTGGGGCGATTTTTTGCGACATGCGAAAGAGCAGTAAAATATTTATGGAAAAAAATAAATATAGGCATTGACATACAGACAGGTAGATTGTGCGTGCGTGCGCGCGCGCGCACACACACACACACACACACACACACACACACACACACACACACACACACACACACACACACACACACACACACACACACACACACACACACACACATCAATTCACATCAGTTCATTCGCTCACATTTAAAGACCAGTGTATCATCTCTAACCCCCTGAATCACTTTAATATCCGAAATTATTAATACAGGTCGTGGTGTCCAACAAAGATAACAGTTAATGTGAATATTATATGACAGCAGTGCCGACTAGGAAATGTCAAAAGCATGAGATACAATACATTCCCGTGAAAGTAAACCTGCCATCGTGGGTTGGAATCGTTAGACATTTTGCGATGGCCAGCGTCTGTGGTGCTGGATCGTCTCGTTTGAAGTGTGAACCGGTACATTTTGGATGGACACTGGCCCTGGTGGTTATGGAGTGGCCAGTGGATGGACACTGTGGCCCTGGTGGAGAATCTGTATCTCGAAAAAGTGGCCTGGAAGGGAGAGGAGATATACTTACAATGACTTGCTTGGTCTTGCTACCCCAAGCAGATTTGTTCAACTTACGAGAAACCCTTGGCAGCGAAGAGTATTTAAGAAGTTTATATTAACTTTAGGACCTGATGGTGTCTTTCTTATCAAAGTGTCGCTGTAGCCAGACTTTCATGTTCAGCTTGGAGGAGGCCTATAAACTGTACTGATCGCGTTACGTGAAGTGAATAGGTACCAGTGAGCAAGACGAGACCAGGAGACAGGGCAGCAGGAGGTTTTGGAGAAGTGAGCTTGCCAATTCACTGCCAAGCAAGGGAAAGGTAGCAGGGCAGCAGGATGTACAGGAGAACTGAAAGTTGATAGTACATAGCCAAAAGAAGGATGGGTATAAGACAAGAGGTTATGAAGTAGTCAGGATGGTCAGTACACAGCTAAGGGAAGAAGTGTAAGAGCAGCAGGAGATAATGGGGAATTGAGATTGTCAGTACATACTTAAATGAAGGGAAAAGCATTAGGACTGGCAGTGGTGGAGGGGGATGGGTAGATTAGGATAGGATTGGAATCTGAGAGAGAAACTAGGAAGAGCAGTGGCAAAAAGAATGAAACAGAAGAAGGTTGGGGTGACACGGAGAAGAGGGAATGAAGTTAGAACATGCATAAGAAGGAAGTACGTAATTTGGGACTGGAGTTTCATCCAGAGAATATGATTAATGAGAAAAGGACGATATCAAAGGGACTGAAGGAAATAACGTTGACAGAGCCTGTAACTAAATGTATGGAACTATTAATGAATAAAGAGTGAAGATGGCGGATAAAGTTAAAGAACCATAGTAGGAATGTTAGTACAGAAGATACAAGAGATCAAGTATTGTATATTCTGTGTAAGGGGACTCATGGCAGGTTGAGTTTACGTATGTTAAGGTAGGTTTCACTTCATTAAGTTAGCTTAAGTTAAATTGGGAGAAAGGGCTATTATTTCTGTAATCTTAATATCACTCATCCTTTAGCCTGGCCTCTTGCTACCCAGTATATGCATTAAATTCCCCTGCCACCACTCCCACCATCCAACCCACCCGTCCTGATTGGCCAGTCTGGTATATTTTAGTTACCTGTTAACGTCGGACAATACGAAGGGGAGTTTCGCCTCCCAGTAAATTAAGCAGCAAATGTTTTGAAAGAGTTTGGTTGTTGGTGTGTTGCAGATGTTTAACAAACATGAAAAGACGATGATACGTTCAACAGAGGGACAGTTTTGTCTACATTTCCGAAGATGGAGGGAAATTGCATGTTTACAATCGCGTGTGCTTCAAGCCGGCTAGTGGAGTATTTTGATTGTGTGTGTGTGTGTGTGTGTGTGTGTGTGTGTGTGTGTGTGTGTGTGTGTGTGTGTGTGTGTGTGTGCGTGCGTGTGTGTGTGTGCGCGCGCGCGCGCGCGTCTTCATGATCACAAACAGTTTTTATCTAATTTTAACCAGTCTTGGTAAAATGTTCAGGGTCAGCCAAGAGATTGACGCATCGTTTTTAAGACCAGTCTGCCGCAGGTCAAGGCCACATGGCAATTAAAAATGGCATAGTTGTGATCTTGTTTATACCATACTTGTTGGAAGAGTTCATGGTAAACCAAAAAACGGGGGTCGATTTTGAGAACAATCAGTCAAAGGTCAGAGTCACAGGCCAGGTCAAAGGTCGACATGTGTGTGTTTGTGTGTAAACAGAATGACTAAAACAGTTTTGATCCTATTTAAACCTAACGTGGTGGAAGGGTTGAGTATAAACCTAGAGGTTGACCTGTTGTTATTTAGAACAATAGGTGAAAGGTCATAGACATATTATGGTCATCTTCAGCAGTTTTTATCAAGTTTTAATCAAACCTGTTTGTAGGATTTTAGCAAAGGCAAAGATGAAGGAATTCCATTTTGATAGCTACTACTCAGAGGTATAGGGCACACACTGACTTCAAATTTTCGACTCTGTTCTTCAAATAGTTTTGAATCAGTTTTAAACAATCTTGGTGAAAGTACTGAGGGTTAGCCAAGGATGAGGAGATTCGATTTTGAAAACAACATGTCAAAGGCAAATGTAAGCAAAAGCAATTCTGATCCGACTTCTCTTAAACATGAATTAATAATTCGAATTTGAAAATATTCGTTTGAAGGTCTGGGTCAAAGTTGCATAAAATTCCGTTTTTGTTTATTTCTTTGGTTTTCAACGCCTTTCCCGTCCTGCTTGTGCTTAGGTATGCTTGTCTGCAAGTATCTTAAAAGCACATCGACTGACATTGACAAAATTTTCTGACGTCCTGAGAGTGCAGTATAGGAAGGGGTGTGCCACAGGACCTTCTTATCTCCCTCCCTAAGTCTCCTCCTCTTTCCCTTCCCTCCTTTCTCTTCTGCCCCTTTGTTCATTCTTTTTCCATTTTAGTTTCCTCTCATCTCTTCCTTTATTCTCTCCATTATTATCTCCCCCTCTCCCTTACCCCTCCCCCTCCCCCTCCAGTATAAGTGTATCATCACCCTGTCACATAACAAAACCGTATCCATTTTCTCCACCCAGTCATTATCACTCCTCAGGATTGCAGGCCAAACTTGTCTACTCGCTTTGTCTTCTGTTTCCTTCCATTGAATTCACTTTTTAGGCTGAAAGTCGTTATATATGAACACTTCTCCTTGTCTCTTGCACAGTTTTCACTCCTGTTTCCCCATCTCCTTCCGCTTGATACCTCTCCCGTCTTCCTTCTTTACCTTATCCACTATCCCCATCCCTACCTCTATCACCCTTTGGTTTTCCCCCTCCCCTTTCCGTTTTTCTTCTCTAACTTCGCCCTCTCCAAACTGTATTTCTTTTCTTCATTCCTCTCCCACTTGCCTCGTTTATTTCCCAATTCCCTCCTTTTTTTCAGTATTTCCTGTCCATTCTCTCTCTCATTTCCATTCCTCTCCCTCCTTGCCTCTTTTATTTCCCTTATCTCCCTACATTTTTACCATTCCTTCTTCCTGTCCATTCTTATTTTCCTTTCCTTTCCTCTTAACCTCTTCTGTCCCTCTTAGACTTTACATCATTAGTTTTTCCCCCTTTTTTTTTCACGCGTTTCTCTTCACGGTGTGGCAGGCTAATAGATTTCCCTCCCTGATTACACCTGCCGCCTGTGATCACCTCCGGGTTTACCGCAGCCACCACGCCCTTTTTTTTTTTCGCCCATTCTGAAGTCTCAATAATTCCCTGACGCCCTGGCCTGATTACGTTGCATGGGTGGGACAGAAACACTATCCCTGGCTTGTGTTTCTGACGCTGTTTATCACCGTTTTCAATTACCTTTGCTGGTTTCTTTTTCTGTTGGTTGTGAGGGGTGGTGTGGATGCTACAGGCTATACCGACTTGCATCCAGCAGTCGTGTTCTGGAGGTGGAGGTTCAGTAATTATCAGTCGTTTGTTACGCTTGTCATAAAGACCCCAGGTACAGCACCCTGCCTGTCTCCTTCTCTAATAATACAGCATCATCATCATCATTATTATCGTCATCAGCATCGTTGTTTTGTGATCGTCAGTTTATCAAATACTATAATTAACAAGCAGCACTTGAGCCTCCTTTGCCCAACGACGTCTTTTGTTCATTATTGCCATGTTAGCACCAACCCCGTTCTTCTCAACGTATGAGTGCACCACAGCAGCAAACCTTCACTCCACACCCTGCTCCACACCCACACTCCAAATCGCACCACACCCACACCACACCAGCTTCTACCACACTCCCACACCACATCAAAACACACCGCCCCTGGTCTTCAACATCCTCTTCTTCGTTCCTGGCTAAATAATTCAAAGAACATCTCATTGAACCCATGGCGAATAACGTAGTTATGCACCTAATGTTCCTTTTCTTGAACACTGAATCAAAAATATTTTCCACTTGACCCTTCTAATGAAATTTACGTTACTGTTTACTGCACCGCATGGCGGTCCTCCCTCTAGTTTCTGCCGGCTTTGGCCCAAGGGGTTGGGGGAGGGGGAGGGATGACGCTTCTTGTTTTCCCATCCGTGTTTCATGCATCTAAATATGTGCCATATCATACACTGTAATTAATGATGTTGGTTGGACCAAAAGACATTGTTATTTACTTTGCTTTGTACACCTTTATACCTTCACTCCCACCTACGCTATTCACCCATCCCTTTACTCAAACTCCCATACCCTCCCCTCTCTCCTATCATTCTTCTTGCCGACCTGTCTTTTCCAATTCTCTGCAGCCACCTTTCCCTCTCTCCTGTCACGCAAATCCACTATTAACCCCTTAACCGCGGGCTTGTTTTGCTCTGTCTTGCGTGTCCCGCGGGCATATTTGGGCTCCAACAGACTCTCAAAAAATATTTGCCAAAAATCAGTTATTAGTCCTAGAATATTAAAACTTTATATACTTATGGCACATACCTTCAGCTTTCTCCTGGGATGTTTGTTGAGCCTTCGTCGAGTACCGTAGGACTTGTGGAGACCTCTGAAGTTGGGTAACGAAGTCTCCACGTTACACTTCCCGACAACCCGTAATATGATTACCACAGCCAAATATTATCACTAGAAACACTACTCTATGATTGTCAAGTAGTTTGGAATCCATACTCAAAAAAAGAAAAAAAAAAACACTGTGAAAGCAGTGAAACTTATGAGCGCGTATGACCTTCCCACTTGGGCAAGTTCGCTGCTGGTATTCTGTCATTTATTATTCAAACACTCACCCTTTATATTCCTATTATTATATAACACTGATATATATCTGCAGTCTCTATCCATAAGTTTCCTTCAGTAGTATTAGTTTATTGTCACTGTAGTCATTCAATTTTTCATTCAGTAAAATACGTAGAGAGCCACGGATTCACTTTCACTTTTATAACCTCAAGTTTTTGTACTCATATTCTTATATTACTAATTATTTACATTTCTATTCACATTTTCTATTGTGTTTTCAATATTTACACTTCTATTTTACTTACACTAGGTTATTCATTGTCACTTGCAGTAACATAAAACTATATTACACTGTTCAATCATATGTACATCCATTGCTTTCACTTGCTATTTACACATTATTTACACATTATTTTCATTTCCCACTTGCACTTTTAGAACTGCTTCTGGCTGTGGTAATCAATGAAGCAGGTAATGCTGAGGGGAACCTGGCACTCAGCGCACTGTCAAGAGGTGCGTTTGTGCTCAGGTGTGCGTCGGATGGTATGTGTACACACCTGGCACCTGCGGATTGCAGCCTTCCTCTTGGTTGTGGCAGGCATTTGCACCAGTCTGTGCCGATCCATGTACGCCCTCTGCTCAAGTCTGTCGGGAAGTCTTACTGCACGGCGCCTTGGAGCTGCTGCTGTCACCTTACCATACCTCTCAAGCAGCTACTGAACACAAGTCCTGGCAAACAACCTCAGGGAGAAGGACTTGGGTGGCTTTACCTTCATCTTGTACAGGATGAAGGCTTTCAGCATCGTCATGTCTATGAGATGCAGAAAAATTTTCCTGTACCACCTAGTATTCTTCCTGAGGCAGTCGATCTCTCCAATCATCATGTCGGACTTGTCCACCAGTCACATGTTGATATTGTAGTCTATGACAGCATCAGGTTTCCTCACAGGTTCGCCTGTCCTACGGTCGACCTTCCCACTGTCTTTCAGTTCCCCCTTGTGTACGGTGGTGAGCATGTGCACGACCCTCTTGTCATGCCACCGTATTGCCAGCATCTTCTCAGACTTGGGTAGGTGCACGTCTCCTCGCTGCGAGGTTCCTGCCTCTGGGAAATTAGGGAAGTGGGCACGATTACTCTTGACAGTGCCGCAGGAGCCGATGCCGTGCTCTGAAAGGTATTTGGCAAGTTTCGGTGTTGTATAATAGTTGTCAGTATACAGCACATGATTCCCACCAAAATACCTTTCAAGGAGCACTTTCACTACACAGCCTGAGAAGCCAAGGGGGTGTGTTTTATCAAGATCGACAGTGCTGGCTGAATAAATGATGAAGTCAAGGATGTACCCCGTCTTACAGTCGCACAGTACAAAGAACTTGATTCCAAAGCAATGGCATTTGCTTGGAATGTACTGCACAAACCTAAGACGTCCTCTGAACAAAACCAAGGATTCGTCAATAACAACCTTCTGAAAGGGGTGGAAGAATGTCAAAAACTTATCCTTCATTCTGCTAAAAATCTCCTGGATCTTCCAGAGTGGGTCGGTTTGGGAAGGTACATCGTTGTTGGCAAAGTGCAGGTTTCCCATCATGTTCCGGAAGCGATCTCTGACCATGTACTTATTGAAGGTGGGTGAGGGTAGTAAGGGGTCCCTGGACCAGTATTCTTCCAACTCATGCTTCTTTGAGTGTGGCATGAGAAGCATGAGGGTGAAGAACACATACAGCTCCTGCACTCCCAGCATGGTCCACTGTTGCATCTTCGCTGCACCTGTACCACTTGCAGCACGTTGTGATTCATACCTGTTGGTCTCATCACATATGTGCTGCATGACTTTGTCATTGAGGAAGGCCAAAAGCAAGTCAACACACTCAGCATCCTCGTCAAGATTGAAGGCAGGCTGCATCCCTGAGGACCTCTTGTTAAAATCAAGATGTTCTGGGACAAAATCGGACCCTTCCGTCCACGCGAAGGCGTCCAGGATTCCCTGTCGTGGCGGTGTAGGGTGGGTGAGGGTGGAGGGTGGCTGTGAGGCAGATTTAGCTGGTTCAAGGTCACTCGCACTGACCCTGGGTTGCCGTACAGCACTAGCAGCCCTTACTCTACTGGCAACTCTACTTTTATGGGTCAGGGATATACCTCTTCCTCTACGGCCTGCCTTCACTGTTGATGCTGGTGGCGACTCCGATGACGAAGACTCCGGAGAAAATTCAGCTGAAGAAGAGGAAGAAATGAGTGAAGTGGGGCTTGGGGAGCGGGGAGGTGATTCACTTTGGGACTCATGGTGGGCTGGGTCACGTGGGGCCATTGTTGTGGGGCTAACCCGCCGCCTTTTCTCTCCCTTACCAAATTCCTTCCCTTGCTGCACTAAGGGATCCTTTCCTTTGGAGCTTGGGATAACTTGGGACACTGAAGCACTCGTACTAGGAGTTTCTGGCACGATTTCCTCACCCGGCTCATCACATAAATCACCCAAAGGATCATAATCACTTTCCATCATTATCATTGATAATTTGGCTAGTTCATGTTCCACTGCAGAGTCACTTAGTCCTTTCCTGCTTCCCACACGAGTTTTTCTGGGGGTAGAGGTCACGGGGCCCTTTGCAATGGGCGCAGAAGCGGCGGAAATGGCGGGGCGCGAGTGCGTCATGCTTTGACAACAGAAGAGGACAAGGAACTGAATGGTGCGGCTTATCTGAGAAGGCAAGGGTTGACAGTGACAATGGGGCTGACAGCTGCTAACTTACATGCTATGAAATTATTGGTAGGAAATCTCGGCAATACATAAAGAAATAGGTAGTTCCAGGTGAATGTAAATGTCACTTGGGCTTCTCCCTTCCTTTCTTATATATATTTTTATTACGGAAATTGATTACAAGGCATAATTCAAATGGGAAATTACCGTGGGAATTTAGCGAACGAATGCATGTGAGGTGTTGTCAGGTGATAATTAGCCAATTCCAGGTGTATACCACTATCACTTACCTTATTTCTTTTTGGTATATATTATTTTGTATAAGTATAGGGCATAGGGCTTATTTCAATGGATGAAATCAGTGGAAAAATCCGGGGGAGATTTGCTTTAGTACAGCGCGGCAGGGCAGGCGATAGGAAAGGGTAAAGGAGGTGAGGTAGGGAGGGGTGAGAGGGTACTGGAGGGGAGGTAGGGAGGGGAGTCAAGAATGGGGGAAAATGGCTAAATTGTGAACAATGGATGGGAGTACAGATGAGATTAGGAGTGCTGACTGTTGGTGGAAAGTAGCAGTACATGCTAAAAAATTATTAGTAGGAAATCTCAAAAATATAGAAAAAAGTAAGTAGTTCCAGGTGAATGTAAATATCACTTAGGCTTCTCCCTTCCTTTCTTATATATACTTTTATTACGAGAATAGATTATACGGCATATTTCAAAGGGGAAATTTCCGTCGGAAATTGGCGAACAAGTGCACGTGAGGTGTTGTCAGGTGATAATTAGCCAAATCAAGGTGTATAACACTATCACTTACCTTATTTCTTTTTGGTATATATTATTTTGTATAAGAATAGGGCATAGGGCTTATTTCAATGGATGAAATCAGTGGATAGTTCCGGGGGAAATTTGCTTTAGCGCAGCGTGGCCGGGCAGGCAAGCGGACAGGGTAATGGAGGGGAGGTAGAGAAGGGAGTCAGGAACGGGGAAAAAAATGGCTAAATTGTCAACAATGGATGGGAGTACAGATGAGATTTGGAGTGCTGACTAGTGTTGGACATTTACAGTACTGATAGATGATACAAGTCACCACTTGTAAGCCTGGGAGAATTCAAAATAACACAGAATCACAAAAGTGACACCCCGTGGTATGATCCATTGCACCCGAGCGTCACGAAAGTGACGCCCCGCGGTTAAGGGGTTAACCCTTTAACCGCGGGCATTGTTTTGCCCTGACTAGCCTCTCCCGCGGGGGTTCCAGCCAAAATGTAAATAAACTTTGAACCTTTATAACTCTGCACAGAATAAATCTAGAGCGAAAAATAAGGTACCATTAGAAAGTACTAACCTTCGGCTTTGCAATGATGTAGGTTTCATGATTTCGTTGACTATCACTGGATGGGCAGTGCCATTAGAAGTGAGCGATCTAAAATCACTATTTTTCGCTCACACACCATTACCAAATGCCAACCTCATTCTGATAATAATACTATAAACATATATGAACACTGCACATACAATAAACACCCACTCTGTGTTCACTGATGCAGGTAAAAGGCACTGTAATTGCCCGCACTTCTCTGCCACATCAACGGTGTTGTAATCACTATTTTTCGCTCACACACCATTACCAAATGCCAACCTCATTCTGATAATAATACTATAAACATATATGAACACTGCACATACGATAAACACCCACTCTGTGTTCACTGAGGCAGGTAAAAGGCACTGTAATTGCCCGCACTTCACTGCCACATCAGCGGTGTTGTAGTCACCATTTTTCGCTCACACACCATTACCAAATGCCAACCTCATTCTGATAATAATACTATAAACATACTGTATATGAACACTCCACATACGATAAACACCCACTCTGTGTTCACTGAGGCAGGTAAAAGGTACTGTAATTGCCCGCACTTCACTGCCACATCAGTGGTGTTGTCACTCACACAGCTGGACAGATACTGATGCGTGTTTGGTCAGGGGTAGGGTGGGGGGCCCGGGGGGTGGGAGGAGGGAGGTGGGGGTCGGCTGGAGTGAAAGAACTTAATAGCTACTCTCCCTTGAAACAATTGGCTCATGGAAAAACCGCGCGGTATTCAAAATATTCACAAACATTCGAGAATGACACCCGCGATTTGGTCCAGTTTTTGCAATGTCATTCTGGGATGACACCCGCGGTTAAAGGGTTAAACTAGTGCTGAAGAGGAATGCCTTCATGCGAAAACACCAGTGTGGTCGAGCTGCTCCGCTCCGTGATTATGCAAACGTCTCTTGACTCCACTTCCTTCCCATCCCCTATCCCCTGAATGGAGGATGGGAAGCTGCAGGAGGAAGGCATCTATCGCTGCTTCAATGGACACTGCTCCTCCGAACTGTCTGCGTGCATCCCTTCACCACTACGGCGGGCGCGTAGCAAGCGTCTGACAACAAACTTTCTTTCCTTTTCTGTCCAGCACTTTATGCAAGAGTTAACCGTTACTTCAGTCACTCATGTATGCAGCAGGTCAACTCTGGAACTGCCTCCCTCTTTCTGTGTTTCCTACTGCCTATGATCTCCAGTCTTTCAAACATAGTGTGTCTATGGTGGTACCACTCTAAACTGGTGGTTTGGGTGGGGCACGAACCTCTGTACAGTGTTGCCACGTTTTCCATCCCCGCGATGTGAACGGCTCTGATATATGTAAAAAGCATCTCAATAAGATAAACACGTAAGAATACAATGGTAACGTGTGTATTATAATATATGAAAGAACAGTAATCTTATTATGCGTAAAATATTCATACGGCAATACAGAAACATTGCATAATTATTTTACAGTGTTGCTAGAAAAAAAGTAGTCACTTTTATTGGCTGTTACCGTATTTCTGGGGCTCGTAATAATGTCACAATTATGATTATAAGATAATGTGCAGGAATATAAGTAAAAATATGCCAATTTCTTAGTAAAAAAAAAATACATTGAACCCTCATGAGTGGCAACACACACACACCCAGTCCGACCTGGGGGCCTGTTTGGGGACACCTCTTAAAAAAAAAAAAAAAAAAAAGCGCCAAGACTTTTACCTCCTGGGTGGTGTGGAAATAAATTCAAATTTACAATATGTACATTATAATGTAAAAGAAAATAACCAAATGTATCCCAAAATACCACAGACGCGAGAGAGGAAAGAAAGAGAGAGGGGGGGGGGGAAGGCAGACCAGGGGCAGTGTTGAGTGCAGCTGAGTGAGAGATGGAGGAAGGGAGGGAAGGAAGGAGGGAGAGAGTGATTGAATGAAAACAAATCATGGCGCCACAACAGCGAGGTCATCTGGCACCATATGTAAAACAATAATATTTTTTAATATAATTAGATATAATAAAAACAAAATAAAGAAATGAGAGCACAAATTTATAAGTCACTCATAAAAGAAACAAAATTCCCAAGGGTGACGCACATCTCCCCCCAGGAGAGAGAGAGAGAGAGAGGGAGAAAAGGCAGGCTAGGGGCAGTGTAGAGTGCATTGTCAAGCTGAGGGAAAGATGAAGGGAGGGAAGGAAGGAGGGCGAGAATGATTGAATGAAAGCAAATCAAGGCGCCGCAACACCGAGGTCATCTGGCGCCATATGTAAAACAATAATATAATAAAAAACAAAATAAAGAAATGAAAGCACAAGTTTATACGACACACAAAAGAAACAAAATTCCCTAGGGCGATGCACATCTCCCCCCAGGAGAGAGAGAGAGAGAGAGAGAGAGAGAGAGAGAGAGAGAGAGAGAGGCATCGCAGGTATGGAAAACGTGGCAACACTGTACAGAGGTTCGTGCCCCACCCAAACCGCCGGTTTAGAGTGGTACAGTACCAACATAGGCATCTCGCAATGAACGGCTCTTGAATCTGGCTCTCCATTATCTTGTTTTTCTTTTTTCTTGGAGGGAACAGTTTGTGGATTCCTCGCCTGTGGTTTCTTCTTCCTTGCATTAAAAAAAAAAAAAAAAAAAATCTTCAGCTTGCACTTCCCAGCTTTCACATTAAGATGATCCAGGGGTTGCAAGTACAGTACTACAAACACCACCACCACCACCACCACCGCTGCTGCCGCCACCGCCTCTCGGACCGCGTAGTTAGTCTGCTCTCCACATTTTAATGCAGGTTTATGGTCTGCCGCGTGTTTTAATTCACCGGCATTTTTGGAGCGAGATTGGATATAATGTTTTGAGCTGTGTGTGTGTGTGTGTGTGTGTGTGTGTGTGTGTGTGTGTGTGTGTGTGTGTGTACTCTTGCAATTTCAGTTTTCTTTATATCACTCTAGCGTTTTAGTTTTTATTAGTAACAAACTGATTTTAGGTGTGCTGCCAGAGTTACCTCCATAACTGCACTCAGTCGTCTGTATGTATATTTTGTTGTATAGAAACTGCCTGCATCGTTCAGCCAACCCACCTATCTGTAAATATTCCTTACAGTGCAATTTGTCCATATACGGTACCTTTGCTTATATAGGCTTGGTAGGTGTCACTTTATCCTGCATTTCTTTCATAATTTCCATATTGTCATATCCTAACATAACCACCATTATTTACATCGTGATCAGCACACCCTGAATCAGACATCTCTGTCTACAGTAAGTCTCCTCATACATATCCTTTCCTATATATCCCAGTCACACACCATTCCCATACACATGTTTTCTCTGTATGACTTCGCCCAGCACACATCCTCGTCACATCATTTTACTTTGTGTAAGAGCCCCGTTCCTGTAACCACTGATTTCCACCTATCCGGCCTTCATTTTTCTATCCTCTTATCCATACTTGACCTATTTACATACATCCCTTTGTCGCACCATTTCATTCAGCGTGAGTGATCCATCGTCCAGTAAACATTAATTTCCATACATCCAATCTTCATATGTCCTCCTTCATATTCCTGCTCGGGAGTATTTACAAACATCCCCGGCACACCTTTCCATTCTGTTTGATTATCGACTCCCTCTAATCATTGATTACCACTCACCGTTCTTCATTTCTCTGCTCTCATATCCCTGCTTAGGCTTATATCAGTGTCTTCACCTTTCCATCTACTAACCTTACTACTACACTCATCTGTCCTTACCTACCCCTAGTTCCTAACACATGCATTCCCACTTACTTATTCCACTTCACAGTATCTGTTCCTGCTAGGCTGACACAACCAGCATATAACTAAACCAAAGGTCAAACATTTCTACCCACATCTTCATGTTTGCACATCTCCCCACACTCATCCTTTAACAGCTAGCAGCTAACTAACCCACGTACCATATTTCTAACACATTATCACATTTTTCTCCACATATGTGTATTTACACGTCATTCCACACTCATCACTACACACGTATCCGCGTCTCACCTACGTGTCCTACAATATACAACCATCTTGCTCACACATTCCTTCATAAATTTTCAGCTCACATCATGCCTCTTAACACACCTTACACCTCCTGCTCACTCATTCACTTTTACACTCCCTTTCCTCACGCCACCACCACCACCACCAGAGAGCCAGTAAGCCAGCGTTCCTCGCCTGTATATGGTCACAGATCTTACCCGTGATACGTCAAGCAAGTCAGTGGTGATGACGAACAGAAACTAATGAACAAGTCCTGCCTGGCCAGTCGCTTATCATGAGATGCTAATTACTAACATCTTAGTCACCAGTATATTTATATTTTGAGGCATTGCTTCAGTATTATCTCTTGTTAGGATTTACTTCTCCTTTAATTCATATTCCATCAAGGACTAAAGAATCCTGCCGTAAATCTCCCCATCCCCTTGGTAGGCTTAAGATGAATGTAAGGTTAGGATTGTGATGATGATGATGATGATGATGATGATGATGATGATGATTTTTATTATTGTTTTGATAGTAGAAATGATATGTAAGAGGGAAATGTGATAAACTGAGTGAGTGCATAAACAGAGTAACTGGGTTTGGAAGGGAAGCATGAAATAAAGATGAAGAGAAGACAGCGGGGGAGATGGAAGAAGAGTGGGTATAGTTCCTTGAGGCTGAGGTGGAAGGAGAGATGAGGCATAGAAAGAGAGGTGATGGGAAAGAGAGTTGAAGAAGGGAGAGAGGTGTTGAGTTGGCCGGGGTGAATATGGGAAGAAATTTGTTTGGGAAAGGAGAGAAGAAGGGTATTGGGTATGAGTGGGAGGAGAGGAGGCTGTGTGTGTGTGTGTGTGTGTGTGTGTGTGTGTGTGTGTGTGTGTGTGTGTGTGTTGACCATCAAGTGTTTTTATCCCTCGGGTGAGTAGTTCTGGTCAGTTTTGTAGTTTGGTAGTGAGAAGGGGAAGGGGTATGATTCAACAAACCAGTTCCTGAATGGATCACCGATTGCTGTAAAAGTTTGTCAGTTCTCTTCTAATCGAGGGAGATGTTGTTTGAGGGAGTGGATATGAATAATGACGGGATAGAATGTTTTCGATGGTGGTAGACTGGATAGACTTAAATTTCTGCATCTGAAAATAGCGTATAGCAGAGAAAGTCCTGCAAGTGGTTAAGGGATGATGAAGCAGTTGATATTAATAAATGCTCCACTCTCCTGGCTCCTCCATTCATCCTGTCTCATAGTCGAGCTGGGAATACTGAGAGAGAGAGAGAGAGAGAGCAAATGTTATCAGGAATTCAGGTATGCTTTTAGTATTCATGGTGGATAGGCCAGCGGTAAACAGAGACGAAACAAAAGAACAATCATCCAAGTGGGCATACCCCTGAAGCCGTCCCAGGGTACCGGATTAAGAGGAATGGCATCTGTGCATTCCAAGGCTCGTATTCTCATCGGTTAAGGAAGGCCCCTAACACCTTTTCCCTATCGATATATTTTTGGGCATGGGTGGTTAGTATCAAATTGTGCGTTATTTATGCAGAATATGGCGATATTGGAAGGATTTATATAACAGAAAAGATGTCAAGTGTAATAGACACAATAAATCGCCTAGGAAAAGGTGTTAGGGAGCTTCCTAAACCGACAAGAATACGGGGCCCCCCCAACCCACCTTTGTAGCTGATTACTAAGCATACGACATTATACGACACTTGCCACCCACAGCGGCCGTAGAGTCACCTCCGTCCCATTGTGGTGGCCACGGTAACCTTTTGTGTGCGAGTAACTGCTTACTACACTTACACGATATTGCCCTCCTCCCCCAGGCCCCCATCTTTGTTGCTGACACGGTAACTAATTGCCTCATCGCCCGCTCTTACATTACCTGCACCGCCAAGACACCTGTTAATTTACCCCAGGTGAAGTGGAGGATATAGTACAAAATGATGATGGGGTGGCAGTATTTATTCTCCCCTGTGGCTTGTGTCTTGCTGGTGTTTCACAGTGTTTCCACCTTAATTTTTATGACGGAAATTAGGCCTATTATGAAATGGTCATGAAGTGGTGGTAGTAAGTCTTGGCAGGAGAGGTGAAAAGGATTGTGTTGATGCGATAGTGGACTTATTTTTGCCTCTTTCGTATGTGTCTTGCTGGTGTTCCGTAGCATCATCAGCTTCACCTATTGCTTACCGCCAGATGTGAAGGGGATTATGTATTCTATGAAACAGTGATGAGGTGGTGGTCCGTTTATTCTGGTTGGGGATGTGAAAGGGAATATATTGTTGATGAGGTGCGGTGTTCCACTCTGTCATCATCTTTTACATGCCATTTAATCTGAAGCCGTCTCTCTTAAATTACCTTCAGTCCAGCTGTATTCAAGTCATGTATTTATGTTTATTGATTTCTTCAGTTTTACCTCATCTTTTATTGATTTATTTTTTTTTTTATACATTTTGTCAATGCATACATGTAACTTTTTTTTTCTCATCCAGACAGAATGAAATATACGTATAGAGAAAGAGCATTATGTCAGCTAGGCAATCACGGAGTCTTTGTGTTCATAACTGTCAATGAACGTGTAAACCAAGTGCCGGACACATCTACACGCACACGCACCTACACGCTCATAAGTCCCTACCTACCTATACACACACACACACACACACACACACACACACACACACACACACACACACACACACACGGTAGTGTTGGGGGTCCGTGTATCAGATGTAGGACTCACGCAGCCTCAGTTTCGTCGTAAATTTAAGGCGACAAATGTGGCCAGATATCACTTGCTCCTCCACCTTCCCTTCTGTTGTCCATCCTTTCCCTTTCCTATTCCTCTTCTCCCTGTTTTTTCTTCTTGCCTCCCTCCTCTCTCTTTCCTCTTCCCTTTCTATCTGCTTTTCCTTCTCTCCTCCCTCCATTCCATATCCTCTTTGCTTTCTCCCTGCTTTTCCCTTTTCCTCCTTTCTCTCCCTTTCCCTGTGCCGTTCTTGTTTTTCCTTCTTTTCTTCCTCATCTCCATTTCCTATTTTCATCTTCCTTGCTTCATTCTTCTCCTCAAACCCCTCTACCCTCCACCGTCTCAAACTTCCTTTTGGCTCTTGCCTCCCTTCTCCATGTTCTCTCCTCTCCCATCCTTTTTCGCTTCATCCCCCTCTACCCCCGGTCCTCATTCCTTTCCTTCTATTCCTTCTCCCTCACTCTTCTTCTTTCCGCCTCCCTGCTTCCTTGCCGCGCCACTTCCTCTTTCCCACCGGTACTCCCCCGCCCCGTCCACAGGCTACAGTACGGTACATCGGGTCTGCAAGTTGTCCCACACACGTAGAATGACCAGTATAGAGGTAGACACAGTGAGGGAGTACATGAGGGAGGGTGACGTGTTGTGGGTAAGGAGGAGTCCATGCTGAGTAGGGACAGATATACCTAAGGGTTTTATGCCCCGGTCATTCCTTGCAGGATGCGACGTCAGTTAACAGAAAATAGTTATATCGAGACTGATGCGGGCTCATGTTTCGCCCTGATCTACACCACAGAATTACACCACAAGACGGGGTTTTACATGGTGAATAATAGTGTTTTGTGTGGCAGGTGAGGGAGGGACGACGAATGGCGGTGGTGGGGTATGGTGGAGATGAGGGTTGACAGGGGACGGGTGGTGGTGTTGGTGGAGGGGAGGGAAAGGTAAGACTAAGAGTGGAGATGAAGGTGGACAGGCCACGAGAAAGATTATGGTGGATAGGGGACGGGTGGTGGTGGTGGTGGTAGGGTGAGAGTGGAGATAAAAGTAGATAGGGTAGGGGTGTAGATAAAAGTGGAGGATGTAAACAAGAGAGAGAGAGAGAGAGAGAGAGAGAGAGAGAGCGTGTGTATTGGGGTTAGAGGAAAGTTTTGCAACTGCTCTCCGTTTTGTTTTTCTGTTTGCGTACTCTTTTATGATATTTTAAAAAATATATGTGGATTTGTGTAAAGTTTTAATATTTCATGAAGGAAGATGAACTTAATTTTTCGTTAAGTATTAGAAGCGCCATCACATGGTCTCCTAGGAATCACTCGCTTTCTATTGGATTGCGTAACAAACATTGATGGAAGAGGTAGATGGATGACTGGAGCAAGGTAAGAAAAAGTGTGTAAAGAATATGATCTTTATATCTTGGAATAGACCATCGGTGACTCTCCCAGATCGGCAAATATTATTTTATTCTGTGCCTCGTTACTTGATAAAGAGGGACCCGGGTTTACTTGGGTCGCGGCACAGACACCATACTGTTGGGTGTTTTCATTTGTTGTTTCCGATTTCGAACATAGAATAGACAGACCTTTCCCTGAAGCCCAACAGTTTTCTGACGTGCAACAGATCCCACTACATCCCTTCACATCTTGCTGCGTGGACATTAGTACCCACTCATGTTAGGATTGTCTCAAAAGGTTAGGGACAAAATGAAGATGGTTCCCTTCACTCTCACTCTCCAAGTAACAAACCCAGATTCAAGGAGTCAGATAAATGGCTTGGGTTTCTAGTAAACAAGGACCAGCTGTGGTCAACGGTAACAATGTTAAATTCATACATAAAAAATAGTGTGTTGTTCGTGTTTGTTCTTTAGTGTTTGCCTAATAAACAAGTTACTGAACGGTGGGTTACATAGCAACATTTTTTCTTATCATTTCCCAAGATATCAGGCTATTAGTAGATAAATGCATTAATCTTCTGGAGAGCTAGGTCATTTGATATTACCAACCTTGTATTATGTTTATATGTTTGCCAAATCCGGACTCTGCTGGGCGGTGGCAGTCTACTGACCACAGCCCCGCCCAGGACTGGTGTACCGGGTCACTTCCTGGCCTTATATGTGGCCACCACACCACCTTGTGTAGAATATACACGTAGTCAGTTCTTTCTCTCAGGCACATGGTTTAATAGGAAAGACAAAACAAGCAGGTTAAATAATCTAATTATGGCAAGTCACATTGTGAACGACAGGCAAGCCTAGTCCATCTTGCCGGCAATGACCTACTGGCCACCTGCCCTGCCTATGTTTTTTACATTCCAACTCGTTCTCGATCTCCCTGCTGGCTATCTCACTGTAAGCACTTTGTGTGTGTGTGTGTGTGTGTGTGTGTGTGTGTGTGTGTGTGTGTGTGTGTGTGTGAGGGGAGGGATTGTCGGTACTAGTAGTGATGTTATACTTTTCGATGCTGCTAGTTCTGTTGTTACTGTAATGTCTACCCTTGTTACCTCACTGTTAGTGGCAGGTTTAACGTTGCTTATGCTGTTACCATGATTCGTATATACCTTTGACAGCACTGCTACGAATAGTGATTTATTTTATCACGTTATCACTTGCTTCGGCCTCAGTGTTATAATGCCTTACTGTTAGTTTACTAATACCAAACGATTTCATTCAGCTTACGACTGCTCTTCCGTTTTCAAAGGGTTAAATCACGTACCCTGAATCACGAAGCCAATTAGAGCACACACGCCCACGTATAGTTGATGAACGTGTGCTCTGGATACCCAAAATTCCTCAGGTTTTTATCCCCTTGTCTCATCTACCTCCCTTTCGTTCATTTCTACCCGAAGTACCTGCTGTCTCGCCTGAAAACGTTCCTTAAACCAGACTCCCCTATTTACAGTCAGAATTCATCTCACTGTTCGTCCCAGTTTGTGTAATTATAGGACATTTATAGTGGCCTATTTTCATTCTGTTTCAACATCAGCTTAATATTTAGCTTGGTAGGTGGTGGCGACAATCATCCACTCACATGATGTACTGCTGCCTGCTTCTTCCTGCATCTTTATCCTTCTTTTTTGTGTCTGCCCTCTCTCTTCCTGTTTCTCACTAGCGCCCACAAATACACCCACACACAAGCACCCACACGCACACCCACACACAAACACCCACAAACACACACAAGCACAAGCACCCACAGACACACAGACATTGACCCTGTGCGTCTTAGGAGAGCAAATAGAGGTGGGGGAAGGTGGCATTGTTTCACGCGGTCAAGCCAGCACCACAGCCCTCCTGGTTGACAATGGTGGTCTTAGAACAGGAAGAGGGACAGGTTAAGTATCTTCAGGTAGCTCTAATCTATCAAGATAAAATGTACAAGCGGCATCAATTGTCCTGTCGTCCATCCTGCTTTTCTGGCAAAGCACTTGGAAAATCAGTATTAGGGATCCGCAAAAACCACGAGTGATGACTTCATTTGGTCTCAGATCAGTGTTATAAGCGTCGTTCGTTGCAGGTCCATTACACTGATTTTCTGAGCCCTTGGAGAGAGAGAGAGAGAGAGAGAAGGGGGGGGGATGAGCCGGGGGATGGGGGGAGGGGAGAAGTCAACATTGACCGTGAGGGTCGGTCAGGTCGGCGTCTCCATCCATTTGCTTCTTCTGCCAACAGCTGGTTCTCCGAGTTGATGGTGGTAATGGCGGTGGTGGGAATGGGTCGTTGGCAGTCTTCGCATATGTTAGCAGAAGCGGGGTGGATGTTAACTGTCACCGGCTTTGGGGGTGGGTATTAGCAAGCCGGGTCACGCACGTCATACATTCTATTTTTGTTAGTTTCTGGTCCACAGCAAACCCGGACCTCTCCAAGAAAGGATGGTTATATCCAGAATTAACCTTCCTCATGTTGGCCAAGAAGGTGTGGGGAAGGAGCGTCTGTAAAGCATGCGGTGATTGAGAAAAGGAAGTATTGTTTTGGTTATGTCCGTATGTGGCTTATATGTCATGAACCGACAAGAAGAAATAATTGGCCTAGGCTAAAATATTAAAGAACAGTCTACTGACAACCATATCAGATGTCCGCCAGTTTTGCGTCTGAATCATGGGCAGGGTGGCGGGAAAGAAAGAAACTGTTATGTTATCACTGAGCTGCAGTTGTTCTTGAGAACCGGTATACCACTTATACGTACCTTTTTTTTTTTCTTTTTTTTTTGGGGGGGGGGGGGATCTATGTCCCTAATATGTTATTTAGGGCAGAATAATGATACTTTCTAATGAAGGACACCCGCCACATTTTAATGAAGGTCACCCGATTTTCTGCTTCCTAGTGAAAATAAACCACACACATGTAGATTCTAGCCATTTTTGCGAGATGAAATATTTGTAAGTACATAAAATCGAGAACCAGCAGATATAAGAATAAATATTAGTCCAGTGTTGTGCATAATACTTGTGAGCTGCCAAGACTGCAACAGTACGTCCCGCCCAGGTGTCACCCTCACTTGGTTAATGTCTTTATTTTGACAACGGGGGCACAAGAAATTAGATGCAGCAGGTACCTCTGACGGGGAAGATTAGAGATAAACGCTGTCTGTCCTGCGGGATGTTTTAAGGTGGGACGTTAAGTGTGAGAAGACAGGGCTAAAGGAACTATGGCTAAGATAAAGAAGAAGACGATGAAGGAAAAAGTTGGAGGAGGATGGTGTTAAAAAATGAGATGAAGGGGGAAGAAAAGAAAAGGAAGAGAAAGGAAACAGAAGAAATGATAGGATAAGAGAGAAAGAAGAGGCAAAAGAGTAACCAGAATGTGAACAGAATGCAGATGTGGTGTTAAACATTTTGTGTTTGGTGAACACATACAGTTTTAAAGAAACAGTTAGTAATCGACGTCGTTCTTTTTCTATTAGTTATGTCTGCTTGGCTTGGCTTATACATGATAGTATAATAATAATAATAATATTAATAATAATAATAATAATAATAATAATAATAATAATAATAATAATAATTATTATTATTACTAGTACTACTGTTATTAGTATTATTACTATTATTACCCACTTTATTATCATTATTATTATTATCATTATTATTATTATTATTATTATTATTATTATTATTATTATTATTATTACCCACTTTACATTTTAGTTCGAAAAGTCTGTCTTAAACCAATTAAAATCACGTGAAGGTACCAGGAGTAAATGGACTTGACCGCAGTGGTATGCGATGCCCATTTCACTCCCCGTAATTCCTCTACTACTTGTGACTGACCTGTTACTCTATCACAAATTCCTTTTTCCATTGTATGGTCTAGTTCTTTTCCAGTGCAGGGTGTCGTTAGTTTTGGTGAGGTTAGTTTAATTTCTAAAAACACCTCTCCAGTTACCTACATCACATCAACCCACATGACAAAAATTGTTGGAAAAAATTAACACGCCCAAAAAAGGAGCTGTGGATACATTGCTCATGCTTGACGTCGGTATGTATGACACTGGAAGGAAAAAGGGAAAGAGGGAGAGACGAAATGCAAGAGTGAATGCTAGAGCGAGGCATGTTGGACTTGAGGACTGGCGATAGAGAAGGTGGAGGTGAGGATGTTGATACGTAGTGCCTGAGAATTTGCTGTACGATCAGGATAGTCACTGGCCGTCCATATATAGAGACAGCCCAACCATACATCACGGACACCAAATTTCCCTGAATACCGCTTCATTACCCTGGTCAGCGGCGCCTCCTGGTGGTGTAAAAGCCTTAACTTGGCAGAGGGTCGGACTGGACAGAGGTCGGAAGGGTGTAATAAGGATTTACGGGCTGGGACAGTAAACAAGAACGTAGCCTAGATGAAGATAGAGATCTGGAATGATTAAGGCCTTGTACACCACAGAAGTTTCCTCCGGTTGGTAGTCTTACATATCTGGGCTTCCTGGGCAGTCGATGCCAGGTCTGAAACTAGTTGTAGAAGTGGCGTAGAGGAATTTATGAGGGATATGCTTGGTGCGGTAATAGAGAAGTGATGAGTGAACACTAGAAACGACGTGCTGGCCATGTAGCTTACTTTTTTGTTTATGTTGAGGCATGTGAGCATTACGTGCAGTGTCCAGCGCTGCAGTATTCTGCTTTTGCCGTATTTAATATCTTCCCATCTGAGATTATTTCCCCACAGTTAGAATCACTGTCTGAGTATCTCGGCAGCGCTGTTGTTACACACTAAACAGTTCTTGTCCCCATCAATATCCTGAAGGTGACATCCGTTGTCCATGCGTGGTTATATTCAGTAATGATCTAAGACTGGGAAACTTCCTTGGCCAGCATCTAAATCAGTGACAAGCACTTGACTTGCTATCTTTTGGAGAGAAAGCCTCTTACGTATAAGGATGAGAGTCTGATCCCCCAAATACTGCAGCTGATTGTTACCTAGTATACCGTGTCAGTCTCCGGGATGATTGTCTTTGCCATCGCACACGCTATCCTTGCTGTTTAGCGAGTCATCTTGAGTTGATGGAGTGTCACCTTTGTTGAGGGAGCTGCCTTCCTTAGCCAACTACAGCTTATTTTTTATGTATGTGTGATTTCTGGGTGTGCGTGCAAATAATATGTATGTTCTATTAATTTCTGTATTTAACGTAATTATTAAGGTTTGGCGGCAGTGACTTTTGCTGTTGCGTCTCCACGTCATTTTCTCAGTAATTGGTTAGTCAGTATGAATGTCGGTTTTTAAATTCCGGTGACAAAATTGAGTGGAGGAGATCTGGAGCTGAGAACAGAAACAGAGACTGGTTATACTCGTAGAGAGGCTCGGAGATGTTTTTTCGTGGCCCTCCCGAACGAAGCTTGGAAGTATTCATTTGCCTGTTTAACAGGTGTTTGATCTGTAGGACCATCGTTTGGCAACTTCCTAAACTGAGTAGCAGAAGGCGGCGTCATCATGGCTTAGCCGGCCGGCCTACAGGTAAGGCAAGGAGAAATCAAGATTAGGCGGCTCTCATTAGCAATGAAAGGCCCATTCCAACAACGCCAATAAGTTCCAGTACATACGTGGGTTAGCTAAGGGAAGCACGCGCGCGCGCACACACACACACACACACACACACACACACACACACACACACACACACACACACACACACACACACACACACACACACACACACACACACACACACACACACACACACACACACACACACACACACACACACACACACACACACACACACACACACACACACACACACAGTGTCTACATTCTTTTACTCCCTTTCTCAGCCTACCCACCTTTCCCTTTCCAAACTACACATTCCTCGTACTTCTCCCATCTCTCATTTCTCCCTTCCTCTAACCAGACTCTCCTTTGCCGTACCCCCCTCCTCTCTACCACTTCCAACAAGACCCATTTTCAGAACAGCGAAGGATTCTAGTGATGGTGATTGTGACCAGGTAGGGGGTTGATGGAGTGGTGGTGTGTAGTGACCCTTAGCCAGTACTACAGATTCATACATGCCTTATGAAGTAGTCGTCTGCGGTGTAATATATTCCGCCACTTTATCCTAGCTCACCTGCTGTCTTTCACTCCATTGTTTTCAGCATCCCATACGATCACATGTTTCTTTACCCCTCCTAGCGAAAGGGAGGTGGAAGACAAGGTTAATATAAGGACAGGTTAATGGATAATGGCGGTTCAGTAGTGTGTGTGTGTGTGTGTGTGTGTGTGTGTTATATGCCTGTATGTGAAGAGTTGGTGCTCTAGAATTGAATATACTCAGTCTTATAAAAAATTGAGAATAAATATTTCTCATGCCATTCCGCACACAAAACAGGCCTTGCTTCTCAGAGCATTTATTTCTCTCCCCCCTCCCTCTTTATTTTATCTTTTCGTTGTATCCCATCTTCTCTTATCCTACCTTCCTTGTTTGTGACTTTCCTCATTGTTCTCTTTTGCTTTCCCATTTGCTACTATCACCGCTTCTTATGTTGTCTCCCTCCTTTTCCCTCTTTTCTCTTTCTTCTCGTCTTGTCACTCCGTCTACCCTTACTTTCTTCCTCTTTTCTAACCTGTTCTCCCCCTTTCTCCCACTCCAATCTCATCCCACACTTCCTAGTCTCCAGTTTTCATCACCTCTTCTCTCTCGTCTGCTGCTGCCCCTATGGCTTGCCAGTGACGGTCGCACCACCAGCATATCTTGACCTTGCTGTGCCCCAGTGTGTCTCTTATGACGAGGCGGCCATGTTGTCTGGCGGAGCACGGTTCGCATAATTAAGGCTGAAGTGCAGAAAACTGAGGTTATTTTCTTCTCGTAACTAAGATTGGTTATTTTATTGGAAGAACAAGATTTATGGGAAGATTCTGCAGTCTTTATTCTTCCTGTAGAAATACACTTTAGTTATGACAGTGGGGTTGTAGGTGGGGTTGTAGGTGAATCAACTTCCTGGCCTCTTGAGCTACCCCGCCACCCCTTCACCCTGACACCGTGAGTTTAAGAGAGTGAAACCCAACCAGCAGTCACCCAATCCGATACCCACGATAGAGTTGTGTGTGGCACGCTGTCAGGATAGTCACCTCGCTACCTCATGTGCCCGCCTAGTGTGCCTTTTACATAACACCGTATACTACCATCACTCCATGAAACCATCACGAGAGTATGTTTTTCGTTGGGTAATTAGTTGAGAAAATAAACTTAGCCAAAAATATCATCGTGTTTCCCTGTACCTCACTAGATACCACACCACCTTCCCCAACAACATTTTCATTGCCGTATACAGACTGCCATCTTTCACTGCCACATCCATTATTTCTTGCAAGTAAGCCAATTCTTAGGCATGAAGTCACTGAACACAATAAATTATAGATTATTCTCACTTTCAGGTGGTGGCAAGCTGAAGACAACCCAATATAAACAGTCCTTGAGTGTGTGAGGCAGCGTCCAGCACACCACTAAAGGTACGTTAATAATTGTGCTGTATGTTAGGTCAGGTGATGGTGGTGTAATAGGACTCAGCCACTCGTACTACCATTCTCTCTCTTTCTCTCTCTCTCAGTAGTCATGACGCTTTTGTATTGTTGCCTTCAGACGGTTCTGTTCAGTAGTTAAGGTGCTGTAAATAATCTCCATTAACCCCTTCAGTACGATGACGACATCCATATTTCATTCTACCGACAGAAGAATTTATATAGCATATGCCCTCCGTGCTGGATGGATTAGAAATTAGAGGCATTACCCGTTTAATAGGAAGAAGTATTTTATGATTTTGCGGCAGACGAACAAGTTTAACCTATATAGCATGGGGGAATAAAAGCTGTCGTATTGGAACGAGACAGGGCAACATTATCCGAGCAAGGAGTGTATTCCACTGTG
This sequence comes from Coenobita brevimanus, assembly GCF_032717465.1. Lineage (NCBI taxonomy): Eukaryota > Metazoa > Arthropoda > Malacostraca > Decapoda > Coenobitidae > Coenobita > Coenobita brevimanus. The sequence goes on from NC_137046.1 coordinate 9,046,902, forward strand.
GGTGTATGAGGAGTGGGAGACAGGTAGGGGGAGAGAGAGAGAGAGAGAGAGAGAGAGAGAATACTTTACTAAAAGAAGTCATAGCATGTGTAGATTATAGCCAAGATGAAGGGCAAAGGGCTGATTCAAGGATTAAATAGAAACGGTGAACTCTGGAGGCAGCTTTGAAATGACTTCCCGTAACATGACATCATTCTATTTGTTCATCTGTCTTTGGTCCCACTTCATCTTGATATCTATCCTTGGTATCTGAAAAGCTTTGAAAACTGCAAGACTGGAAGCTGTATGAAAGAGGGAGAGAGATAATGGCAGCATAAATATTTGTAATTGGAGGTGAAGCAGATGTCCCTATAACTTGAATAATTAATCTCTCCTTTTCCCTTTTCTCTCTAATGGCGTATTATTCTAAGCGTCTTTTTCACTACCTCCAGACGACTTTGTTCAGTTTAGGGCACCGGTATTTGTTTTGTAGTGAAGAACTACATCAAACCGTTCCTGTTTAAAACGTATTAAGCTAAATAAAATTATCTAAAGTTAGCAAAAATATGCTAATTCTTATGCGTCACCAGATTTATATAGTTAAAAGTGTAATCAAGGCTGCAGGCAGACAGCTGATGTTGCCGTCACTCATTCCCGCCTACTTTTTCCTTACACTTTATCATTACACAATAACCATCCACCACTGCGTTCCATACCAAACTGACCATAAAGTTTACCAGATACTAGAGACTGGATAATGTACTATACACAAAACAAAAACCGTAATAAAATAAAGGTGCCTTTCATTTTTGTCAGCCAGCATATGGGCTGAATATCAAGGCTGCCAACCGTTCCAAAAATGACTGGTAAAATTGTCTTCAAAACCATTTTGTAAAAGATGTATTTCCAATTAAGTACAAATGATAAAAAGTACATGTACGGTATACTTTTGTTGTTGTTATAGGGTAAGTAGGTGGGGTTTCAAGCGAAAAAGGTATTGTTGGTTAAAGTAGTTAGTTTGTAATTGTATACCTTGGTTGGGCTCCGAAGAGGGCGCACCAGGCTCCGTTATGCAATGTTGTTGGGTGGGGGAAGGCAGTGTCATAAACTGCCACAGTTACCGTGTGTTTTGACTCGGTGCGCGTAAACCGTGAAATTCTTGACGTGAAATTATAGTGACTCAGTTGTTGGTGAAGAAAATAATTTGATTTAAAAGGATTAATAATTGCATGGTGTGTGTGTGTGTGGCTTGCCCTACTGTTTGTGTGGTGCAGCTTGTTATACCGCACTGGTGGTAATGATTCTATGACAAAACAAGTGAAGGAGTTGGAAGGCTGGAGGCTGGGCAGGTTAGTGTCAGTTTGATAGTTAAGAATAGGGTGCAAAATTAGCTTGGATGGTTTCATATATGAATAACCAATGTTTTGTCAGTAGCCTAGGGTACTGCAAGCAAGTTTACTCATTCCTTTAACTGAATGATAAAAATAAAAATAATAATAATAATAATAATAATAATTACTACTACTACTACTGCTACTACTACTACTACTAATAATAATAATAATAATAATAATAATAATAATAATAATTATTATTATTATTATCATTATTAGTAGTAGTAGTAGTAGTATTGTCAGTAGTAATTGTACCAACTTCCTCTTTGATATTCTTCCTGTCCTTGCCCTCTTTTCCAGTATGTTTGTTCTCTTCTCTACTTTATCAGTCACTACCTTCTCACTGTGTGATCTTATTCATCATCGCGACCTACACTTGTGTCCTTCATTCTACTCGGTGTTTTATCTGGTGTGACAGCGGCAAAACAAGCTCCAGGAAATCTCATGCTGACTAAACTAAAGGACGGCACTACCATCTGTCCCAGTCCTTGTACGCAATTCCTCCATCTTGCGTGCAGCTTAAACCCACCTCGTCGATTCATATGCTTCTGTAATTACATTTTTTTACATTTACTCCCATCCCTTACATCTTGCTGCTCTCTCTATCTCGCCTGTCCCCTACTTCCTACTGTTCTATCCATCCACATCTGTAATTGCATTTGTACGTCCCAAGCCAATCCGCCCTCACATACGAGCACACCCCTCGGCTCCTACCCATCTAGCCTGTGTTCTACCTCACCTCTTCCCATCCACTCCTCTTACTGTATAATCCTTCATTCCATCCCACCTTTACTTGCTACATAGTATTGTTATGAAGGGGAATTGGCCAGTTAGGTAGTCTCGTTCCTTCGAGACGTTTCTGGTACCGTAAGTTTCGGTACGAGTCGTCAGAGTTGCCAGTTTGTCTGCTGTTTGTGAGTGTAGTTATTTCGTAAGTTAAACATTCATTTATTTTTGTGCTCATTTTCCTTATAATGTTTTATTTAAGTAATTGCTTGTTAAATTATGTAATTTGTTTTCGTATGGTTAATGATTTAGAGTGTTATGTAATGTAAGACAACTCTAGAATGTTTTGATGTCTCGTAGTTGGTAACTGTTGTTGCTAGGGGCTGATGCAAGACAGTATGTCCTAGAATGTTGGAGAAGTAGAAGTTTCGAGAGTAATGCAAGCTTATATAAGATGGGGTAGAGATTATTACGAGTTTAGTGAGATGTCAAGTCAGTTTGAGTAAAGTGCAGTCGGTTTTGGTGTAGTGCAGTATCAGTGCACTGCTGTTAGTAAAGTTTGTGAAGTGTTGCTGGCAAGCATTAAGCCTAAGGGTAATTACTGTCAGTGAAGATTATTTTCGATACTTGTCTAATAAGTGAAGTGTTGGCAATCATTACGTATACTAACTGTGGAGTGTTGTCAAGCATTAAGTGTAACTGCAATCTGTAAAGTGTGAATAGCTCCAGTGCTTGTGAGAACAGTGAAGTTGAGAAGCATTAAGTGGAATTATTTGGAAAATAAAAACAGTGAACTTTAAGGAGCCAGTGTTTATTTTCGCCTCAGCTGATCTTGTGTACTGCACACTTAAAGGCTCACCATAAGAAGAATAACTCACTGGGCAACGTCCTTCCTGTACTGTACTACTGCTGTTGGAGCCTGTGGCAGTGTGGGGACGGGGACGGAACAGTATTCTTGACCCCGTCCCTCCATCTCTGCTTTGTTCTGCCTCTCCTTTCATCACCCATTTTTGTAACTCCATTTTTACGTTCCATCTCACCCCAGCCTTTCACATATCCATCTCACCCCAGCCTCTCACATATCCATTTCAACCATTTCCCTTCACCTCGCCTGCGTTCTACCACTCGTGCCATCCACACCTCCCTAACTGTAGTCCATCATTCCACCCTGTCCAGTCAGACAAGCGAGCAGCAGAAACCGGTTCGGCAGCCTTATTGAAGCAGAATCTATATGGCTTCCAACCTGACTCCCAAAATTTCTCTTATATGATAGTGATGACAGGCGATCTGTTACGTAAAATTCTTAAGGATTTCTCGTTCAAGGTCGGGATACATTAGGTTGATAAATGCTCGGTTGTTAGGTTAGTTTATATTGTCCGGTTCTTTGATAATTTAAGATTTTATGTGGTCTCGGTTACCCACTGTCAAAGTTTCTTCATCTCACGTTAATTCCTAAACTGGCGGGTTACGAGGTGATAAACTAGTCGCCAGTTCCACCAGACTGGATTAAAGGAGTAGCTTCATAAGGAAGATAGTGTGTGTGTGTGTGTGTGTGTGTGTGTGTGTGTGTGTGTGTGTGTGTGTGAGAGAGAGAGAGAGAGAGAGAGAGAGAGAAAGTTATCAGATAGGCTATCACAAGCAATGGGTAATCACATAAGCTTAACCCTCTCGAGGTCGGAATTTCTCAAGCATTCCACTTCAGCAAACACCAGGCGATAAAATTCGGCTACGAGTATGAATGTGTAATAGGTGCATGGGGCTGTTAATATAGGAACTATTAGCCCTCTCATCCTCGGAAAAACTCTATATTCTCATACAGTTAAGGCCAGTTTCCATTATATGAGACTAAGTCATAGGGGTCTGAGAATTAATACCTGAGTTAGGCACCAATGATTTCACTGCCTGACTCTGCTAACAGCACGGGTCGGCCCACTCACTCATTAGGGTGCGTCCGGACTGAGAGCTAGCAGATGGGGTACTCGTTTTACTCAGGAGAGAACTGGGCCAGACATGAGCCTTCGTAGTGGCTCCAGCAGTTTTCACTGTGTCTAACTAGATGCAAAACTATGTTTCCCATGTATCTGAGCCATATTTACAAAGATTTTCATGTCAATAATTTTTCTATAAATACTTTAAGAGGTTTGTGAATTGAAACCAGATTCTAAATGAGTGTTATAGGGTCGTCTTTGGCCTTTTCCTTTTTTTAGTCCAGGAACCTCCTAGGGTCTGGCAGTAAGCTACTTATTCGGCTGTTGTGGTTTATGACACAAGATATAATGGTACTGTGACCGACCAATATTACACCTTACGTATATTGAACATCCCCGTCGTCTTTGACGCGATTTGTAATAAATGACTTTTTTTTTTTTTAATGTCTCCCCAACTCCCACTTTTTTGCCATTTCTCCATCCTTCTCACTCTTCCCACTCCTGTCACTCCCATTCACCCTCCCTCTCTTACCTCCTTTCCCTCCCTTCCTCCGTTAGTATCACAATTCCTTCTTTCTTCTTCACATTCTGCTTCCTCTAATTATCTCCCTTTGTTCTATTCCTTCTTTCATTTCCACTCCCATTTTCTTCACGCTTTTTTCCTTCTCCCATTCTTCCGTACGGTACCCCGCCTCCTCTTTCGCTCATCTCTGTGACAAAGGTACGGCAGTGTGTGTTTGGGTCAGGTATATTGGTGTCACTGTGAGAATGATGACTATCCCGGCCCGCCAGTGACAGACTAAAGTGCACTATTTGGCTTTTCTTCTCCCAGAATCACATTATTCCCTGTTACCGGGTCTCTCTCTCTCTCTCTCTCTCTCTCTCTCTCTCTCTCTCTCTCTCTCTCTCTCTCTCTCTCTCATGGAACTTCCTTCACCTTAACTAGGCCTTGCTTTTCGTCCTTTTGCTGCTTATATCCCGTGGCCCTGTGACAATAAAAGCAAAGCTGCTGCTCCACATCCTCTCCATAGCATTTTTTCGTGAACAGCATCAAATTATGGTATTAATCTATTGCTATAACTCATGAATCAAGATAAAACATACAGCAGTTTTAGCCAAGTTAAAGTGAAAGGGGAATATTATGCCATCCTAGTTTCCAGTCATTTTAATACTCAGTAAAGGTGGACCAGGAAGTCAGGTAGTGAAGAGATGCGAAGTAATGGAGGCTGGAAGGACGCCGGAAATACCTGGTTAGAATTACAGGTTGTAGTGCTGCCCAAAACGCCGCTACCTCACTTGATGACACACAAAGTTGACGGCTAAATTGTGGACTGTGAGAGGTCAGCCAGAATTACCCTGTGCCAAATAGGGACCCACAAAGGACCACTGGCTTGTCCGTGTTGGTTTAAGGTGATATGTTATTCCACACCTGCCTCTTCTCTCAAGGTGTAAGCACGAGTGGAGGTTTATTCAATGCGTGAAGGAGATATGCTTGGCATGTATGTAGAAGTGGTTATCAGAGTTTGTGTGTGTGTGTGTGTGTGTGTGTGTGTGTGTGTGTGTGTGTGTGTGTGTGTGTGTGTGTGTGTGAATACAGATGGCATGAGAAGCTTTTATTTCATCTGAGATATTTTTTCCAGCCACCGTGTAAGCCTATGGTGAAGATGTTTATGAAGGCAGCAAAGCATGTGGTCTGGTGGGTGAAGGTTTATGTAGTTTTAAATAATCGCTGGAGTGAGACAAGCATGTGTGATATCTCTGTGGCTGTCCGTTGTCTTCATGAATGGTGCATTAAGAGGTTGAGACATGACTGGTGGAAATGTGGGTGATACTGAAGTGGAATGAGGAAAGATGAAACATTATGGATATGATGTAGGAGCTGATGCTAGGCTGTGGTTAGGAATGGTATATGTTATATTTCACACTGCCTTAAATTATTCAAGTACAGGAACTACTGTACGTTGCTCTGATATGGAGCCCAACACAACTGAGGCTGGAATGAGGAGAGGTACTGGACACTGTTCTAGATTTGTTTATTTATTTCCCATATTTGGTTTCTGGACCCTATCTGCCCCAGGGATGACGTAGAAAATTCAGACAGACGTATGATAATGGCGAACTTAAATGTTAAGTAAATGTAGTCATTCTTAATTACACACACACACACACACACACACACACACACACACACACACACACACACACACACACACACACACACACACACACACACACACACACACACACACACACACACACACACACACACACACACACACACACACACACACACACACACACACACACACACACACACACACACACACACACACACACACACACACACACACACACACACACACACACACACACACACACTGATGCTGTGGTGGTGCAGCTCTAGCCTCTGACTCACTCTGAAAGATGGATCACACTAGGGGCAATTAGAGGTGTTGACGTGGTAAAGGATGGGACCCCTGCTGGCAGGGGTACAGAGGGAGGGAGAGGGAGAGGAAATGAAAGAGGTGAGATGGATTGGAAGGGAAGTAGGAGGGGAGGAGGAGGAGGAGGAGGTTTTTAAACCAGGGCTGGGATGTTCAAAAGATCGTTGCCAGACGCCGCTATGATCATCGTAACGCGCTCGTAGCGACCATCTTTGATCGTGAGCTACGACAACCGCTAAGGTGTATCTTCTAACGCCCGCGACAACGCTCGTAGCTCACGATGATGCGATCGTAAAACCCATTCCGTTCCGTTCCTATTGTTCATAATGCAACCCAGCTGATTGTCGGGCCAATCACAAGTGAGATTTCATAAACCTAGAAAGATTGTGAGCCAGTCATAATGCACTTTCAAAATGTATACAAGTACACTCCTCCAAGCACGCCATTACATCACTCAAGCAACTACGGTATTCATCCCAAGACATCTGAGACATGGCAAGTGACGAGCCCCCCACCAAACGAATTCGTCGAGCAAATTTTACAGATGAGGAGATGATGGCGCTAATACAGGGTTGGCTCGACAGACAGACAGTGCTGAGGGAAAGGTTTAGCGTCAAAGTGACTGCTGAGAGAAGACAAGCGGCATGGGACTAGATATCCCAGGAAGTGAATGCTGTTTCACGAGTACAGAGGCAGAGAGAGGAGATAAACGCTACACATGTCTTTCATATTTGCTTGTGTGCAAATTTGGGGAAAAAAATAAAAAAAAAAAGTGAAAAACAATCACATCACCTTGGGTATAACTATAGTGTGGGTGAAAGAGCCACATCACATCAACAAAACATAGTGGTAAATTTGAAAATATCTAGATCCAAACTGAGACCCTTTTACTTGAATAAACAATATATCATTGGCTTCAGACTGTATCATTACAACTCCCACAGAGTTAAACCATGTTTTAATGAACAGTGCATCGGTCTGCATTTTTATAGGTGTAAGCAGTAGAAACGAAAAATTATCCTTCTTTGCTTCCCTAAGAGATATCCTGTACAACACGTGTGTCACTCTGTTAATTGTTCTGCTTACATATCCCTGTGTTAAGCCGAATGTGTCTGCCAACACACTCTGCAATGAGTCACTTGCATAAAATCATGAATGTCATTAACACCTGCAAATGACATGGCACAGCACGGGAACTTCTTGTCTCTGGTCCAACTAGTGATTCAACTCTTGCACACCAATGAGGGAGTTCTTGTCTGGGAAATCTATAATATCTTAACGAATGTTCATTACTGTAAGCAAATGGATCCATTCTGTCTGTAGTTCCTCTCACGTCTCATCGCTCTTTGTACTGCCAGTTCTACCTGTAAAACCACTTGTAACTCAATCATCGTTCACAGAAAAGTGTAAATAAACAAACTCAGCATCACTTGATACGGATTTTTTTTATTAAACATTCACTATGCGACCCTACGATCAGCTTGAGGGTGCTTGTCAGAAATCTTAGTGCTACGAGCAAATATGGCGGATGGAAGATCGTAAAATTTGTTTGAACATACACCTTAGCGGTTTGCGAGCGCGCTATGATTATCGTACCTTCTACGATGATCTTAGCGGCCGTTACGAGCTTTCGAACATCCCACCCCAGAGCCGGAGAGTTGTTAAAGTGACGGCCGACCTGCTCCGAGGTTGTTCTAGCTATTTACAGCCGCACTCACTTAGCTAGAGCATTTTTTTTTTTTTTTTTAGCGTTAAATGCGCTCGTGCGTGTGTGACTGTGAACAACATGGCTCAGATGTGATCATATTTGGACCAGAGTTGGTGGAAGGAATGAGGGTCGTCCCAGGAAGTGACGTTGTTTCTGAGAACAGTAGGTCAAAGGGCAACGTTACATGGCTGAGTTAAGCACCTTAAACAGCATTGGCACGATTTAAAATCAGACTTCGTGACATGGTTGAGGGCAAGGCAAGAATTAAGTGAGTCAACTAAAGAGCAGTCAGTCAAAGGCCAGGGACATAAGGCAAGATCAAAAGTCAGAATTTATCATTCTAGCAGTTCTAGCAGTTATGATTCAGTTTGGAAGAAAATTGGTGAAGGACTGATGGTCAGGTGAAGATTAATAGAATCGACTGTGAGATACTTGTAAATAGGTGAAAGGTCAAAGTAACCCGGCAAGGTAATCTCAGCCAGATATGCAGTTTGGGTTAAACTTGGCTGAAGGGTTGAGGCTCAGACAAAGTTGCAATAATTGGATTTTGAGAACAGTCGATCATACGCCCAGGTCGCAGGGCAGTCCATGTGTGGTCCGTAGATCAACTGAGGGCGCATGATTCGTACTCTCTGGGTGTTTCTTGTTTCACGCCTGTTCTCTTATCACTTGATCTTTCTGCACTCCACCCTGCCTGACCTGCCTTGCTCAGAATCACCCTTCCTTAACTTGCCTAACCCTGCCTTACCCTGCCTCACCCTTCCTTGTTCTGCTGCACCTTGCCATCGCTCAGTATCTCCCACCAACTCTGCCTTGCCACTTACGCCCTGCCTCACCATTTATCAGTTTGCCTTGTACTGTTTCAGCGTGTATCACATCCCGTCGTTCTGCCTCACTCTGCATCACTTTAGTTTGTCCTTCCCCATCATCCATCACCTTTCCTCGTCCTGCCTCACTCTGCATCATCATGCCTTATGCTGCCTCACCCTGCGGCACCTTGCCTACCCACACCTCACCCATCAGCGCCATGCCTCTTCCTGCCTCACCCTGCACCACCTTCCGTCGTCCTGCCTTAACTTGTATCACATTGCTTCGTCCTGCCTTACCCTGCATCATCTTACCTCGTCCTTCCATACTTTGCCTCGTCTTGCCTAATTCTGCATCACTTTGTCTCGTCCTGCCTAATTCTGCATCAACTTGCCGCTTGTTGCCTACCGTATGTCATCTTGCCTCTCTCTGCCTCCCCCTTGATCACCTTACCTCATCCTGTCTCCCCCTTCATTACCTTGCCTCATCCTGTCTCCCCCTTCATCAGTTTGCCTCATCCTGCTTACCGTTTCTTCACCTTTCCTCTGCCTTCCCTCACCCAGTATCACTTTATCTCGTCCTGCCTCTCCTTGCATCGCCCTGCCTTGACCTCCCTCACCATGCAACAACTTACCTCATCCTGCCTCACCTTGCCATCTCCTGACACCAGAAATTTAGTCCTCCTTCCCATGTTACCCCCTGCCTCACCATGTATCAGTTTAACCCGCCGTGCCATACCGCACCTCTCTGCACTGTCTTCCCTCACCCTGCCTCCCCTGCTGCGCTTTTCTTTGCCCTGTTCTGTATCGCCTTACCCTTTCCTGCCTCACCTACCCTGCCGGTTCATCATGCCTAATGTGAATATGGATGTAAGTGAATGTATGTGTGCATAAACAGTACCGGTGTTTGAGCAATTGTGTGTGTGTGTGTGTGTGTGTGTGTGTGTGTGTGTGTGTGTGTGTGCTTCAGTGATTAAGTACCTGAGACCAAAATTAATATAAAATTCCATGTACCATCCTTGCTGTACCATTCATATCCGCCATGCTTGTACGCGGGTATAAGCAACAATGACTAAGACCCCACCTCTCACATACATGGCGTGTTCCAGCACAGGTAAAACGAGCAAAAGGGCGAACCAGAAAACACACGAGAATCAACTTAAGAAAAAAAAAAGAAAAAAAAAAAGAAAAAAAACTTTCCAGGCAAAACAGTGTGAGAGAGGGCAGCGAGGGTGCCAGTGCAAATGTTAAAACGTTTTAGACAACACTTCAGGTGTAGACAGTGTCCATCATAACATCTCACCTTATTGTGGAGAGTTGCCGCAAGAGTGACGCGGAGTGTGAGTGATGAAACAACAACGTATAGTTTGACAACCTCTCCACGCCAGTCTGTATACCCTTCTTTAATACACTGTGATCCAACCACTTATTGTAAATGTAAACAAGCAGTGATGGTGATGTGGCCACCCAGTTCCTCATACCTCAACGATCATTCCGGTTGAAGCCGTCACGGAGCAGTAAGTAGGACTGCCGTGTACTGTTACGCGGAAATAGGCCAGGAAATTTCACAGGCCAAAATAATCAGAAATTACTGGTGGTTGTATTGTGTCTTGTCATTAATCTTCATAATGTATTATCACTAGACTCGTTTTAGAACTCTAACTTGGCCTAGGTTCTCATTCTTTTTTTAGCATATTTCTTATAGCTCAGCAGCAGAAAAAGACAATCGTACATCCCTTCCATGGTATCTCTTCATGACTAGTATCCCATTCTGATGCTAATCTGTTGTTACAACTCAGAGTTGAAGATGAAGAGATGGCAATTTTAGGCCAGGTTAGAGTAAAATGAGTAAAGCTTCATTATGACAATGTGCTCGTTACATCCATTATGACATGTACAGCAGGTATATAAAACCATTGCAGATGTATTACTATTCAGGCGGCGCGGCGGTTTGTTGGGAAGGGGAGAAGTTAAAACGTCAAAATGTCCTTCACAAGCCAGGGCCAAACTTTACGAAGAGTCTTATGATCAGTATTCTGTAGTAATAGCAAGAGACGTGAGAAGATTTTACATACACCTTTAATGTCCTTTCTGGATACCCACATCTTAGTTAAGACACTGGCCCGTATTCACATCAGGTAAGGAAGCTCCCTAACACGTTTTCGTAAGCGATTTATTTTGCTTAATGCTTCTTACCACCCTCGTGTGTGCTGTTTATCATTCTAATATCGCCATCCTCTGCATAAATGACATGCAAACTTATAGTACCCAACGATATCCGAAAATTAATCGGTAAGGAAAATGTGCTAGGGAGCCTCCTTAAATGGGGAGAATGCGGGCCAAGGAGTCGATCGTAATTTAATTCAGAACTTCAGTCCAGTTCCGTATCTCTGTTTGTCCCGCCATAGGTCGGTTTGTATTGAATGTTTACAATACTTCTGAGGGGAATAAAACGTTTCACTGTATTTGACTGGAAACGTTTGTCATCCTTGGTAGCGTCCTTACTCGTTGGGTAATTTGCATGACCAACTGAAGTATTATCATAGCTCACTTTTGTATATTGTGCCTCACTGTTTTGCGTCCACTCGTAATGTGTGCTTTCACAAATTAATGTGTGTGTGTGTGTGTGTGTGTGTGTGTGTGTGTGTGTGTGTGAGGGAGAGAAAGAGAGAGAGAGAGAGAGAGAGAGAGAGAGAGGATAAAAAAAAAAAAAAACGGGGAGATGAAAAATGAACAGAGAGCGGCACTTGCTCAGGACTCAGAGGTTATGGGCGGGGGATAGAGTGAGGGAGTAAGAGGTGGAGGAGAGGTCACCCCCTAACTTGGTACAATGTGTGTTCAAGAGATTAGCACCGTGTTGTGGCTGTTATCACCATTGTACTCACCAGGAGGAGCCATTACGTGTGAGGTGATATGTGGTTGTGTTGGCACGTGGGATCGGTGAGGCGAGGTTAGGTTTGATTAAATACATCAGTGTGAATATACAGTTAGGTTGGGACACGCCAATGTAAGTATGTTTAGGTTAGTTTAGGAGATATAATGGTCTGGTGGTTAACGTACTTGTCTTGCGATGCACGTAACTTGAGTCAGTGAGTTTGACATCAAAGCCGTGGGAACATTTAAAGTAGATGATGGTAGTATGTTCTCCTACAAGTTTGCATATACTCTCACCCTGTTGGTTCTGTTTATAATGTATACGGACTCTGGCATACACTCAGACATAGCCACTACAACACTTCGACTCCCCAATGCATTACTCTGTACAGACGCACTTTCACCATTCTGGTTGTCCTTCACCAGCATAGGGGAGATATATTTCTGGCTATCACTCTCCCTCCGAAAACATTTGGTCCTGTAGTGGACATATTATGGACTATTAGGTATAAGTGGGATAGTTTAGGATCCGAGATTAGTTTATTAAATATGCTAATTTGGATCAGATGTAAAGGAATATATGGATAGGACAGAAGAGATCAGGTGACCATTAGACTCTCATCATATCTCATGGCGGCCTGAAGAGATGGGTGTGGCAGAGAGAGAGAGGGAGATATTCTGCACTAGGATGAAAACAATGACTGCATTAATTTTTGCCTTAATTTGTACTGCATTAGCACAAATTTGACTGATACATGCTACTTCATACTCTGAACTGAATAATATCCCTTTAAGGTCACTTTTTATTCTTTACTTTTTTTTTTTTTTTTTTTTTTTTTTAGTATTAGGTGTATTTTTTTATACCTGACATCAGTGAGACACACACACACACACACACACACACACACACACACACACACACACACACACACACACACACACACACACACACACACACACACACACACACACACACACACACACACACACTTCAGGTATCCAGCAGGTTTCACCAGGAACAAGGCTCACATCAGTAATTATTTGTATATTATTTTGTTAACCAGAGCAAGAGCGGCAAGAAAGCGTGGAATATCCTCCTAAGTTAAACTGCTTACATAGAAGAGAGGCGGCCGTAAGTGTTGGCAGAAGACTGTCATAAATGGAGAGGTCTTATAAACAGTTGGATTCGCCCCACGGTATGTGGATCAGGATGGGGTGGCAGTGCCGACTGGTGCAATGATTGTCCTCACTGAGTTTTTGCGCCTTTCCGGGTTGGTATCCGGACAATTGCCCCCCGGACAGTTGCCCCCTGGACACATGCCCCCTGGATAACTGCCCCCTGGATACCTGCCCCCATAGGATTATTTCCCCCCGGACAACTGCCCTCGTAGGATAATTGCCCCCCGCGGATAACTGCCCCCAAACTGGCAGCACAACAAACGTAAGTCAAAGCCACCAATACAAAACATGTTTAGTAAGCTGGCCCTATGAAGAGCAAGCCGTGTTCGTCGACCCACGGTGTCATTCTCACTGTTCTGAAAACATAAACCAGCCTGATCATGTGTGTGTGTGTGTGTGTGTGTGTGTGTGTGTGTGTGTGTGTGTGTGTGTGTGTGTCTGTGACTGTGTGTGTGTGTGTGTGTGTCTGTGTGTGGGTGTGGGTGTGTGTGGGTGTGGGTGTGTGGGTGTTGCTGTTATTTAATGTCAGTTTCACAAATGGATTCATAAAAATTGTAAATAAACATATATTAATACAGCAGAGAAATTGGTCGGATTACACACACACTGATAGATAGACATGTAGTTTGACAGATAGATAGATAGATAGATTGTCGTCTTTGTTCCTTTCGGCATCATTAGCAATCAAGTATTCGCATTAACCTGTCCCTTCAGCACGCTCGTCTCAAAGAGAAACTTTCCTGTGTCTAAGTCGCTCCAACCGCATGTAGCCCATAAAGGTCTACCATCAAGAGAGGACTAGAATTTACTGCTGATATACCGTAATGCCACTCAGGGAAGAGAGACTTGAGTAGCCTTGTCCCGACTCCCTACGCTCCTTGTGGGAAATAATGGACTGAATATGTTAGTAGCTAACATCCACAACGTGTCCAGTCACCTCAAATGTACGTGATATATGTTTTGGCCTTCTTTTTATTAAGTTTGCTTCTATATATACGGTATAGCTTTGTTCGTCTGCAGCCTTTAAATCCTTCTTACTGTGTCCCTCCACCTGATATCCCTTCATCTACCCCTCCATTCCTCACTCAGGGCCTAAACCTATGTTGCATAGAAGGGTTTGTTGCAATTGTTCCTTAGCGATTTATTTTATATATAACACATTTACATTACCTTGTATTAACATTGCCTTAATATCGACATGGTTTGCATCAAAGTCGCACAAGAGGAAACTGAGGTCTACTTTAGAAAATAAATCTCTAAGGAATATGTGCTACGGAATTTCTAAAGCCACATAGACCACGACCCTCACGGTCATCCACCTGCAAGGCCTCCACCCAGTCCTGGTCCCCTCCACCCACTGGGCAAACTCTGCTCTGATCTATGTCGTCCACACTGAACACTTGGGTACACTGTCTCTCCCTGTCTTTTCCCGTCCTCTTCTCTTGTCACCCGTTCTTCCTCCCTTCATTTTGCTCTATCTCTTGCTGTGTCCCGCTTCTCCTCTCTCATTCTTGTGTCTTTCCAACATTTCTTTCCCCAATTCCCTTCCTCTCCCTCTCCTTTCAGTCTCTGCCCTTCTCATACTTCCTGTGTCTCTCGCTGGAGTCCTTTAATTTACTTGGCCACCAGGGGACTAAAAATTGTACAAGGGCAATGGGATCAATGCACTACATTACTACACAACACAGACACATTCTCGATCTACCTGCGCGCATCAGGGACGTATACCATAAAGGGAAAGTGCCAGTGAGACAGTGGCCATGCATAAGATGAGAAACTGCACTTGCCACGGTTGAAATGGGCTTTTATTTTTTTTTAACTGGACTAAAATGTTATTATACAGTATTTATAATAATTTGGCATATAACTATATTTGTGACTATGTCTTTGTGTGTGTGTGTGTGTGTGTGTGTGTGTGTGTGTGTGTGTGTGTGTGTGTGTCACTTTTGCAGTATTCAGTAGGCTAAGCAGTTTGTTCCAACTTGAGGGTAACGAGACCTGTAAATCCACTTTTCTCTTAAGTTCATTGTTAGGCTGGATCCACAGATAAGAAATTTACTGTGATTCCTCTACCTTCTCCTGTCCTCCATCATTTAAACCTCGACTTCCCTCTCTGCTCCTCTTATCCCTAACATCAGCTAGCGCGCATCAGCCCCGCCCAGCCCAGCACCACCCAACTCCACCCCGACCATCTCCGCCCATCCTAGCCCTGCCCTGCCCCGCCCCGCCCATCCCCTCCCTCCCCACCCAACCGCACAACCACATCCCACCCAAGGCCACAGCCACAACCCGGCCTCCTCTGGCTCTCCGCAGATTGGCCTGAGAGTTATAATTTTATTCATTATACATTGACATCCAGATATCTATAGCGAATTACAGAAGATTGTATCGTGGTGGGGCCAAGGGAGATGGGATACGCCTGAAGGATATGGATTTGATGTGTGAGAGAGAGAGAGAGAGAGAGAGAGAGAGAGAGAGAGAGAGAGAATTATGTGCACCATCAAGCGGCTACCGACGCCATCTGTTGTTCAGCAGAGGCACTGCGGCTGGGCATAGAGGTGAGAAGAGTGACATGGTGAGATCAAGCTTCCACTGATCTCTTGAACCTCATGCATTTGTTCTAATCCTTGTAGTGCTGTGAGATCTTCCTGTATTTAATGTTCGCTGCTTCCAGAAACACTAACTACCCCCTCTGCCTCCCCTGCCATATCTTACCCTACCTTGTTTTACTTTGCAGAATCAACTGGCCTTCTCTACACACACACACACACACACACACACACACACACACACACACACACACACACACACACACACACACACACACACACACACACACACACACACACACACACACACACACACACACACACACACACACACACACACACACACACACACACACACACACACACACACACACACACACACACACACACACACACACACACACACACACACACACACACACACACACACACACACACACACACACACACACACACACACACACACACACACACACACACACACACACACACACACACACACACACACACACACACACACACACACACACACACACACACACACACACACACACACACACACACACACACACACACACACACACACACACACACACACACACACACACACACACACACACACACACACACACACACACACACACACACACACACACACACACACACACACACACACACACACACACACACACACACACACACACACACACACACACACACACACACACACACACACACACACACACACACACACACACACACACACACACACACACACACACACACACACACACACACACACACACACACACACACACACACACACACACACACACACACACACACACACACACACACACACACACACACACACACACACACACACACACACACACACACACACGTTTTTTCTTCAGGTGTGCATAATGAGGAAGGTTCGGTGGAGCTAAAATTCTTTAGGTTCACCTGCAGCTTCAAGACCAAACAAATTTTACTCTTTTACTACTATAAATCTCAAGTTAAACAACATAGTCTGGTGTTGGCCTGAATAAATATACCATAAAGTTTTTCTTCTTCTCTTCTTTCCTCTTCCTCTTCTTTCTCCTCCTCCACCTCCTCTTTTCTTCTTAGCAGCGGGAGAACCTCTTTGAATGAATTAACGTCTACTCAATTTTTATTCATGCTACCTTCAACGATTTAAGCTTAGGTGGGAAACTCAGGCCTGGAAGACTCAGATGACACAGCCTTCAAGTTACTTCAGCGCAACGGATCTTTCCGTTTAATTCTTTCTGCTCCCAGACGATTTAATTAAGCTCTGGAGACACCATTTGCCGTGGTCATGTTATTTCCTTCATCCTTTTCACAACCTGACTTCACCCCCTAAGCTGAATGCAGTGGTCTGGTGGCAGCAAATCAGAAAACAAAATGCGTGGCTGGATTGAAAAGGTAACTCTTTTGACAAAAAATTGCATAGGCGAATTGTTTATGCTTGACGCATTGTGGTCTGGTGGGTTTAGGCGCCTCAACCGGACATGGCTCATAATGGGTTTTCATGTGAGGGGTGGCTGGGGTTTACTTTTCACCCAATGTCATTAAGGAAATATCGACTGGTCACCATTGCCCAAAATGTCAGAATTAAACAGCTAAGCCCCATGCCCCTACGCTCCTCATGGGACAATAAATGACTGGATTTGACAGTTTTTACATGGAGCAAAGTGAGCGCAGGCGTGGATGATGTGTAAATGAATCTGTGCCATATATCACTGGCAATGGTGCTTCATAGTTCCAGCACTGTTGTTGTTTACCACTTTAGTTACTGGGTCCTGCCTCACCCAATTCCTTGTAAATGTTAAGTAGGGTTCGGATGATGATGATGATGAAAGGGTGAAGAAGGGGAGGAGAATGATGACGATGATGATGATGATGAAGGGGTGGAGGAGGGGGAGGAGAATGATGATGATGATGATGATGTAGGGGTGGAGGAGGGGGAGGAGAATGATGATGACGATGATGATGATGATGATGTAGGGGTGGAGGAGGGGGAGGAGAATGATGATGACGATGATGATGGTGATGATGAAGGGGTGGAGGAGGGGGAGGAGAATGATGGTGATGATGATGATGATGATGAAGGGGTGGAGGAGGGGGAGGAGAATGATGATGACGATGGTGATGATGATGATGAAAGGGGTGGAGGAGGGGGAGGAGAATGATGGTGATGATGATGATGAAAGGGTGGTGGAGGGGGAGGCGAATGATGATGATGATGATGAAGGGGTGGAGGAAGGGAAGGAGAATGGTGATGATGATGATGAAGGGGTGGAGGATGAGGAGGAGAATGATGATGATGATGATGAAGGGGTGGAGGAGGGGATGGAGAATGATGGTGATGATGATGATGAAGGGGTTGAGTAGGGCGAGAAGAATGATGATGATGATGATTATGATGAAGGGGTGGAGGAGGTGAAGGAGAATGATGATGATGAAGGGGTGGAGGAGGGGAGGAGAATGATGATGATGATGATGAATAGGTAGAGAAGGGGGATGATGATGATGATGATAATAATGAAGGGGTGAAGGAGGGGGAGGAGAATGATGATGATGATGATGATGATGATATTCTCTGCAGATAAAATAGCCTGCTATTAGCGTCAGTATAGCACTAAAACGCACCCAAAGCAGCGACAGGGACAAAATAAAGTCTTGGACGTTGGAAAGTTGACAACCACGCCATCTGCTGAGACGGGTGGGATTTTGAGTCGTGTGTGTAGGTGTACCCAATGTGTGAGAGTCCGTATATATTCTCACGCACACAAGGGTTACACAGCGTTGGGAAGTCGACAGCCACGCCATCTGTTGAGACAGGTGGGAGTTTGAGTCGGGGTGTATGCAGTAGGTGTGTCCGTGTATATTCTCAACCACACAAGGGTTCCAAAGCGATGGGAAGTTGACAGCCGCGCCATCTGTTGAGACGGGTGGGAGTTTGAGTCTTGTGTGTGAGTGAATGCAATGTGTGTGTGTGTGTCCGTGTGTATTCTGACAGACACAAGGGTTCCAGAGCGTGTATTTGGGATTTACCTAGAGGAATGGAAGATGCGAAGGCAGAAGGAAAGCTGATAAAATGAAGAAAAGAGAGAAAGAGAAAAATGTAAGAGAAACAGTGCTTAGAGTGGTGGGAGAGACAAAAGATGGGTGATGATGGTGGTAGGGGTTGGAATAATTTTAATTTCGGTCACACAGGATGAACTCTGGAACTGGGTATCAAGCAGTAGATTTAGGTTCATGAGCAGATCGAAATTGCGAGAGAACGCGAAGATTAAAACTCGGGAAGTTGTTGGCGAGAGGGCACGTGTGGAGGTCTGGAGGGGGCAACAGGTGAACCGGTCCTCAGTCCCTCACTCCTCAGTGTTGCTCGGGCGGCTGGCCGAAGAGGGTGTGCATTGCTCCGTCTCTTGGGTCCGAGTTCTCGTGTCACAGTTTCACATCTCCTCTACCGCAAAAACCGCCTGACCAAACCTCACACCTGCTATTCGAATACCTATGTGGGGTTGAGGTACATGGAAGAAGTGATTTTTTCCTGTGGAGTTGTCACTGGGAGCCACTAGAGAAGAGAATTTTCCTAATTTGGGAACATATTTCCATCGAAGGAGGAGGAAGTAGTAGAGGTAGGGTGAGCCTGCCAGCAGCATCCGGGACACCAGCATTCCTGTACCCCACACTCCTCACCTCACCGTACCACTCACCTCACATAACTCCGTTCCACCGCGGGGTGAGGCACCAGCATGCGACTCCCTGGCTCTTCTCACACCCACTTTTCAAGAGCATGAAAGACGCCAACACATACAGGCAAATACTTTCTTGTGAGATTCCTTTCCGGCTGATTACAATAATACAATGAGAAAAAATTATCAGTGGGTAACAGTCCAGATGGCTTGGGCAGTGCAACAAGTACATTGGTGATTTCGACAGTGCAACAAGGAGTAATCTTGGCAACAAGTCCCCAGTGACTCCGACTTCGTAGGAAGTTATCTAGTAGAGTGGTGTGGTGATTTCGATACTGGTGTAGGGAGTGAACTTGCATAATGGTGCGGTGCGAGGGCGCGATGCGGGAGGGAGAGAAATACAGGTTGCGACCTCGCAGAATGGTGAAGCGGCTGCAGCAGCAGGCGACCAGGACCCCAGGGGGAGCTAAAGCCAAATCACGACCTGCGCCACTGTCAAAATACCGTAGAAAGACAGCCAATGCCAGGGAGCGACACCGGATGAAGGAGATCAACAAGGCCTTCGATACGCTGCGACAGGTGCTTCCCGAGGCTGTGGAGGTTGAGGCGGCAAGTACCCCGTCCATCATGACCAAGATCACAACATTGCGCCTGGCTGTGGACTATATCAGGGCTCTCAGTGAGGTTCTCAATGCTGACCCTCACCCTTCCTCACCATTCCTGCCTCATCCAACTTCACCCTTCCTGCCACAGCCTGCCTCACCCCGCCTTCCGTCCCTAGACTCCCCCACTGACCTGGACGACTTGCTATCCGACGACTCCTGTTTTTTGGACGACCCCCTGGATGTATTCTACGACCTTCCGCCATTACCTCTCCAAGACCCACTCCACCTGTTGCTGGAGGCTGAGGGAAAGGGCATGTTGCTTCTCACCTGAGCTCTCACAACCTATCGCATCTCCACAACACCTCCAGCACACACTAATGCACTGTACCGCGTCCCTCACATTCCACCTTACCTTACGATCCCATCACACCCTGTCTTACCTCCACCACACGCTATAACACCTTTACCGTACCTCCACCACACTACTATAGCTCCAGCTTACTCTCACTCCACCACAGCTCTACCACACCTTTAAGGACGACCAGCAGTGACACAATTGAAAAAGCTGAGTGTTATTACGTGCGACGCTTCTATACCATATCTCGTCATCATTATCATCAACTAAACTCAAGGACATATCAAGTACATAATTTTATCTCACTGTATTCTGTCAGTACGGACTTGTATATCATCATCGTCATCGTTTACAACAAAAGTGCCTGTTCGTTCACCGTGCCAAATATTGTGTATAATTATCACCTTACCTAGCCTAGGGCTGAAGGAACGGAATAGTGATAAGGAGAATGAATCCTAGTGACGCGATTGAAAATCTTAAGGCCTCTGTAGTCTGTAAACACTTCATCTGTTGAGCATGCTACATATTTACTACTGCTGAACACTTACTGACGTTCAGTGATAGTTAAAAACCAAGTTGCGTGTGGACTATGTGGTTTCTTGAATAAAATTAAGTGTTCAGTATGAAAAAATGAAAACAGCTCTGCATGTGCCACACATTTGCTAATGTTAAATTGCTAGGAAGACAGACAAACAGTTAAGAACTAGATTACACGTGGATTTGCTTAGACTGTAAGCCTTCAGTATCAAAGAAAATAATATTCCATCGTACCAAATATTGAGGCCACATGACTACAACTAATGAAAATGTAATAACTCTCTTACGTGTGAATTGTACCCTACGCCAGTAATACCGTCAACAAAAACAACCGTGCTTAAGCAGTTTGTAATATCTTTGCGAACATATGACTAACAGCAGGAAGTACGGTCGGGGAGAAGAGTTCGTTTAGTATTTCACCTCTTCAGTTTCTTACTTCTCTCTGCTGGCTAATACTCCCGAGGTGAGAAAAATTAATGTTCCTGAAGTGAGAGAAGCTTAGAATTTTTCTCTGCCTATAGGGGAATTTCATTGATCTGATGCATTGAAGGAGAAAGTGACTATGTGCCCTAAGTGTGAAGCAGATGCAGTGAAATAATAGACGAACTTCTAACCCCTATAATGCAATGGAAACAGGCAAGAGAAGACCTGCATGATCCTATTGAGGCTGCATGTTGTGAATAGTAGGGTATGGAGCTGGTATTTATCTGACGAGAGTGGGAAAAGATATTCACCTTTTCTTCATGATAACATGCTTTTATCTCTGCTATCTCCAAATGATTATATCCAGTTTAGGTCATACTTTGCAAGTAAGATGGGTTAAACATAGCCTTCAGTAACTTTTAAAATACAAAGTCTTTCCTAAGTCGAATATAAATCTTGTGGATGTGGCAAGACTGAAATAAAAGAAAAAAAAAAAAGCCATTCTTGGGTTGAATGGGTAAATTAGAGAGAGACTATTAAGAAACATACCTCTTTAATTTTGTCCGGGTATTATGAGGAAGAACAGCACTGAGGAAAGCTGAGCAAACGCCAGCTGATGTATTGATACCAGGCTTTGTGTTACTGGGGTGATTATGACTGTGCTATCTGTGTTGTCAGAGTGAGAAAAATTGCAGTTAAGCAAGAGAAAAGCAAACGGAGGCTATCATGTTAATTCTTATGAGACTGTATACTACATGATAATTTATGATGAGCCATTCTATCTGTACTGTCTTAGAAAAGGTATGCACGACAGGAGTCTTCTCCCCCATACACCAGTTCTCCAAAACAGATAAGAAAAAGTGCGGAATAAAGTGTAGAAAAACTGTCATGGAAACTGTGTATAGAAAAAAATTGTAAATATTCATTAAAAAAAAAAAGGAATGGTTGACTTTCCACGCAACTGAACCATTCATTTGTCGATAAGTTAATTTGGGCAATATTTTGATACCAGAAAAACTATGAAAAAAAAAAAAAACTATATACAGATTTTTATTTCTTGAGAAAAATTTGTAACATTCATTGGAAAAAAATGAAAAATATTACAGTGCAGTAATCTAGGTTCTAAAGGTATTCAGATTTTTAGCAGTAGTTTAATAGTGATAAAAGATGCAGGAAAAACTACAGGTATTATGGGAATTTATACACAAAAGAAAGTGATCCTGAAAAATAACTTCGATAGAACTGCCCAAGTGATTATTTGGACACACAATCTCTTCAGCTCGAGGACGTCATTTGTACCGTATGTTGCTGCTATCGACTTTTTCTTTCTCAGTAGGGGAAAGCCGCCTGGTAGTGAAGAGGGGGTTAAGGAACGCAATATCTTCCCTATCAATTCTCAAAGTCCACAGTAAAGTTGAAAAATTAATCGCTAGTAGATGGGCTAGAAGAAAACCTCTACAAACGACGTCCTGGTTCTGAAGGGATTAAGTTAACTCGCTTGGATGGCAATATTTTGATGCTGCTAAGATAGGACGTAGGAAAATATGCCATGGAAAATGTGGATCTCCGGAAAACCGAACTTTAAAAATGCCCTTTCGATGAACAGTTATTTCATTTATTCGAAATTCGAGAATATTTTAATGCCACTAAGGATTCTGGAAAAAAAGGTCACATTTTTTGGAAAAGAACTTGAAATATAAGGAAAACTGATTGAAATGTTCTTGCGAGTGTTTGGACTTGTAATATGGGCAATATTTTGATGCTAGTCTCTGTGCCATGTTGCCGTGTTTAAGGCTATGACGTGACCAGGTAATTGTTTGCCATATTGTTCTTCAGTTGCCATATGTATATTACTCTGTTCATTAGAATTAGCTGATGCAGTAAGTGATCTGTCACTTCTTATGTCTGTCCAACTTTTTGCGTATCACTTGCTAAAATTTATCTGTCTAATATAATCTGTAAAATTCACAAATCTATGTCCTAATGTATCTAATTCTCACTTTTACATGACTGCACCTCACAGTACTATTACTGTCATGAAAACACACACACACACACACACACACACACACACACACACACACACACACACACACACACACACACACACACACACACACACACACACACATCCTTACATACACTCCTACATTCACACTTCTAGTCTCCTATCGCAATTACCAATACGTGTGCCAAATACATACAACATGCGGCCTCTCTTATCCTTCTGCCACTCTGAATGTATCTCACGCAACCCTGATGAATATTCACCCACCTCCCGCGGGAATCATAGTCTACACAACACCTTCTCCCCTCTCACCTCTGGTACTTCAACCCACCTCTAACCCCACCTCGTGTTTATTCTTTTCAACTTCTCTTCTTATAAATGGTGCTTCACTACATAGCAGCCCTACTTCCTACTGTATTCCATTTGACTCTTTTCTCCTCTGGTACTTCATTCCATCCCAGCCTGGTTTCTTGTTTAGTTCTGTTCTACTCTCTTCCCCTGTTTCGTGCTTGGCCTTTCTCTGCGTCTCTTATCAATTTTAACAAACACTCTTTCCTTCCTTCCTCCCTCCCTCCCTCCCTCCCTCCCTCCCTCCCTCCCTCCCTCCCTCCCTCCTTCCTTCCTTCCTTCCTCCCTCCCTCCCTCCCTACTTCCTCCCTCCTTCCTTCCTTCCTTCCTTCCTCCCTCCCTCCCTCCCTCCCTCCCTCCCTCCCTCCCTCCCTCCCTCCTCGTTCTTGGGCTGTATTTTTGTCAATTTAGGATGTTCTCCAGGCCCTCTTCAGTATCGATAATTTTGGGCAT
The DNA here is from genome assembly GCF_032717465.1 of Coenobita brevimanus. NCBI lineage: Eukaryota > Metazoa > Arthropoda > Malacostraca > Decapoda > Coenobitidae > Coenobita > Coenobita brevimanus. Next base: position 9,070,940 of record NC_137046.1, read on the forward strand.
TATTTTTCATTATTCCTGTGTGTGTTTCCTTTATTTCTTTTTGCCTGACATATTGAGGATAAATAACATAAGAAAATATAACCGAACCAGATACAAACAATAATGGTAAGGAGGTGTAGCAAGAAATCCACAAAGCTGGTAATGAGACGGGTCCTGGGCTCCCTGTTCTCTCCTGTATATTTCACCAAGTAATTCTTTATTCCTCTAAGTTCTCTCTCAATCAAGGGTCCATATTACTCGTCGGTTAAGGAGGCTTCCAAGCACCTTTCCTAAGCGATTTATTTTGTTTATTACACCTTACTCTACTCTTCTGTGTTACATAAATCCAGTGTCTCCATACTCTGCGTAAATACCATACAAAGGGATATTAACACCCATATCCAAAAATAAATCGCCAAGGAAGAGATGTTAGGGAGTTTCCTTAACCGACGAGAATACGGACCCACGTCTAACCAGTTCGACTACTAATCCTCTCTTCCACTTAGGCACAGATCTTCGTTTTCTCACAGGTAATCTTCTTCCTCTTATTTCCGTAGCTACCAAGTAATCCATCATTCCATCCCAACTCAATGTCACTTCTTTTTTGGATCAACCACGATTTCGCTCTTGCATTTTGCCACGAATCTTTCTTTCATCCCAGCTAATCCTCTCCTTCCTATTTTCTCAACTCTCTCTTTCCGCCTCGTTCCCGTTCTTTCTTCTTCTTCTTCCAGTCTCTCCACATCTTAATGCCTCCCTCTACAATAAGAAGAATCAGAATAAACGTTTAGCATATATTCTTGGTCCCTCCTCCTCCTCGCGAACTCTCTACTACTATCACCTCTTCTCCTTCTGCCACACTTTACACAAATCCAGAGAATTATAAGTAACTGTGGTAACCTTTAGATTACGAGATAGTTACTTAAGTATAACAGTTACTTATTATGGTTACTCATATGACTACAGCCCACCCCATTGTCTTTCTCAGAGCAATTAATGTAGTGAGAATGGTGTTGGAGTTAGGAAGGTTAATTGCACACACTGCTTTAGTACATTTGGTAGTACAGTACTTGTACATTAGGATATTAGTGTACTGTAACTTCATCACATTTGATAGCACATTCAAATATATACATTTTATTTTGGTAGCATATTTTAGTTTTATATGACTACACTTCAACCGCTTTAGCCCCAGGATGTACTTAATGTTAAATTTTGGCTAACGACAGATGATATTTGTCAAAGGAGAGAGATTCCACGGTGAAGGGATGAGAGACAATCCCCATTAACCCCTTTATCTCTAGTACGTACATTATATTCTATTCTCGCAGACGCTAAACTGTTTTATTCATGTAAAGAGAGACTCCTCGGGGTGAAGACGTTCAACTTGATAACCGGGAGACGTTTTACATACACTGAATAAAATCGCCTGACGTTAGCCACGCTAGAATTAAAAGGAAAAGAAGTTCCCTGGCAGAAGTGGTTAGTCATTACATTTCATAGCACATCAGAGTACTTTCTTAACATAGTACATTTTACAGCACAGGAGGATAGAGCTGTACGTAAACAAAACCGGCATTGCCTCATATAACCTCAGTACATTTTGTAGCATGTTCGGAGTAGTGTAATTTTACTATTGGTAGCACATTACAGTGGAAGTTCAGGATGTAGTACTCCCTAACCGTAGTATTTTAGGTAGCACATTACCTCAGTACTCTTAGATCTCTATAGTACATGTTAGCAACATAGGACAGGTAGCACATATGATCCTCCTTAGGATGTAAGGTGTAGTTGTAAGTTTGTTTGTGCTTGTGTTTATGTTTGTATTTGTGTTGTTTGTGTTTGTAAATAACTTTTTTATACCTTTTGAATACATTAAATAAAGTGGCTTTTCTATATGCAGCTTTTCTATTCCCCATTTGTGCTAAGTTCCTTGTAGGTGAGAAAGCCTGAGACTGAGCAATGGTTGGTTAGAGTGGTTATGGCAATGAATGAATGCTTTGATTCCACGCTGTTAGAAAGTGCATTTGTTTTGATCCTCACACTTCCCTTCCTTATCCACACACAATGAGAGCCGTACTGAATACAGGGACGGATAAGGTTCTTGCATAAATTCACTAAATGGGGTTAGAAATGTATGGAGTCGAATCAAGACGTCTAACCTCTGTGAAGCTGTTTTTGCAAGACAGGTAATACGAACTTCCCACAATAGACCATAAGAAAGGAGACACCTCGAATATCGATATCTGTTGAAGGACTAAAATGGATGTTATGAAGGGAAAGAAAACGTCATCTGGAGGATTGTGTCGAGCTGAAAGGAGGAGGAATTGTTTTCGACGCAATAAAAGCAACATTTTTTTTTTCTTTACGCCAGTCAGTAATACCTAGAAAATCACAGATCAGGTTTGCCAAAGTTTTATTCCGTAATTTTTGTTGTGACTCTTGTGATAGACATTGTTATAGGTGGGTCGAAAAGTAGAGGATGGAGTCATCGGTGTATTTGCTGGACAGGGATAAACATGTACAGTTGTGTTCAGGAGAAGCGATACACGGCTACTTGTTTAGTGTACTAATGGTATCCATTGGTGGTAAGATTTGGAACTAATTCCCTCATATATTGACGCATTGATGACCAATGCACCAGACAGTAAATGAAACGGTTCCACATTCCTCTAGTGGTAGACTCTACAGAAGATAATATGAGCAGATGTGTATCGTTTCTCCTGAAAGTAACTGTACCTCACAAGGTTATTGATGAATAGGCAAGAGTTAGTAAACGAAACTTAAGGCTGAATAGAGTTAGATATACAGTTCAGAAGATTAGCGATAAATACGAGGAAGAGTGTTAGTGACAGGTCAAAACCTAGATGACCATCAATATTGATAGTTTTGGATGAACACTGGTCTTTCACAATAGAATGTCTGCCAATTTGAACGTATCATCGTTCAGCCTAACCATCCATGTATGTTGTTTTCCTGTATAAATTTACGTGCACTTTCGTCAATCAGTCTAGTACTGTGGCTTATGTTTATCTTTCTGTCTACCTACTGCACTTGTATCAGTTTATATATCTATCGTCTGGTGATATACAGAATAATACACATATACAGTTTTGTCCAATGATCTGCTGATCCCTTCAGCTACAGCGGTCTCTTCTGGGCTGAGTAAATCATTAGACTGACTGCGTAAAGAATATCAAGAGATGTTGATATCAACCAGTATGAGGCGCAGAGAAGTGAAGGAAGACAAACGTTAATGTGCCATGACGTGAAATTTAGAGTTAAGCCAATAGGAAGTACCCCCCCCCTCCCTCCCTCCCCCCCCCTCTCTCTCTCTCTGTGCATGTCTCCCTTCACCTGTATGTGTCTCGTTATAAACTCGATTTTCTGAGAAGGCAGTGATGTTCAAGAGAAACTCACTGTTATCAGAACAGTGAGGAGGACTGTAAGAGGATAACTGGACATGGACGTGAAGGATGGTACCTGTCGGGAGCCCGTCAGAAGTGGCCTGCATCCTATATGGTACAGAAGTCTTCATAACACCTCTTCCTTAATGATTTATTCTTCTTATTACACCTTAACACATTCTTGTAGTTCTGTGTTACTAGTATCCTATTAATATCGAGCAATTTCCATCAGTAACACACAAGAGGATATTGAGGTATACTTTACAGAATAAATCGCGAACGAAGAGATGGTACGAAATCACCACCGCCGCTTAGTAACGATCCAGTGTTTGTGTAGGTGCCGTAATGAAGGTCTTGGCAAACACGGAGAGACAGTGCGCGTGCCCGGTCAGGGGTGAGGGAGATGGGAGGGCTGGGATGGGAAAGGGGGAGGGGAATGGATTGATGGGATGAAGAAGTGGTGAAGATGGCATGAGAACCAGAAGGGAAGGCGGGATGAGGAGGAGAGGGGGCAGGGAAGATGAGAAGAAGAGGGAAAAGGAGAGATGAGATAGAGTTTAGAAAGAGAAGGGGGAGGGGATGAAGAAGGCATACGAAGGGTGGTTGAAGATGGGAAGGGAGATGAGGAGGAGAGGGAAGGGAGACATGGCGTAGAGAATGGGAAGGAGAGATGAGGAGAAAAGGGAAAAGGTGGCATTAGATAGGACTGAAAATGGATGGGGGGATGAGGAGGAGAGGGGGAAAGATGAGGCAGGGTCTAGAAGAGGGGCGGGGAGGAGGAGGATGAAGCAGGGTTGAGAATGGAAGAGAGATGCAGAAAAGACGGGAAAGGGGACAAGAGGTAAGGCTGATAATGTAAAGGGTGATAAAAGAGAAAGGGAGGGGAAGATAGGATAAGGCTGAAGAGCGATGTGTGAAGCAGGGATGGGGAGGGAAAATGTGTGAATGGGGAGTGCGAAAGGGCAGGGAAGGGGGAGACATTGGTGGGATTGAAGGTGGTTTGTTCAAAGAGGGGGAGATGGAAAGCGGATAGAAGGAGGGGAAAAGTTGGTAGAATCAAGGACAGATGTTTGAAGTTGGACAAGAGAGAGGGGACAGGCGAGGGAGAACAGGCGACGGGAGAAGGAAGAGAGGGGGGAGATGGGATGATTGAGAAGAAACTGAAGTAGGACTGAATATGGGTGAGACAGGGGTGGAGAGAGAGAGAGAGAGAGAATCCGTCAGCGTCAGGTTTAGTAAGTTGTGTGTGTGTGTGTAATTTACCGGGTCGGTCAGGATCACTTGATGGTCGTGATTGTCAGCTTTTACCCTCCCGGAAGGGAGCTGAGAGCTCATATAGTCCGATCTAAGGGCAAGGCTGTGACCTTCACACACGCACACACCCGTCCCCTTGCTCCAGGGGGACAGCAACCACCCACTTCGTCAGTGAAACTTTTCGTAACCTGAGCGAGGCGCGAACTCCCGTCCACCAGTTGGCAAGCGAGAACGTTACCACTGCACCAGCGAGCGGTGTGTGTGTGTGTGTGTGTGTGTGTGTGTGTGTGTGTGTGTGTGTGTGTGTGTGTGTGTGTGTGTGTGTGTGTGCAAGTACGAAGCACAGCAGTGTTAAAAATTACAAAGCCAGTTATAGGAGTGTGTGGCGTGGAAGCATGTATCTTGTATGAACTGTTGCACTGCGAACTAAGTGTGATGTATGGCAGAACAAGGTATGAATCTGACAGTACGAGGCTTGGCACTGTGTTGTGTGTTAGAATAAGCTGTACCTCTGTGTGGTGATGTCTTTGCATGGTACACTTACATGTGGTTCTGTAATGTGCGGTGTGGCAGCGTATGGACAATGGCAGTGTGTGCGTAGTAAAGCAGTGTGAATTGTGGCAGTGTGTAGTGCGGCAGTGTGTGGTGTGGTGAGATAGCGTGTGGTGAGGTAGTGTGTGGTGTGCTCGTGTGTGTTCTGGTAGTCTGTGGTGGGACAGTGTTTGGTGTGTCAGTGTGTGGCATGCTACTGTATGGTTTGGCAGTGTACAGTCTGGCAGCGTGTACTGTGACCGTGCATAGTGCGGCAGTGTGTGATGTGGTCGTGTATGGTGTGGTCGTGTGTCATGTGGTAGTGTGTGGTGGGGCAATGTGTAGCGTGGTAAAGTGTAGTGTGGTGAGTAACATTGTGAGGTACGTACGAGATAGTGTGTAATATGACAATGGAAGGCATAGCAGTGTGTGTGTGTGTGTGTGTGTGTGTGTGTGTGTGTGTGTGTGTGTGTGTGTGTGTGTGTGTGTATATTTACGGCGTGACTGTGAGATGTAGGATATGCAGTATTTATGATGACAAAATGAAGTGTTACAACTTGAGGTACAGTTCAATACAGTGAGGTGTGTTGGTGTGAGGTGTGGAAGTGTTAGCTGTGTGTAAAGTGTCTAAAACGTGCGAGTGTGAGTTGTGTGAGGTGTGGCTATGTATGGTGTTGCCGTGTGAAGTGTGTGTGGTGTGGCACTGTAAGGTGTAGCAGTGTAAATTATGGCACTGAGAAATTTAACAGTGAGAATTGTAAATGAAGGACGTTTAGTCTGTTCCTGCAGCCTCAGGATGGTTTTATATAACTCAAGAAAGACCGCTTGTATTGCACAGGAAAACCCTTTTAGTGCAAAGATTTGGCCATCACAAGGTCATTTTCCTCAGCTTAAGGGCAGCTGTATTGTAGGGAAGGGTATATTTAACTCTTGCAATCAGAATGTGTATCTTAAGCATTATAAAATAATCTTAGTAAGAATATAATATGTCACATGGATCAAGTGAGTGTCCTTGGTGAGCTAAAGAAAGTAAACAGGTAGTAGTAAGACTTCGGATATAAGGGTTAATATAGTGTGGTACCAGTGGCGGACAGGGCAATATGATATGTGCCTGAGTGATAATGAAGCAGTGTCAGGTGTAGCAGTATGAGATGCAGCAATGTGTGGTGCAGCAGTATGAGGTGTGCCAGTGTGATGATGCAGCAGTGTGAAGCGCACCAGTGTGATAATGCAGCAGTGTGAGGTGCACCTGTGTGATAATGCAGCAGTGTGTGGTGTAGCAGTGTGAAGTGTACAGTGTGATAATACAGCAGTGTGTGGTGCAGTAGTGTGAGATGCTGCAGTGTGAGTTGTACCAGTGTGATAATGTAGAAGCGTGTGGTGAGGCAGGATTTGGTGTGGCTGTCTTCCCTTGCTCACAGACTTTACTGTGGTTCTGTATTTGGCCAGGGAGATATATATTTCCTGTCACTCCATTCCTGGATTGGCATTGGGTAGCCTTATCCAGATGGGGAAGAAGGGAGTTGGATTAATTATTAGTCTCTCTCCCTCTCTCTCTCTTTCTTTCTCTGGATAATATATATATATATATATATATATATATATATATATATATATATATATATATAACAGAGTTTTTTCGCTCATATTCATGGATCTTAATTTATTATCCTCCCACTCCACCCCACTTCTATTTCCTCATTAATATTTATAAACGTAATCTTACCGTGTCAGGAACTGCTGTACTGAGGAACTGTTAACTACCTCTGCTAATAGCAGATCCCAGGAATTTCAAATCTTGTATGTGAAAAAATTTATTAGTGCATCATGGGGAAATGCTTGAAGTCAAGCATCTACCTTTGGTTCCTCATTGTTTTGATATTTAAGCTGAGTACCTGCTGATAGACGATACCTTGAAGTCTATGAAGGATCAGAAAGCTTCAGTCAGATGTGCACATAAGTGCCTAACCTCTGACGAAAAGAGTCCCATTACTTCTAGCCTTCTCTGGTATGCCATCTGCCTGGTGGATGGGATCATCTTTGCAACCTGTTCCTGCATTTTCTCAAGTCTTGTGTTCTCCAGAATCACCAGGTAGAACTCCACAGCATATTACGCATGTGGCCAAGCAAGGTAATTGTATAGAAAGGACTTTCTGCTTATTTCAGTACCTAAAATGGTTTTTATATAACCAAGAGACCTCATTCCATCTACTTCAATGCACTGGTTCCAAGACCATGATATCACTGCTGATTAGTATACCAATGCCAGTTAGGACACCCTAAGCCTTTTTCTAAGTCGGTACTGTTGATTGCACTTCATAACAAATAGTTGGCTTTTGGATTTGCGTGACTCAGTGTACATGACACTGCATTTGCCGATGTTGAAAAGCATTTCCGACCATTCTGATCAGAATGCTATCTTTTCGGGTAACGAAGCAACTCCTACTTGCTTCGAATCACCAGTAATTTTTGTAATTCAGCTGATAATGCCAACATCTATATCACCGAAATAAATGATAATTAATAATGGGCCAAGAAGTGAGCCCTGGGATAACTTATTTGTAAATGATGCCCCGACAGAGGTATCCCCACTGATTATTACTCTCTGGCGCTAATCATTCAGTCAGTTCTCCATCTATCCATTCAGTTCATCCTGATTTCCCAGTGTATGAGGTTATGAGTTTTTTCCACTATCCTTCGATGAGGTGCTTAATCAAACGCCTTCTACAGTGGAAAAAATAAAAATAAAATGAAACGCCATGAATTCGGGCCCCGAGTTGTCGACGCAAAACATTGCTTGGTATGCCTCCGCCAACCTTGTGCACTGACTCGCCATACATCCTCCATAACCTTGCTGACCTAATCAGTTCATCGTCCCTTTGTACTGTAACAATGGCAAAAGTTTGGTCGAAATCCGTCAAGGGGTTCAGAATCGCGCTCGCAAGGATAAACTAAGTCGCTCCCATATGACCTTGATCTCCTCCCCCTTGACCCTGCTGACCTAATCAGTTCATCGGGACTTTCATACTGAATCAATGACGAAAGTTCGCTTGAAATCCATTGTAGAGTTCAGTAGGTATCACTCCCACAAGGAAAAACTAAGTCGACCCCATACGACCCTGGCCTTTGATCCCTTGATCAAGCTGATCTAATCAGTCATCATCTCATACTGCATCACTGACAAAAGTTTGGTGGAAATCCTTGAATGGATTCAGGAGATATTGTGCCCACAAGAGTTACAGACGCACACGATAAAGTAAGTCGACCCCATATGCCTCTGACCTTTGACCCCTTAACCTAGCTGACCTAAACAGTTCATCATCTCCCCATACTGCATCACTAACAAAAGTTTTGTGGAAATCCGTCGATTGCTTCGGAAGCACTCATTCATGCACACACGGACAGACCATTCACTTAATGCCTCCTCCAGGCTCCACCATAGGTGGGCGGAGGCATAATACTGCCAGCTGTCTTGCACTGGTCCTATGAGAGAGAGAGAGAGAGAGAGAGAGAGAGAGAGAGAGAGAGAGAGAGAGAGAATCAAACTGAAAGTATTTGCACCATTTTACCAAGGTCCAAAGAGTAACAAGTCTGCATTTCACCACGGTAACTAACCAGCTCAGCGTAAGGAGACTCGTGATGCAGCATAACAGATGGCTGGGGGGATTACAGTGCATCTTGCCAACTAGCCATGCTCCAGTCACATCCGTATGAATTACATTAGCCACCCCTTCATCCACACTGTAACCATACTAGCATCAAAGCTGGCTGAATATGCTTTCCATTGGTGTCTCAGGTATCAGAATCTGCCATTTACTCTTGCAGATCATCCGTTTATTATTTTTACAAATGGTTGGGCATCCAATGACAAAATTTGTAAATAAGACAGTTTCCCTTCACTACCTTTTCTCTTCCTGTCATCCAGTCATGTCACAGCTTTCTACCCACATAGAGATGAATTTGAAATACAAAACCTCATTATTTGCGCCCCGGTTTATATCATAAGACAAGATGCTACATAGGCATATTACACCGGATACCTGCAGAAGATATACTTATAAATAGATACATACAGAAACAGATGGACGGAAAAGGTGATATATATTCGAACACACAACTAGACAGATTTATAAGTCGACGAAAATTATTTTAAATAAATTTATTTACAAATTTATTTAAATGATTTATACAGGAAAACAAAAGACATGGATAGATAGATTGATAGATAAAAAGATTATATATACAGACACACTCACTGACATACTATTATAGACTACTCTGTTCTTCGCCTAAACTATCTTCATTAGTGTTCCTCTGCTTTCTGTCCCTTCACCAATATTCTGAGTTACATGTCTAGCCCTATCCACACATAAATCGCTCCATCAACTCTCTTCCTCTTACTCATAGATAACATGAATACTTTAGCCCTTTGCACTGATGAATCCTTCCTTACCTTTTCCAACCACTTTTAAGGAATTTAATAAAAAGTAACGACAAAATTTATGAAACCAGGGCCTTTGCATACCAGACCCGTGATTATTTCGAGATAGAAAAAATCTTGTTGCTTTTAGTGCCCCCAAAATTCAATTCCTCCATCTCTCAGTTCGGCTGATTCTTCCTCATCATTATACCCTAGCCTTGAACAATACGAAGAACAGTCCTTCTTCAAGTATTAGTATCCTAAGTGTCTGTTTTTCTTATGATCTGTCTTGGAGATTTCTTATATTTTCTCATTGGGAAAAAAATAATAGAAGTTAGGCGTTTTAAACTGATTCCATGCATTCTTGAAATACGGATTTCTTGCGTCTGTGGGGGGGGGGGCAGGGGAGCCCACCAAATTCAGAATTTTTTATCATGAAGGGAAAGGCTTTTCGTCTCATCAGTTCTTTTCTTCTGACCGAATTCCATGCAGCTTGTCTTTGCTTCAGTGTTGTCTTTCTCCCTCCCACCTCCCTTCCCTTCCTCACTTGCCCCCCTCTCTCTCTCTCTCTCTCTCTCTCTCTCCCTGTCCTACATCTAATCCTGAGAGAGTCTTCATCAGAGAACTTGTCTTCATTAGTGAACAAATAATATTAACCAATCAGTGGTGACAAGATGAAAGAGTCTTACAGTCAGATTATTTGTTACATGAAGGAAAAATTAACAATCCATCCGTAACGCAGGTAGATGCTACATATCGTCCGCGTAAATATCGATCGGTTTGTTCGCTAGTGGTGGACGCTGGGCTCCCGATCCATAACGCAGTTCGGTCGTCAGCGTGTGATTACCTGTCTTCTGTCTATTTATCTATCTGTCTTTGTACTGAGGTTTGGTTACACAGGGTGAGGGGAAAAGGGGTTGAAAGGGATTGTGTTCCCCCACCCATTGCCCCCCCCCCCCTTACCCCAGGTAACCAGACCTCAGTGTAAGATACTGTGTAAAAGTTCGGGATTTTAGCAAAGGTGGCTAGTAACTGAAAAAGTCCTTTAGTGGGCAAAATAAAGGCTCTTACCTGTAAATGGTTTATCCAATTTGTCAGGGATAATAGCCCTAATAATATAATTTTTGTTTAGTTCCTCTGAAAATGGCAAGTTATCGAGCTTTCAGCTTTGGGTTGTTTAGTTCTTATGCTTAATAACCATTTCACATAAACAGACTGACAAAGAAAAAGGCCTAATAGATAATCAAACAGAATAGCATAGACAGATGGACAGACTGTCTTAACTGTACTGAACTAAACACAGATGGACAATACAAACACGGAATGTATACAAAAGCCAGTTTATTTCATGTTTTAAAAAGTATAAAAAATACGTATTTACAGAACACAAACAACACAAACACAAGCAAACTTATACTACACTTTACACGCTAGGGAGTATTGTATGTCCTATCTATCCTACATTGCTAATGAGGTGTACTAAAAAGATTCGGAAATACTAATGTAACGTGACACTTAATGTATTGAGGTTAGCTAGCCGTGTATCCTGAACTGCTGCTTCAGTGTGCTACCAAAAGTACAGTTACACTAATCCGAAAATAGAAAAAAAATGCACTGATGTTATTATACCCTACTGTACTATCAGCAATAATGAGCGACCTAAGCAGCATTTCCGTACAGTGATCTACCTTGCTATTCTGCATATTGAAGATAAAAAAAAAAGAAAAAAAGAAAAAAAAAAAAGCTCCAATTTGCTACCTTAAAACCTTCAGCCAGGGAATGTTTATTTTTTATTTTTATTTATTTATTTATTTTTTACTTTGGCGTGGCTAACGACAGACGATTAAATTCATTCTGAGTTTAGTGTTTAGTCCCTTCACCTCGACAGGTTTCTCGCCAGATGCATAAAATCTTCTAGGGATGGCCAGAGTTAAACATAAAATAGGTGTTCGGCATTAAGTCGTCAGTGGAGAGTGTTGCCCATCTCATTATCGTCAATGGTCTCTCTCTAGCCAAATGAAATCGTTTGACGCTAGCCAGAACATAGTACCCAGTTCCCCCTTGGGCTGAAGGGATTAAAGTACCATGATATACAGCTAAAATGTACTCCCAAAAATATTTATCATAATAATAATAACAATAATAATAATAATGAATAATAATAATAATAATAATAATAATAATAATAATGATAATGTAGTGCTACCTGACGTAATGAAGACGGAAAAGTAACCTAATATCTTAATATATCACCGTAATACAAAATATTCTAAGGAAGTTCGCAAATACCATTTACATCCACTAGACTACTCATTACTAATATTGCTCTGAGAAAGACGATGGGGTGGGCTGTATTAATTAAACTAACCATTACTTATTAACTTATGTAACAAGTGTAGTGTGAAATGTGGCTAGAGGAAAAGGCGAGGAAAACCAAGAGTATAGCTTAGGTGTTTATCCTGACTTCAGATGTGGCAGGGCAGGAATTAAGCTGTGCGAGGTTGATGGAGACAGAGAGGAAACCCATTGACGAAATGGACAGAGAGAGACGAGAAAATAGAAGTGAGAGGATTGGACACGATGAATGAAAGATCTGAGGTTAGGTGGAAGAGGGAAGAAGAAAGGTAGGCCCAGAAAGAGGAGTGAGAGTGGACTGGCATGAAATGAAGGATTATTTTGTGAAATGTACACGAGAAGAACATAAATGTAGGAGTCCTCCAAGCACATCTTCCATACCAGTAAATGTTCCTGCTTTGTGGTTTATATTTTCTTACCAGTTATACATGAAAGCTCTGCCTGTATCAGAATGGCTATAAGCTAAAGATAAATGAATAATAAAGCGTTTTAAACAAAATAGTCGCTAAGTAAGAGATCCAGGAAAATAAATGTCGAGAATACCCGGTACTGCCCCAAGAACGAGATGGAAAGTACAGGGTGGGCATGGAATGCAGGAGTGGTTGACAAAATAAGTTGGAAAAGCTGAAAACGTAGCACGACATAGACACAGAGTTAAATAGATCAAAGGTAAGAGGTTTGTTTGGTATGCAATTAAGTATCAGAGGTGAGGGTAGAAAGTGAATAAAATAGAATAAGATGATGGGTTGTGACGGAGTGAAGCATCAGAAGCTAAATACTCGTATAGTGTAATAAGAGATTGAACAAGGGAAGAATGGAGCACCAGACGTGAAAACAGAGGCTAAATATATTAAAATAAGAGGTTTGGTTGGGATGGAATGAAGTACCAGAGGTGAGAGGAGAGAAGGTGTTGCGCAGGCTATGATTCCCGCGGGAGGTGGGTGAATATTCATCAGGGTTGCGTGAGATACATTCAGAGAGGCAGAAGGGTAAGAGAGGCCACATATTGTATGTATTTGGTACAGGTGTTAGGAATGGCCGTAGGAGGATGGAAATGTGATTGTGTGTGTGTGTGTGTAAAGCGTCAGTGTTAGATATGTTAGTATATTGTAATGACCAAAGACTTCACTAAACTAACAGATGATATATAAACTGTAATATTAGTCAGGTAGAAAGAAAGAAGAGTAGATTAAAAACATAACATCAAAACTGTAACTGCTAAATCTAACCAATGTTCTAGTGTAAAATAATACATATGGCAACTGGAGATAATTATGGCAATCAATAACCTGGTCACATCATAGTCTTAAACACGGCAACATGGCACAGAGACTAGCATCAAATATTGCCCAAATTCCGAGTGTCCAAATATTCGAACTGGCATTTTCCTGTTCCAACTACTGTATTCTTAAAAAGAAAAAAAAAAATCTGTGGCAGTTTTCTACACCTTTTCTTCCTAACTTTGAAAAACTGCCCACATTGCAGATTTATTTACATCTATTCATTCGAAAGACTTTTTTTTTTTTTTTTTAGGTCTGTTCTCTAGCGATTCATCATCCTTTTTAACTTTTCACTCCATTTTTTGTATATCTTATCTCTAACAGATTTTTTTTTTTTTTTTCAAATGTTGAAACTATGAGTCGGCTAACCCACTCATCCACAGAACGTCAATTATATTATCATATATGTGGGCACAACGAAAAGGGCAAGTGCTTTCAGTCGGTGATAAGAAGACACGTCACAAATACTGAAGTAAAGTTCTTAAATGTTCGTAGAAATCATCATTATCCGATTCTCGTTATCAGCAGTTGGGTGGGAATTATACACTCGGTATTTGGCACCGTGTACGCACAGACATTGTTCAAGTGAATAATGAAACCGATGATTATATTGAGTTAATCATAGCACTCCACACGCAGTAAGGTGTCTTAATTGATGTATATCCATGAACATAATAACAATATTAATCACCATCCTCATCCTCATCATCATCATCAACAACAACTGCAACCTTTTTCTCACAGTTATAAAGGTATGGGAATTATCATCGCCATCAGCATATTCTTGTATGCCGGAGAGATGAAGCATAGTATGATAAACCTAATTATGTACTTGTTATTTCTTGCAATTTAGTTCTGTTGGTGATAATGCCGAGAGAAGAAGAACAAACTCCGCAGATAATAACACTGTCAAGTATGCTTATGTCACTGTGAGTCGTCGTCATACATACAGTGGCGCCATGGTGGTGAGTGGTGATGCTATAGTGATGTGTGCAGTCCTGATAAAGGGAAGGTGGGAGTGTGGCAGAGCTATGGCGGAGTTGTGGAGGTTGGTAGAGAGTGGTAGAGTGTAAGAGAATGTGGTGGAAGTGCGGTAGGGTGCACTGAAGGTGTGGTGGAGGTACTGAGGTTTGGTGGGGTGTGGAAGTTCAGGTGAGGAGCAACATGCCTTTTCCTTCCCCCTCCAGCAACAAGTGAAGTGGGTCTTGGAGAGGTAGGGGAGGAAGGTCGTAGAATACATCCAGGGGGTCGTCCAAAAAACAGGAGTCATCAGAGAGCAGGTCGTCCAGGTCAGTGGGTGAGTCTAGGGACGGGAGGCAGGGAGAGGCAGGCTGAGGCAGGAAGGGTGAAGCTGGGTGAGGTATGAATGGTGAGGCAGGGTGAGGGTCAGCATTGAGAACCTCACTGAGAGCCCTGATATAGTCCACAGCCAGGCGCAATGTTGTGATCTTGGTCATGATGGACGGCGTGCTTGCCGCCTCAACCTCCACAGTCTCGGGAAGCACCTGTCGCAGCGTATCGAAGGCCTTGTTTATCTCCTTCATGCGGTGTCGCTCCCTAGCATTGGCTGTCTTTCGTCGGTATTTTGACAGTGGCGCTGGTCGCGGCTTGGCCTTGGCTTGTCCTGGTGTCCTGGTCACCTCCTGCTGCAGCCGCTTCACCATCCTGCGAGGTCGCAACCCATATTTCTCTCCCTCCCGCCCTGCCCCTTCGTCTGTGTCTTCGCACCGCACCATCACGCAAGTTCACTCCCTACCCCAGTATCGACCCCACTATATCACTTCCTGAGGTCGAGTCACTTGGGTTATTTCATAGATCACCACTTACTGTACTGTCGAAGTCACCAGCGTTAATATACAATTTCTTACTGCAATGTCATCGGTAATTCGTAGATCATTGCTTACTGTTCTGTTGTAGTCACAAAGAAGGGACTCGCAAGAGAATATTTAAGCATGCTCGTGTCACTCATAATGGAGAGGGAGTATAGAAAGGGCCAAGGATTCGCATGCCGGTGCCCTACCCCGCAGATGCAGGTGAGGAGAGTGTGGGGTGAAGGAATGTTGGTGTCCCGGATGCTGTTGGCAGGCTCACCTCGCTTCCCCTGCTTCCTCCTCCTTGGATGTAAATATGCTGCCAAATAAGGAAAATTCTCTCCTATTGCAAACTCCAGTGGCAGTTCCTCTGAAAAACCTCTCTCCCTCGTTCTGTCTGAACCCCACACAGGTATTAGAACAACAGGTATGAGGTTTGACTGGACGGTTTTTGCGGAATAGGAGCTGCACTGTGGCGAGAGAGCTCCAGCCCAAGAGACAGAGCGTCGTACACCCACTTCCTCCAGCCGCCTAGGTAAGACTGGACTGGTCCAGTGGGCGGTGTAGGCGCCTGAGCCTGGCCGGGAGGTGTGACATGCCCACGCCCGCGCACGCACGCACGCACACACACACACACACACACACACACACACACACACACACACACACACACACACACACACACACACACACACACTCATTCAATCGTTCATTCTCTCTCTCTCTCTCTCTCTCTCTCTCTCTCTCTTTCTCTCTCCAACACTGAATAAAGTCGTCTGGTAGTTCCAACAGTTAACATACAAGACACCATCGTAAAAAACTGTGGTGAAAGTAATGATGATGATGATGATGATACAAAAGAAACCAAACGGCTACAAACCTGTTGGGCCCATCGGAGCTCTGTTACAGGGAAGGGTAGTCGACACTATGATAAGCTAAAGACAGTGATAAAACAGCAGGAAGACTTAGAGGAAGGCGCTGAAATGGTAGTAGTGGTGGTGGAGACTTTCTTAATGGAATGAGACTAGTTTCTCTTCATCATTTAGTCCTTCTTCCTTACCAGAGCCGTCCCATTCAATAAAATCGCTTGTCAGTAGTAATTTACCCCTTCTATCCACTGGCGCACTTGTATATTTCATTCTTGCTTGCTCCACACGATTTTTTTTTTTTTTTTTTTTTTTTACTAAGCTTAGGGCACACTTTTGGATCTAGAGGGGTTGACTGCAGCTTTCAGGAATAAGATGAGAAATGCTTGATTTAGCTTGAAGGAGATTAATCATACACGCCTTTATTGGGGACTTCATAAAGCTGAATAAAACCATGCATGAGAGAGAGAGAGAGAGAGAGAGAGGGGGGGAGAGAGAGAGAGGGAGAGAGAGAGAGAGAGAAAGGGCTGTCATCTAAATCCCATCGCTGGCTTTATATCACCTATTTCTTACCTATTTATTTTACATACCACACCATCACGTTCTCTTTTACGTTATATATATCACTTGAATATCGACATAATTTGCATCAGTCATATGAAAGAGCATATTGAGGCGTAATGCGCAGAATAATTTACCATGCAAGAGGAGTAACGAAGCCTGCAATGCCACGTTCAATGCGACTCTGAGTTGGGATACACAAAAGCAGTTACGATCAGTTCCCAGTCGTAACTCAGGTTTTGATTTGCACGAGGGACAAGGAGGCTGTCGAATCTTCCTCTGTCTCCTATTCTAACTCAGCTACGAGACGAAATGCAAGTTATAAATACTTTCTGCAGGAAGATCAGAGAAATGTGTAAAAAATCTTTCTATGTCGAGCTCTTCCTGTAAAACATTAAGTTACTACAGAAATCGATCGTAATGGTGTTTGAGAATCCCACCCCAGAGGTCCTGTTGCCTTATCTTTAGCAGGACAAGTGATATATTAAGTGTCATTCCTTACGGGGGCTTCCGGCCAGCCCATATCCAGGAGTGGAGGACGACCGAGGTGACTATACTCTTTTCACTCTAACCTGGACTAAAACTGCTATCTCTTCATCACGAATCCTGAGCTGTGACACTAAAATATGATACGAGTCACAAGGAAGTGCTATGAAATGAATGTATACCCGTAGCATTTTCTTTTCTTGCAACTGAGCAACGTGAAATGAGCAGCAACAGAACGAAAATCTGTGTTGATATTAAGGTACATGAACTACTGCATTATGAGATAGCTGTGATTCTCTGCACATTTTTCCTAACTCCCTCATCTAATATATTCTCATAAAATTAGTGCTTTATGTCTGATTATATGTTTCTCCGCTCTTTTTCCTATGTCCCTTCTTCTCTGCTCTTTTCCTGTTTCCTTCTTTACTTTGTTGTCGCAGTATCTGCCTTACATTTAAGATTAAACTATTTTCTTTACTTTTAATACTTCCTTCCTCTACTGCATCCCCAAAGTAGTCATTCCCTGTGTCTTCTTATGAGGTGCATATATGTCTCTTACACCTTTCTTCGTGCCACCTCTTTGATCCTTCTCAGCTTTTTCTTTTGTCTATGTCTGTGTCTCTTTAATCACTTTTACTTTAGCTTATCATCATTTAATTACTGTGATACACAATCGTTTTGGAGGAATAATTGTACTATCAGTGGTATTAGACAAGGAGCAGTATAAGGGGCGATTGTAAAACAGCAACAGTGTCGCATCTCCTACAATCACATCACACACTGCCCACACCACATACTGCTACACCGCCCAGTCACGCTACACACTGTCACAGCATCGACTGCCACACTTCCCACTGCCATATCTTGCATTGCCACACCTCAAACTGCCACATCTTTTACACTGCCACACTTGACACACTCCCACACCTTACATTCCCTGCACAACATACACTGTCACACCGTACACCACACACACCACACACACTGCCACAATAACACTACTCATTGCAACATCTGACAATCACATACCACAACACGCACTGTCACACCACGCATTTCCCAACTATACACTACAACACCACTCACTGTAGCACCACACACTGCCACACCACACACTGCCACACCACACAATGCCGCATCAGCACATCTGCATCACCAGTCATTCACACCCCCACACTGCCACAATTCATATACAGCCACACTATACACTGCCAAACTTTTATCTTGTCTCACTGCAACACTGGCACGGCCACACACTCGTCACAACTTACACCGTCAAACCTCACACTACCACACTAGAAACACTGCCATAGCACTCTGTCATACCTGCCATACACCGCAACACTTCACACTGTCATACCAAACATTGCCACATCACCTATAGGGTGACACACCTCTCACTACTCTCACATAAAACAGTTCCAGACCTCTCACTACCAGCATAAAACAGTTCCAGACCTCTCACTGCCACTTTCCATATATGCACCACACCTCTCACTACCGTTACATAAAACAGTTCCAGACCTCTCACTGCCACACCACACAGGCACACCGCACACCACTGCAGCACACACTGCCACATCACACACTCCCACGCCACACACTTCCTCACCACACACACTCACACCACTCATTGCCACACCACACCATGCCACACCACACACTGCCGCACCTCACACTACCACACTTCACACTACCACACCTCACAGTGCTACACCGCACACTGCCACACCACACGCTGCAACACCTCACACTGCAACACCTCACACTGCAACACGACACACTGCCACACCTCACACTGCCACACGACACACTGCCACACCTCTGCCACACCACACTACCACACCAAACACTGCCACACACTCACACTGCCACATCTCACACACTGCAACACCACAATTCCTGCCATGCCATGACAAAGTGAGCCATGCAGCACACACTGCCACACCTCACACTGCCATACTTCATGCCAGCTTCATACTTCACACTACCGCTTTCCCACACACTGCCACACCACACACTGCTACACCACACACTTCCTCACCACACACACTCCCACACCACTCATTGCCACACCACACTCTGCCACACCACAAACTGCCACACCTCACTACCACATCTCACACTGCTACACCTCACATTGCAGCATCTCACACTGCCACACCTCACACTGCCACACCACACACTGCCACACCTCACACTGCCACACCTCACATTGCAACATCTCACACTGCCACACCTCACACTGCCACACCACACACTGCCACACCTCTGCCACACCACACACTACCACACCAAACACTGCCACACCTCACACTGCCACATTTCACACTGCAACATCACACCCTGCCATGCCATACAGTGCCACTGCACACACTGCCACACCTCACACTGCCATACTTCCCACGCAAGCCATTACTTCACACTGTCACACCACACACTGCCACACCACACCCCTGCCACACCACACACTGCCACACCACACCCTGCCACACCACACACTGCCACACCCTCACACCCTCATACCACACCCTGCCACACCACACTGCCACACCTCACATTGCCACACCACACACTGCCACACCACACACTGCCACACCTCACACTGCCACACCACACACTGCCACACCTCATACTGACACATCTCACACTGCTGCACCACACCTTGCACATCACAGACTGCCACACCACACACTGCCACAGACTGCCACACCTCACACTGCCACACTCCACACTGCCACCCACACCCTGCCACACCACACCCTGCCACACCACACCTTGGCCACACCACACACCTGCCACAACCACACACCTGCCACACCACACACTGCCACACCTCCCACACTGCCATACCACACTCCTGCCACACCACACACTGCCACACCTCACATTGCCACACCACACACTGCCACACCTCCACACTACCACACCTCACACTGCCACACCCACACACTGCCCACACCTCATACTGACATCTCCACACTGCTACACCACACCTTTTTGCACATCAAGCACACTGCCACACCCACACACTGCCACACAGACTGCCACACCTCACACTGCCCACACCACACACTGCTACACCACACACTGCCACACCACACCCCTGCTACACCATACACTGCCCACACCACACCCTGCTACACCATACACTGCCACACCACACACTACCACACCACACCCTGCTACACCACACACTCGTCACACCATACACTGACACACC
>NC_137046.1:9096676-9141676 GCF_032717465.1 Coenobita brevimanus
TCTCTCGGCCCAGCCGACGCCATCGAGCTGAATCCCTCATTTCGATCTACGAGTTCCACCCGTTTAGGCTCTTAACGGTTTCACGTACTATTGAACTCTCTCTTCAAAGTTCTTTTCAACTTTCCCTCACGGTACTTGTTCGCTATCGGTCTCGTGGTCATATTTAGCCTTAGATGGAGTTTACCACCTGCTTTAGGCTGCAGTTTCAAGCAACCTGACTCTACAGAAAAGCCCTTTCCGCCGACCAAGGTATCCCTCACGGGTGAGTCGCCATACGGGCCTATCACCCTCCTTGGGTAATGAGCCGCTTTCAAACGAGACTTAGGCGAGAATGGTCGGCGTGCTGGACCCTCTGAAACGCAACACCCTCGAGGACGCCTCAGTGAGGGTTCGAGGTTATGCGCTGGGCTCTTCCCGGTTCAGTCGCCCTTACTAAGGGAATCCCTGTTGGTTTCTTTTCCTCCGCTTATTAATATGCTTAAATTTGGCGGGTGATCTCTCCTGGGACGAGGTCGTGACCAAGAGTGATTATTGTTTGGTACTGGCAAGGTAACACCCTCCACTAACTACACTTTGCTGTTGCTTTGTGGCTCTCCGGTGGCATCGGTACTACTATGGCACTGCTCGTTCCAAAGTACTTCTTCTCGGTAGGGTGGGCAGCTGCTGCTGCTGCTTCTCTTTTGGGGCTCAATGCTGCTGCTGCCGCCTGCGTGAAGAAGGCATCTAAAGCAGCAGCACCGGCACCAGCAGCAGCAAATCAACTAACTGCTTTTCTCACCCGACACTTACCGACACCACCACCACTTGTACCGGCAGCAACCAGCTTCCACAAGCTCGTTCGTGTTGTCAGGGCTTCCCCCGCCCCCAGTACGTACAACAATCATCGAGGAAGCGCCTTGCCCGATCCCCATCATCATCGGGCACGCACGACTACACACGTCAGCCAGACTTCAAGTTTCACCCACACTACTCGGGACCCTCAAGGAGCTCGGGCCTCTGCGTGCGGGCTACTCCAGGCCGTCACGACAACGGCGAACATCTGGCGCCTCCGCCGGGCCCTCGTTGAGTCCTCCTCCTGCAGTTCCTCTAGAGAAAGGAGGAGAACAAGAAGCCTCCTCCTCCTCCTCCTCTCCGGGCGCTGCAGTTGGCAACGAGGGCCACTTCAAAAGGCTTGTTGGTGACCGCCAATGAGCAGTGCGGGACAAGGAGAAACGAGTTCTCCTCCTCCTCCTCCTTCTTCTTCTTCTTCTCTCCCCCCCCACGACGAGGGGCGAGAGGGGAGGAGCCGGCAGTCTGCTCACTGACTTGGCCAACGCGACAACCAGACCCTTGCAAATGCCAAGTACTGGTAGGTGTCGGTTCTCTGTGGACCGACAGAAGCAAGGAGTGAGGGATGCATCAGGCAGCCGTCTGACACGCACAACAGCATAAGCAGCAGCAGCAGGCTGCTGCAGCGTTGTTACCACCCTTTCCACTTCTCTTGCCTCTAGCCTTCCCGTACACCACCCCCAGCCCCCGGCGGCGCGCCACGCACGCCGTTCCTCGGGGACCGCCACGGTTCGATTCAGACCCGAGCGGACCCGAGGCTCTCCCCACCGCCTGCTGCAGCAGCAGCAGCAGCAGCAGCCGCCCCTGCCTGCCGCCGACTACGGTGGTCATTGGCACGCTGGCGGCAGCTGCTTTTGCGGTGAGGAGGCGCAGGGAGGGGGGGGGGAGGGCGGATTGCAGTGGGTCCCGGAGGCCCTTGGTTGTCTTTCTTATCACCCATCACTCAAGTCAAAGGGACGAGCACAGAAGGGAGAGAGCACAGCAAAGGTCGGCCGGGTATATTCTATAACCCAAAACAGACTACCTTCGCGGCCAACTTCTCCACCTGCCTCTACCTGTCCACTTCCCGTTCCACTACCGTTCTCGGGGTCAGTGGAGCGCGCACGCCCGGTCATTCGTCTCTTGCTCCTGTGCCGCCAAACGAGAGCCACGGGCTCCTCGGACGACGATAAGGGTGTGCACGTGTACCCGGCTAACTCTTCTTGCTCCTCCTCGAGCCGAGTTCCCACCCGGTTACACAAGGGGTGACTGACACACTGACTGACCATCTGACTGAGCTATCGGGACCAATCAGTCCCATTACTGTCGACCAGACTGGCCTGGGGCCAGCCAAAGACAACAGCAGCAGCAGCAGCAGCAGGAGCAGCAGCAGCAGCAGCAGCACAGGGTCAGCAGGACAGTGATCCACTCACTACAGCATCCACTCTCCACGGACCCACCCACCCACCCACCACAGGACCACCCTCGTCAAGGTAACATGTTGCTCCTCGACTCCACAGAGCAGACCTCAGTACTGGTGGTGGTAGTAGGCCGCAGAGCACCCTTCGTCCCTTCTGTCGGAGACCCCATGATGAGCACTCCGACGGCACAGAAGAGAGGAAAAATGAACCATGTCGGGCTGTGCGTCACTTGGGACAAAGGAGGTGAGAGCAAGAGCAGGGGGAGGAGGAGGAGAGCGGGAAGAAGACAGGTCAAACTGCATCCTCTGTCCCACCTGCCTGCCTTCCTTCCTTCCTGCCTGCCTGCCTGCCTCACCTTGGTTCCTTTCCAAGTCCCACCTTGACTCCACCTCCGGCGGTGCACCGACTTGTTTTAGTCACAATGTCGAGCACCGCGTCTCCTCTACCCCTGGGTAGGAGAAGAGTGGACGGTGTGGAAATGAAACGGTAGTCCCGGTGCTACACCCCAGCCTCTCCAGAACACTGTTCGGCCCCCTGAGAGCTTCTTTAAATCGCCTTACAGATCTCCCAGTGTTCAGTCCCTTGCTTGATGGGGAGGGTGGGGCCGACCGTCACCATGCATGCCTGCACGGACACACAAGGACAACGACGACGACGCCCTCCCCAGTGACAGGTTATATCAATGGGTTGGTTTTGAAGGAACGCAGCAGAGCCCGGTGGGGGGCGGCACTGCGAATCCCCAAGGCTGAGAGGAATGTCTTGTCGGCTCCTTGGGGCTCTGCCCGAAAGACAGTCAATTGTTGACGTAGCCCCAAGTCGCCCCTCTCGCGGCTAGTTAGCCCATTGCCGGTTCTCACCAGCGTGTTGTTAGAGGCCTTGTATGACCCTCGTCCAGGAGTGGCGGCTACCCTACGGGGCAAGCCACCGCAATGTGCGTTCGACTTGTCGATGTATCTGAAAATGCGTATCACATACCGACTCGCAGTTCGCTGCGGTCTTCATCGACCCACGAGCCAAGTGATCCCCCGTTAAGAGTTGTGTCACAGTTTGGGAGAAGAAGCGATCTCGGACTTGCCAGGTCCATGTCGCACAATTCTTAGGTTTCCAGACAGAGCCAGTGAGGTGTCACTCACGGCTGACCTTGGTAGAAGAGGTTTCGTGCTGCCTGCGGGATGCACCCGACCAGGCTTTTCCTCTCTCGTCACTAGGAATAGGGACCGACACCACCAGACGTATCAACCGACGCCACCTTTCTCCGGCTCTGGCTGCCTCTGCTGGCTACTCGCCCAACCAACGGTGGGAGACGTAGAGAGAGAGCGCGCGCGCCGGCAGAGGGTGGCACATGATACTAGTGTCATAGGAGGTGGGCCTCTGCCTCCATAGTAACAAGTACAGCAGCCCACATCATCATTAGCTGACGTTCGAGATGGGCTTGCTCTTCCTTCTCCTTCCCCTTAGCACGGTGCTTTATTGACACCCATCCTCTCTCTCTCCCTCCCCCTCTCATCCCATCTTACCTCTGCACCAGCAGCAGCAGCAGCAGCAGCAGCAGCAGCAGGGGGATGGGAATCCTCAGGAGGAGGACAAGGAGAGCAGCAGCAGCAGGAGGATAATACAGATACGTGTGTATATGCATGTGTGCGCTGGGTGCTCGAGAAGGGCTGTTGGTCTTCCTTCTCCCTTTGCTCTATTTAGGGAGTAGGGTATGCTGTTGGGTGCCGGGAACGCACAGTAGGGGGGGGGAACTGATGGCAAGAACGAGGAGAGGAGGAGGAGGAGGAGGAGGAGGAGGCGGACGACCAGGAGCCAGTTACTTTGGCACTGTGTCTTCTGTCCTTCGACCTCCTACATCTCTCCACACATCCTCTCTCTGTATCTCTCTCTCTCTCTCTCTCTCTCTTTTTTTCCCTCTTCTGCCATCACGGGGGTGTGCTTGCCGAGTCTGATGTGAATGAACCACCATCATCTCCTCCCAAGGCAACCCTCAATGAAGTATAGTTGTTGTTATTAGGAGTGGGAGGAGGAGTCCTTCCTTCCATCCATCCAACTGGTAATGATCCTTCCGCAGGTTCACCTACGGAAACCTTGTTACGACTTTTACTTCCTCTAAATGATCAAGTTTGGACATCTTTCCGTCAGCCCGAGGCACCCACTCCCAGTGAAGGGAAGCAAGGCATCCAAGGGCGCCAGTCCAAAGTCCTCACTAAATCATTCAATCGGTAGTAGCGACGGGCGGTGTGTACAAAGGGCAGGGACGTAATCAACGCAAGCTGATGACTTGCGCTTACTGGGAATTCCTCGTTCATGGGAAACAATTGCAAGCCCCAATCCCTATCATGAAGGGGTTTGAACGGGTTACCCGCTCCTCTCGGAGGGGGAAAACACGCTGATCCCTTCAGTGTAGCAGCTGCGCGTGCGGCCCAGAACATCTAAGGGCATCACAGACCTGTTATTGCTCAATCTCGTGCAGCTAGAATTGCCACTTATCCCTCTAAGAAGAAGTTGCGAACTGGACACCAATTAATGGAGATCCGTCGACTAGTTAATAGGCCAGAGTCTCGTTCGTTATCGGAATTAACCAGACAAATCGCTCCACCAACTAAGAACGGCCATGCACCACCACCCACCGAATCGAGAAAGAGCTCTCAATCTGTCAATCCTTCCGGTGTCCGGGCCTGGTGAGATTTCCCGTGTTGAGTCAAATTAAGCCGCAGGCTCCACTCCTGGTGGTGCCCTTCCGTCAATTCCTTTAAGTTTCAGCTTTGCAACCATACTTCCCCGGAACTCAAAGACTTTGGTTTCCCGGAAGCTGCCCGCTGGGTCATGGGAATAACGCCAACGGATCGCTGGTCAGCATCGTTTATGGTTAGAACTAGGGCGGTATCTGATCGCCTTCGAACCTCTAACTTTCGTTCTTGATTAATGAAAACATCCTTGGCAAATGCTTTCGCAGTAGTTCGTCCTGCGACGGTCCAAGAATTTCACCTCTAGCGTCGCAATACGAATGCCCCCGCCTGTTTCTATTAGTCATTACCTCGGGTTCCGAGGAAAACCGACAAAATAGAACCGAGGTCCTATTCCATTATTCCATGCATAGACATTTAGGCCATTCATGTAGCCTGCTCTGAGCACTCTAATTTTTTCAAAGTAAACTTGCCAGCCACTCGGGACACTCGATGAAGAGCACCCGGGCGAGCCAGCGGGGCCTGGACTGTTAAATACCAGGCTGTTCGGAGCGTGACAGTAGACACCGGGAGGTGTACCGTCAGTCCGGAACTGTAGTCCAACTACGAGCTTTTTAACCGCAACAACTTTAATATACGCTATTGGAGCTGGAATTACCGCGGCTGCTGGCACCAGACTTGCCCTCCAATAGATCCTCGTTAAAGGATTTAAAGTGTACTCATTCCGATTGTGAGGCCTCGGATGAGTCTCACATCGTTATTTTTCGTCACTACCTCCCCAGGCCGGGAGTGGGTAATTTGCGTGCCTGCTGCCTTCCTTGGATGTGGTAGCCGTTTCTCAGGCTCCCTCTCCGGAATCGAACCCTGATTCCCCGTTACCCGTTATAGCCATTGTAGGCGCATAACCTACAATCGAAAGCTGATAAGGCAGACACTTGAAAGATGCGGCGCCAGTGCGGAGACTGTGCGCTCAGCTCAAAGTTATCCAGATTCACCACAGGCAGGTTACGGACCGAGATCCGCCGACCGGTTTTAAACTAATAAAAGCGCCCTTCCCTCTCGGTCAGGGACTCTGTGTGCATGTATTAGCTCTAGAATTACCACAGTTATCCAAGTAATTGGGTACAGATCCAATGAAACATAGCTGTTTTAATGAGCCATTCGCGGTTTTACCTTGCATAGGCTTGTACTTACACATGCATGGCTTAATCTTTGAGACAAGCATATGACTACTGGCAGGATCAACCAGGTAGCTATATACGGAGTAATAGCTTGGATTTGCGCCTAGGCTGGTTGGGGGTGTCTGTGTCTGTGGTACCAGTTGCTTCTGCCGTTGTCGTTGTTGATGCAGCACTTGTGACAAACATTTCGTCGTCATCACCTGCAGTACAACCAGCATGCAACACCACCCCAGCACACAATACTCTCCCCTCACAGCCTGCGCCTAATTAGAGTAGTAGTGGCGGCCCTCTCTGCTCGCTCACTCACTCACTGGTCCAATTCACTGTAAGACACAACAGCCATGGGGGGCCAAGACCTCACACAGGAGTCAAGTGAGCCCTCCCGCAATGGCATTCGATATCAGGCAGGAGCTGATGATGAGGATGGCTTCTCCTCAGCCACCACCACCACAGACTCCCATGACAAGGGCACATTCAGCAGCAGAAGTGGACCTTCTTCTTCTCCCGCTGCCTGCCCTCTCACCTGTAGCTGGGCATTCTCTCTATTCGTGGGTTTCCACGTAGAGAGAGTCCCTCAGGTCTGCACACCCTAGGCAGTCGACGACGGCAAGCCGGTTAGTCGTTCGGTGTGACCGACGGACCTCCGGCTTCCCGGGACCTCGTCGACCCACTGGCATGTGCTTCGTGGACCTGGTTTTCTCTTTTCTTAAGCGCCGGCCTCTCCCCCTGACAGTAGCACAGGCAGCCGGGGCCCTCGACTGAAAGCACCCGGCCGCGTTGTGCCCCCGGGAGTCAGGCGGCGTGCCAGAGCCATGCCGAAACCAGCCGGAGAAGTTTCCCCCCCGCACAGGGTGCGGGGAGGCCCCTCCTATTCCGGTAACGGCAATGGACGGACGCCCGAACACCACCCGGGCCCTCTCCTTCGACTATCGTCCGCCCGCCAGAAGAACTGGCCAACACAGAGCCAGCCACCCACTGAAGGGCCGCTCACTCTCTCTTCCTCAAGGTTAGGTTGCACTCGGAGAGCCGACCCCGCTACCCAGGTCGCTCCCTGTCTTGGGGTTAGGTTAGGCAAGCCCTTGGTTCTGAGAGCCGCCCGCCCCACCCCTTCTGTCTTCTCTACCCGTTGGCCACCACCCGCCTCTGAAAACGGAGGAGAGCCACGCGGGTATGGTGAGCCCTTCCGGCACTCGATACTCACACTGCACCGAGAGCCAGAGGAGCCCCTGCTGCGGACCGACCCCACGATCCGTCTTGGTAAGCCCAGCCCCCCCTTTGCCGGTGCTCGGCTCCGGAGGGTGGGTCTAGGAGGCGGAGGGAAAGGCACAGCCACACTCTGCCCTCTGACCCCTCCGGCTCCCGGGCATTCTCCCTATTCGTGGGTTTCCCCGTAGAGAGAGTCCCTCGGGTCTGCACACCCTAGGCAGCCGGTGGCGGCAAGCCGGTCAGTCGTTCGGTGTGACCCGTCGGACCTCCGGCTTCCCGGGACCCCATCGACCCACTGGCATGTGCACTTGACCAGCGAAAGTAGGTTGCGCCAGCCCCGAGCTTCCTGGCGGCAGCACAGGCGGCCGGAGCCCTCGTCAGACAGCTCCCAGCCGCTTTGTGCCCCCGGGAAATGGGCGGCATGCCAGAATCGTGCCGAGACCAGCCAAGGAACCCGACCCACGCACAGCACGCAGCGTACGGGGAGGCCCCTCCTCCGGCAACGGCAATGGACGGACGCCCGAACACCACCCGGGCCTTCTCCTCCGACCTCAGTCCGTCCCCACGCAGGCGAGGGCCGGCCGATGCGCCCTGCTCATAGGACTTACAATGCACCGAGGGGCAGAGCTGATGTGCCACCCAACGATCCCTCTCTCGCTGCTCCAGTGGCCCACTCCTTCGCTTCTGCTCGGCTCCGGAGGGTTGGAGGCGGAGGGAAGGGCACAGGCACTCTCTCCCCACACGGCCAAAGGCCCAGCTTTGCACACCTGCACTGCCCTGCACTGACGGGAAGAGCTTTTGTGCCAGCCAGATGGCCCCACAATCCCACTCTCACTGCCCCATGGGCCACTCCTTTGCTGCAGCTCAGCGCCGCTCGGGAGGGCCGGAGGCGGAGGCGGAGAGGGAAGGGCTCGGGCACACTCTGCTCTCCCGGCCCCTCGACCACACCGGCTCCCTGCACTGAGGCGGGGGAGGGGCGGCCCGGGGCCCTGTCCAGCGGCGGAGGCTCAGCCTCCGAGACCCACCGCTGAACCACTGCAGCACGCCCGGCCTGCTCTGCCGACACTGCCGGGTAGGAAGGGTCCCTCTTCCTTGGTATAATCCCGGGCACAGCCCCGAAAAAAGTTTATTTTTTGGCCCAATTCCCGCCTTCGGGGGAGAGAGCGGTAGAAACTCCTCGGGGCCTGGCATTTCAACGGGAAGAGGCCGCACCCAAGTCGGGAATCCGACCCCGGTTTGGCCTCCCTCGACCCCCCCAAGCTTGGATCCCCTGTGGAAGGGGCCGAGCGCGGAGGAAGGGGGTGAACCGTCCGTCGGGGTCACGGCCTCGCCCGCCGCCCCCACTCCCCCAGAACAGTGTCCTGCCTGCACTGAGCGGGAGGAGGGCCGGGCCCAGCGTGCGGACGGCACGGGAACACTCCCCCGCCCACGGCCACAGGACGAGCCATGCATGCCTGCGCTGCACCGGGGTGGGCCAGGAGCTCGCGTGCCACCGCCCCCGTTCCCTCTCGTTGCTCCATGGACTGCTACTCCTTGGCCGGTGCTCGGCTCTGGAGCGTTGGAGGCGGAGGGAAGGGCGCGGGCACACTCTCCCCACACGGCCAGAGGCCGAGCCACGCTCACCTGCACCGAGGGGAGGAGCTTGTGGGCCGACCCCACGATCACCTCCACTGCCCCGTGTCCTCCTCCTTCGCTGCTGCTGCTGCTGCTGCTGCTCAGCTCTAGAGGGCTCGAGGCGGAGGGAAGGGCACGGGCACACTCTCCCCGTACGGCCAGAGGCCGAGCCACGCTCACCTTCACTGCCCTGCACCGAGGGGAAGAGTTTGTGTGCCGACCCAACAATCACCTCCTCTGCTGCTGCTGCTGCTGCTGCTGCTGCTCAGCTCTAGAGGGCCAGAGGCGGAGGGAAGGGCACGGGAACACTCTCCCCGTACGGCCAGAGGCCCAGCTTTGCGCACCTGCACTGCCCTGCACTGACGGGAAGAGCTTTTGTGCCAGCCAGATGGCCCCACAATCCCACTCTCACTGCCCCATGGGCCACTCCTTTGCTGCAGCTCAGCGCCGCTCGGGAGGGCCGGAGGCGGAGGCGGAGAGGGAAGGGCTCGGGCACACTCTGCTCTCCCGGCCCTCGACCACACCGGCTCCCTGCACTGAGGCGGGGGAGGGGCGGCCCGGGGCCCTGTCCAGCGGCGGAGGCTCAGCCTCCGAGACCCACCGCTGAACCACTGCAGCACGCCCGGCCTGCTCTGCCGACACTGCCGGGTAGGAAGGGGTCCCTCTTCCTCGGTAAAATCCCGGGCACAGCCCCGAAAAAAGTTTATTTTTGGGCCCCCTTCCCGCGTTCGGGGGAGAGAGCGGTAGAAACTCCTCGGGGCCTGGCATTTCAACGGGAAGGGGCCGCACCCAAGTCGGGAATCCGACCCCCGGTTCGGCCTCCCTCGACCCCCCCAAGCTTGGATCCCCTGTGGAAGGGCCCGAGCGCGGAGGAAGGGGGTGAACCGTCCGTCGGGGTCACGGCCTCGCCCGCCGCCCCCACTACCCCAGGACAGTGTCCTGCCTGCAGTAAGCGGGAGGAGGGCCGGGCCCAGCGTGCGGACGGCACGGGAACACTCCCCCGCCCACGGCCACAGGACGAGCGATGCATGCCCTGCGCTGCACCGGGGTGGGCCAGGAGCTCGCGTGCCACCGCCCCCGTTCCCTCTCGTTGCTCCATGGACTACTACTCCTTGGCCGGTGCTCGGCTCTGGAGCGTTGGAGGCGGAGGGAAGGGCGCGGGCACACTCTCCCCACACGGCCAGAGGCCGAGCCACGCTCACCTGCACCGAGGGGAGGAGCTTGTGGGCCGACCCCACGATCACCTCCACTACCCCGTGTCCTCCTCCTTTGCTGCTGCTGCTGCTCAGCTCTAGAGGGCTCGAGGCGGAGGGAAGGGCGCGGGCACACTCTCCCCACACGGCCAGAGGCCGAGCCACGCTCACCTGCACCGAGGGGAGGAGCTTGTGTGCCGACCCCACGATCACCTCCACTGCCCCGTGTCCTCCTCCTTCGCTGCTGCTGCTGCTGCTGCTGCTGCTGCTGCTCAGCTCTAGAGGGCTCGAGGCGGAGGGAAGGGCACGGGCACACTCTCCCCGTACGGCCAGAGGCCGAGCCACGCTCACCTGCACTGCCCTGCCCTTGAGGGGAAGAGCTTGTGTGCCGACCCAACAATCACCTCCTCTGCTGCTGCTGCTGCTGCTCAGCTCTAGAGGGCCAGAGGCGGAGGGAAGGGCACGGGAACACTCTCCCCGTACGGCCAGAGGCCCAGCTTTGCGCACCTGCACTGCCCTGCACTGACGGGACGAGCTTTGTGCCAGCCAGATGGCCCCACAATCCCACTCTCACTGCCCCATGGGCCACTCCTTTGCTGCAGCTCAGCGCCGCTCGGGAGGGCCGGAGGCGGAGGCGGAGAGGGAAGGGCTCGGGCACACTCTGCTCTCCCGGCCCCTCGACCACACCGGCTCCCTGCACTGAGGCGGGGGAGGGGCGGCCCGGGGCCCTGTCCAGCGGCGGAGGCTCAGCCTCCGAGACCCACCGCTGAACCACTGCAGCACGCCCGGCCTGCTCTGCCGACACTGCCGGGTAGGAAGGGGTCCCTCTTCCTCGGTAAAATCCCGGGCACAGCCCCGAAAAAAGTTTATTTTTGGGCCCCCTTCCCGCGTTCGGGGGAGAGAGCGGTAGAAACTCCTCGGGGCCTGGCATTTCAACGGGAAGGGGCCGCACCCAAGTCGGGAATCCGACCCCGGTTCGGCCTCCCTCGACCCCCCCAAGCTTGGATCCCCTGTGGAAGGGCCCGAGCGCGGAGGAAGGGGGTGAACCGTCCGTCGGGGTCACGGCCTCGCCCGCCGCCCCCACTACCCCAGGACAGTGTCCTGCCTGCAGTAAGCGGGAGGAGGGCCGGGCCCAGCGTGCGGACGGCACGGGAACACTCCCCCGCCCACGGCCACAGGACGAGCGATGCATGCCCTGCGCTGCACCGGGGTGGGCCAGGAGCTCGCGTGCCACCGCCCCGTTCCCTCTCGTTGCTCCATGGACTACTACTCCTTGGCCGGTGCTCGGCTCTGGAGCGTTGGAGGCGGAGGGAAGGGCGCGGGCACACTCTCCCCACACGGCCAGAGGCCGAGCCACGCTCACCTGCACCGAGGGGAGGAGCTGTGGGCCGACCCCACGATCACCTCCACTACCCCGTGTCCTCCTCCTTTGCTGCTGCTGCTGCTGCTCAGCTCTAGAGGGCTCGAGGCGGAGGGAAGGGCGCGGGCACACTCTCCCCACACGGCCAGAGGCCGAGCCACGCTCACCTGCACCGAGGGGAGGAGCTTGTGTGCCGACCCCACGATCACCTCCACTGCCCCGTGTCCTCCTCCTTCGCTGCTGCTGCTGCTGCTGCTGCTGCTGCTGCTCAGCTCTAGAGGGCTCGAGGCGGAGGGAAGGGCACGGGCACACTCTCCCCGTACGGCCAGAGGCCGAGCC
Source organism: Coenobita brevimanus (assembly GCF_032717465.1). Lineage (NCBI taxonomy): Eukaryota > Metazoa > Arthropoda > Malacostraca > Decapoda > Coenobitidae > Coenobita > Coenobita brevimanus. The sequence goes on from NC_137046.1 coordinate 9,108,482, forward strand.
ACGCTCACCTGCACTGCCCTGCCCTTGAGGGGAAGAGCTTGTGTGCCGACCCAACAATCACCTCCTCTGCTGCTGCTGCTGCTGCTCAGCTCTAGAGGGCCAGAGGCGGAGGGAAGGGCACGGGAACACTCTCCCCGTACGGCCAGAGGCCCAGCTTTGCGCACCTGCACTGCCCTGCACTGACGGGACGAGCTTTTGTGCCAGCCAGATGGCCCCACAATCCCACTCTCACTGCCCCATGGGCCACTCCTTTGCTGCAGCTCAGCGCCGCTCGGGAGGGCCGGAGGCGGAGGCGGAGAGGGAAGGGCTCGGGCACACTCTGCTCTCCCGGCCCCTCGACCACACCGGCTCCCTGCACTGAGGCGGGGGAGGGGCGGCCCGGGGCCCTGTCCAGCGGCGGAGGCTCAGCCTCCGAGACCCACCGCTGAACCACTGCAGCACGCCCGGCCTGCTCTGCCGACACTGCCGGGTAGGAAGGGGTCCCTCTTCCTCGGTAAAATCCCGGGCACAGCCCCGAAAAAAGTTTATTTTTGGGCCCCCTTCCGCGTTCGGGGGAGAGAGCGGTAGAAACTCCTCGGGGCCTGGCATTTCAACGGAAGGGGCCGCACCCAAGTCGGGAATCCGACCCCCGGTTCGGCCTCCCTCGACCCCCCCAAGCTTGGATCCCCTGTGGAAGGGCCCGAGCGCGGAGGAAGGGGGTGAACCGTCCGTCGGGGTCACGGCCTCGCCCGCCGCCCCCACTACCCCAGGACAGTGTCCTGCCTGCAGTAAGCGGGAGGAGGGCCGGGCCCAGCGTGCGGACGGCACGGGAACACTCCCCCGCCCACGGCCACAGGACGAGCGATGCATGCCCTGCGCTGCACCGGGGTGGGCCAGGAGCTCGCGTGCCACCGCCCCCGTTCCCTCTCGTTGCTCCATGGACTACTACTCCTTGGCCGGTGCTCGGCTCTGGAGCGTTGGAGGCGGAGGGAAGGGCGCGGGCACACTCTCCCCACACGGCCAGAGGCCGAGCCACGCTCACCTGCACCGAGGGGAGGAGCTTGTGGGCCGACCCCACGATCACCTCCACTACCCCGTGTCCTCCTCCTTTGCTGCTGCTGCTGCTGCTCAGCTCTAGAGGGCTCGAGGCGGAGGGAAGGGCGCGGGCACACTCTCCCCACACGGCCAGAGGCCGAGCCACGCTCACCTGCACCGAGGGGAGGAGCTTGTGTGCCGACCCCACGATCACCTCCACTGCCCCGTGTCCTCCTCCTTCGCTGCTGCTGCTGCTGCTGCTGCTGCTGCTGCTCAGCTCTAGAGGGCTCGAGGCGGAGGGAAGGGCACGGGCACACTCTCCCCGTACGGCCAGAGGCCGAGCCACGCTCACCTGCACTGCCCTGCCCTTGAGGGGAAGAGCTTGTGTGCCGACCCAACAATCACCTCCTCTGCTGCTGCTGCTGCTGCTGCTGCTGCTCAGCTCTAGAGGGCCAGAGGCGGAGGGAAGGGCACGGGAACACTCTCCCGTACGGCCAGAGGCCCAGCTTTGCGCACCTGCACTGCCCTGCACTGACGGGACGAGCTTTTGTGCCAGCCAGATGGCCCCACAATCCCACTCTCACTGCCCCATGGGCCACTCCTTTGCTGCAGCTCAGCGCCGCTCGGGAGGGCCGGAGGCGGAGGCGGAGAGGGAAGGGCTCGGGCACACTCTGCTCTCCCGGCCCCTCGACCACACCGGCTCCCTGCACTGAGGCGGGGGAGGGGCGGCCCGGGGCCCTGTCCAGCGGCGGAGGCTCAGCCTCCGAGACCCACCGCTGAACCACTGCAGCACGCCCGGCCTGCTCTGCCGACACTGCCGGGTAGGAAGGGGTCCCTCTTCCTCGGTAAAATCCCGGGCACAGCCCCGAAAAAAGTTTATTTTTGGGCCCCCTTCCCGCGTTCGGGGGAGAGAGCGGTAGAAACTCCTCGGGGCCTGGCATTTCAACGGAAGGGGCCGCACCCAAGTCGGGAATCCGACCCCGGTTCGGCCTCCCTCGACCCCCCCAAGCTTGGATCCCCTGTGGAAGGGCCCGAGCGCGGAGGAAGGGGGTGAACCGTCCGTCGGGGTCACGGCCTCGCCCGCCGCCCCCACTACCCCAGGACAGTGTCCTGCCTGCAGTAAGCGGGAGGAGGGCCGGGCCCAGCGTGCGGACGGCACGGGAACACTCCCCCGCCCACGGCCACAGGACGAGCGATGCATGCCCTGCGCTGCACCGGGGTGGGCCAGGAGCTCGCGTGCCACCGCCCCCGTTCCCTCTCGTTGCTCCATGGACTGCTACTCCTTGGCCGGTGCTCGGCTCTGGAGCGTTGGAGGCGGAGGGAAGGGCGCGGGCACACTCTCCCCACGCGGCCAGAGGCCGAGCCACGCTCACCTGCACCGAGGGGAGGAGCTTGTGGGCCGACCCCACGATCACCTCCACTACCCCGTGTCCTCCTCCTTTGCTGCTGCTGCTGCTGCTGCTGCTGCTGCTGCTCAGCTCTAGAGGGCTCGAGGCGGAGGGAAGGGCACGGGCACACTCTCCCCGTACGGCCAGAGGCCGAGCCACGCTCACCTGCACTGCCCTGCACTTGAGGGGAAGAGCTTGTGTGCCGACCCCACGATCACCTCCTCTGCTCCTCCGCTGCTGCTGCTCAGCTCTGGAGGGCTCGAGGCGAAGGGAAGGGCGCGGGCACACTCTCCCCGTACGGCCAGAGGCCGAGCCACGCTCACCTGCACTGCCCTGCACCGAGGGGAAGAGCTTGTGTGCCGACCCCACGTTCACCTCCTCTGCTGCTGCTGCTGCTCAGCTCTAGAGGGCTGGAGGCGGAGGGAAGGGCACGGGCACACTCTCCCCGTACGGCCAGAGGCCGAGCCACGCTCACCTGCACTGCCCTGCACCGAGGGGAAAGGGCTCGTGTGCTGACCCCACGAACGCCTCCTCTGCTGCTGCTGCTCAGCTCTAGAGGGGTCGAGGCGGAGGGAAGGGCACGGGCACACTCTCCCCGTACGGCCAGAGGCCGAGCCACGCTCACCTGCACTGCCCTGCACCGAGGGGAGGAGCTTGTGTGCCGACCCCACGATCACCTCCTCTGCTGCTGCTGCTCTAGAGGGCTCGAGGCGGAGGGAAGGGCACGGGCACACTCTCCCCGTACGGCCAGAGGCCGAGCCACGCTCACCTGCACTGCCCTGCACTTGAGGGGAAGAGCTTGTGTGCCGACCCCACGATCACCTCCTCTGCTCCTCCTCCTCTGCTGCTGCTGCTGCTGCTGCTCAGCTCTAGAGGGGTCGAGGCGGAGGGAAGGGCACGGGCACACTCTCCCCGTACGGCCAGAGGCCGAGCCACGCTCACCTGCACTGCCCTGCACTTGAGGGGAAGAGCTTGTGTGCCGACCCCACGATCACCTCCTCTGCTCCTCCTCCGCTGCTGCTGCTGCTGCTGCTCAGCTCTAGAGGGCTCGAGGCGGAGGGAAGGGCACGGGCACACTCTCCCCGTACGGCCAGAGGCCGAGCCACGCTCACCTGCACTGCCCTGCACTTGAGGGGAAGAGCTTGTGTGCCGACCCCACGATCACCTCCTCTGCTGCTGCTGCTGCTGCTGCTACTGCTGCTCAGCTCTAGAGGGGTCGAGGCGGAGGGAAGGGCACGGGCACGCTCTCCCCGTACGGCCAGAGGCCGAGCCACGCTCACCTGCACTGCCCTGCACTTGAGGGGAAGAGCTTGTGTGCCGACCCCACGATCACCTCCTCTGCTCCTCCTCCTCTGCTGCTGCTGCTGCTGCTCAGCTCTAGAGGGGTCGAGGCGGAGGGAAGGGCACGGGCACACTCTCCCCGTACGGCCAGAGGCCGAGCCACGCTCACCTGCACTGCCCTGCACTTGAGGGGAAGAGCTTGTGTGCCGACGCCACGATCACCCCCTCTGCTCCTCCGCTGCTGCTGCTCAGCTCTAGAGGGGTCGAGGCGGAGGGAAGGGCACGGGCACACTCTCCCCACACGGCCGGAGGCCGAGCTATGCTCACCTGCACTGCCCTGCACCGAGGGGGAGAGCTTCTGTGCCGACGAGATGACCCCATGATCCTCTCCGCTGCTCCACGTCCGACTCCATCGCTGGTGCTGCTGCAGCATCAGCAGAGCTCCGGACGATCACAGGCGGAGGGGAGGGGCGCGAGCACACTCTCCCCACACAGCCAGAGGCCGAGCCACGCATGCCTGCACTGCACTACGCTGAGGGGCAGGGCTTGTGTGCCAACGGGACGACTGCCTGATCTCTCCCGCTACTCCACAGGCCACTCCTTCGCTGCAGCTCAGCTCCGGAGTGTTGGAGGCGCAGGGAATGGCGCGGGCACACTCTGCCCTCCCAGCGCTCTGGCCCCTCGACCATGCCAGCTCCCTGCACTGAGGCGGAGGAGTGGTGGCCCGGGGCCCTGTCCAGTGGCGGGGGTACAACTCCCCGAGACCCACCGCTGAACCGCTACAGTGCGCTCGGGCTGCTCTGGCCTGGAAGGGGGTCCGTCTGCCTGGGGACCCCCTTCCTTGATTAAATCCTGGGCACAGCCGCCCCCAAAGTGAATTTTTTGCCGCCCCCATCGCCGTTCGCGAGAAAGAGCAGCATTAACTCCCGGGGTTCAGGAGACCTCCCGGGTTGTAGCCGCACCCAAGTCGAAAAATCGACCCTCGGTTTGGCCACCTCCGACCCTCCCAAGCCGGGATCCCCTGTGGAAGGGGCCCAGCAGCGAGGGAGAGGGAGAGGGTGGTGGACGGGCTCACGGCCTGCCCTCCCGCTTTCGACCCCCCCGAGCTGGGATCCCCTGTGGAAGGGGTCCAGCGCAGAGGGAGAGGGTGAACGGGCTCACGGCCTCCCCTCCCGCCTTCGACCCTCCCAAGCTGGGATCCCCTGTGGAAGGGGTTCAGCGGTGAGGAAGGGGAGACTCACGGCCTCCTCTCCCAATTTCCGGACACCCCGCCGGGCTGGGGTCCCCTGTGGAAGGGGTCCAGCGCGGAGGGACAGGGTGGGCGGGCTCGCGGCCTCCTCTCCCGCCTCCGACCCTCCCGAGCTGGGATCCCCTGTGGAAGGGGTCCAGCGCGGAGGGAGAGGGTGAACGGGCTCACGGCCTCCTCTCCCGCCTTCGACCCTCCCAAGCTCGTCGATCCGACGAGGAAGGGGCCGAGCGAGGCGGGCTGAGTGCTGGACAGGTTAAACCTCCATGCCTCTCCTCCCACCTCGGCCCCTCTGAGCGCCGATCCGACGAGGAAGGGGCCGAGCGAGGAGGGCTGAGTGCTGAACACCCTCCGTGCCTCTCCTCCCACCTCGGCCCCTCTGAGCGCCGATCCGACGAGGAAGGGGCCGAGCGAGGAGGGCTGAGTGCTGAACACCCTCGATGCCTCTCCTCCCACCTCGGCGCCCCTCTGAGCGCCGGTCCGACGAGGAAGGGGCCGAGCGAGGAGGGCTGAGTGCTGAACGACCTCGATGCCTCTCCTCCCACCTCGGCCCCTATGAGCGCCGGTCCGACGAGGAAGGGGCCGAGCGAGGAGGGCTGAGTGCTGAACACCCTCGGTGCCTCTCCTCCCACCTCGGCCCCTCGGAGCGCCGATTCGACGAGGAAGGGGCCGAGCGAGGAGGGCTGAGTGCTATCCCCTCCATGCCTCCCCTCCCACCTTGCAGCCTCTCAGCGTCGATTCGATGAGGAACCGGCCGAGTGTGAGTGTGGAGGGTCGAGAGAGGGTTCGGCCTGGGTGCTGCCACCCTCCTACAGGCGCCTGCGACATGCACGGGGCTCGGGGAGGGCCGGACCGCAGCACCGCCTCGGACCGGTCGGGAAGGGGTCCCTTCCCCTTGGTAAAATATAGGGGTGAGCCGCGGGCTCGACGGTTCTCGGCAGGCCTAATTCAGGCTCGCGAGGATTTTATCGGTTTCCCCTTGGAATGACGTGTTCCACCCTGATCGAGGCGCGCTAAAACCTTGGATCACTACCTCCAGACCGTTGTAGTCACCACTCTCGACCCTCTTCAGCGTCGATTCGACGAGGAAACGGCCGAGTGCGGAGGGAGTGAGTGTGAACCAGACGATGCCTCTCCCTCCCACCTCGGCCCCTCTGAGCGCCGATCCGACGAGGAAGGGGCCGAGCGAGGGGGGCTGAGCGCTGAACGCCCTCGATGCCTCTCCTCCCACCTCGGCCCCTCTGAGCGCCGATCCGACGAGGAAGGGGCCGAGCGAGGAGGGCTGAGTGCTGAGCGACCTCGACGCCTCTCCTCCCACCTCGGCCCGTCTGAGCCCCGATCCGACGAGGAAGGGGCCGAGCGAGGAGGGCTGAGTGCTGAACGACCTCCATGCCTCTCCTCCCACCTCGGCCCCTCTGAGCGCCCATCCGACGAGGAAGGGGCCGAGCGAGGAGGGCTGAGTGCTGAACGACCTCCATGCCTCTCCTCCCACCTCGGCCCCTCTGAGCGCCGATCCGACGAGGAAGGGGCCGAGCGAGGAGGGCTGAGTGCTGAACGACCTCGATGCCTCTCCTCCCACCTCGGCCCCTCTGAGCGCCGATCCGACGAGGAAGGGGCCGAGCGAGGAGGGCTGAGCGCTGAACGCCTCGATGCCTCCTAGTTAAACAACATAGTCTGGTGTTGGCCTGAATAAATATACCATAAAGTTTTTCTTCTTCTCTTCTTTCCTCTTCCTCTTCTTTCTCCTCCTCCACCTCCTCTTTTCTTCTTAGCAGCGGGAGAACCTCTTTGAATGAATTAACGTCTACTCAATTTTTATTCATGCTACCTTCAACGATTTAAGCTTAGGTGGGAAACTCAGGCCTGGAAGACTCAGATGACACAGCCTTCAAGTTACTTCAGCGCAACGGATCTTTCCGTTTAATTCTTTCTGCTCCCCAGACGATTTAATTAAGCTCTGGAGCACACCATTTGCCGTGGTCATGTTATTTCCTTCATCCTTTTCACCAACCTGGACTTCACCCCCTAAGCTGAATGCAGTGGTCTGGTGGCAGCAAATCAGAAAACAAAATGCGTGGCTGGATTGAAAAGGTAACTCTTTTGACAAAAAATTGCATAGGCGAATTGTTTATGCTTGACGCATTGTGGTCTGGTGGGTTTAGGCGCCTCAACCGGACATGGCTCATTATGGGTTTTCATGTGAGGGGTGGCTGGGGTTTACTTTTCACCCAATGTCATTAAGGAAATATCGACTGGTCACCATTGCCCAAAATGTCAGAATTAAGCAGCTAAGCCCCATGCCCCTACGCTCCTCATGGGACAATAAATGACTGGATTTGACAGTTTTTACATGGAGCAAAGTGAGCGCAGGCGTGGATGATGTGTAAATGAATCTGTGCCATATATCACTGGCAATGGTGCTTCATAGTTCCAGCACTGTTGTTGTTTACCACTTTAGTTACTGGGTCCTGCCTCACCCAATTCCTTGTAAATGTTAAGTAGGGTTCGGATGATGATGATGATGAAAGGGTGAAGAAGGGGAGGAGAATGATGACGATGATGATGATGATGAAGGGGTGGAGGAGGGGGAGGAGAATGATGATGATGATGATGATGTAGGGGTGGAGGAGGGGGAGGAGAATGATGATGACGATGATGATGATGATGATGTAGGGGTGGAGGAGGGGGAGGAGAATGATGATGACGATGATGATGGTGATGATGAAGGGGTGGAGGAGGGGGAGGAGAATGATGGTGATGATGATGATGATGATGAAGGGGTGGAGGAGGGGGAGGAGAATGATGATGACGATGATGATGATGATGATGAAAGGGGTGGAGGAGGGGGAGGAGAATGATGGTGATGATGATGATGAAAGGGTGGTGGAGGGGGAGGCGAATGATGATGATGATGATGAAGGGGTGGAGGAAGGGAAGGAGAATGGTGATGATGATGATGAAGGGGTGGAGGATGAGGAGGAGAATGATGATGATGATGATGAAGGGGTGGAGGAGGGGATGGAGAATGATGGTGATGATGATGATGAAGGGGTTGAGTAGGGCGAGAAGAATGATGATGATGATGATTATGATGAAGGGGTGGAGGAGGTGAAGGAGAATGATGATGATGAAGGGGTGGAGGAGGGGAGGAGAATGATGTTGATTATGTTGAATATGTTGAGAAGGGGATGATGATGTTGATGACATTATTGAAGGGGTGTAGGAGGGGGAGGAGAATGATGATGATGATGATGATGATGATATTCTCTGCAGATAAAATAGCCTGCTATTAGCGTCAGTATAGCACTAAAACGCACCCAAAGCAGCGACAGGGACAAAATAAAGTCTTGGACGTTGGAAAGTTGACAACCACGCCATCTGCTGAGACGGGTGGGATTTTGAGTCGTGTGTGTAGGTGTACCCAATGTGTGAGAGTCCGTATATATTCTCACGCACACAAGGGTTACACAGCGTTGGGAAGTCGACAGCCACGCCATCTGTTGAGACAGGTGGGAGTTTGAGTCAGGGTGTATGCAGTAGGTGTGTCCGTGTATATTCTCAACCACACAAGGGTTCCAAAGCGATGGGAAGTTGACAGCCGCGCCATCTGTTGAGACGGGTGGGAGTTTGAGTCTTGTGTGTGAGTGAATGCAATGTGTGTGTGTGTGTCCGTGTGTATTCTGACAGACACAAGGGTTCCAGAGCGTGTATTTGGGATTTACCTAGAGGAATGGAAGATGCGAAGGCAGAAGGAAAGCTGATAAAATGAAGAAAAGAGAGAAAGAGAAAATGTAAGAGAAACAGTGCTTAGAGTGGTGGGAGAGACAAAAGATGGGTGATGATGGTGGTAGGGGTTGGAATAATTTTAATTTCGGTCACACAGGATGAACTCTGGAACTGGGTATCAAGCAGTAGATTTAGGTTCATGAGCAGATCGAAATTGCGAGAGAACGCGAAGATTAAAACTCGGGAAGTTGTTGGCGAGAGGGCACGTGTGGAGGTCTGGAGGGGGCAACAGGTGAACCGGTCCTCAGTCCCTCACTCCTCAGTGTTGCTCGGGCGGCTGGCCGAAGAGGGTGTGCATTGCTCCGTCTCTTGGGTCCGAGTTCTCGTGTCACAGTTTCACATCTCCTCTACCGCAAAAACCGCCTGACCAAACCTCACACCTGCTATTCGAATACCTATGTGGGGTTGAGGTACATGGAAGAAGTGATTTTTTCCTGTGGAGTTGTCACTGGGAGCCACTAGAGAAGAGAATTTTCCTAATTTGGGAACATATTTCCATCGAAGGAGGAGGAAGTAGTAGAGGTAGGGTGAGCCTGCCAGCAGCATCCGGGACACCAGCATTCCTGTACCCCACACTCCTCACCTCACCGTACCACTCACCTCACATAACTCCGTTCCACCGCGGGGTGAGGCACCAGCATGCGACTCCCTGGCTCTTCTCACACCCACTTTTCAAGAGCATGAAAGACGCCAACACATACAGGCAAATACTTTCTTGTGAGATTCCTTTCCGGCTGATTACAATAATACAATGAGAAAAAATTATCAGTGGGTAACAGTCCAGATGGCTTGGGCAGTGCAACAAGTACATTGGTGATTTCGACAGTGCAACAAGGAGTAATCTTGGCAACAAGTCCCCAGTGACTCCGACTTCGTAGGAAGTTATCTAGTAGAGTGGTGTGGTGATTTCGATACTGGTGTAGGGAGTGAACTTGCATAATGGTGCGGTGCGAGGGCGCGATGCGGGAGGGAGAGAAATACAGGTTGCGACCTCGCAGAATGGTGAAGCGGCTGCAGCAGCAGGCGACCAGGACCCCAGGGGGAGCTAAAGCCAAATCACGACCTGCGCCACTGTCAAAATACCGTAGAAAGACAGCCAATGCCAGGGAGCGACACCGGATGAAGGAGATCAACAAGGCCTTCGATACGCTGCGACAGGTGCTTCCCGAGGCTGTGGAGGTTGAGGCGGCAAGTACCCCGTCCATCATGACCAAGATCACAACATTGCGCCTGGCTGTGGACTATATCAGGGCTCTCAGTGAGGTTCTCAATGCTGACCCTCACCCTTCCTCACCATTCCTGCCTCATCCAACTTCACCCTTCCTGCCACAGCCTGCCTCACCCCGCCTTCCGTCCCTAGACTCCCCCACTGACCTGGACGACTTGCTATCCGACGACTCCTGTTTTTTGGACGACCCCCTGGATGTATTCTACGACCTTCCGCCATTACCTCTCCAAGACCCACTCCACCTGTTGCTGGAGGCTGAGGGAAAGGGCATGTTGCTTCTCACCTGAGCTCTCACAACCTATCGCATCTCCACAACACCTCCAGCACACACTAATGCACTGTACCGCGTCCCTCACATTCCACCTTACCTTACTATCCCATCACACCCTGTCTTACCTCCACCACACGCTATAACACCTTTACCGTACCTCCACCACACTCTACTATAGCTCCAGCTTACTCTCACTCCACCACAGCTCTACCACACCTTTAAGGACGACCAGCAGTGACACAATTGAAAAAGCTGAGTGTTATTACGTGCGACGCTTCTGTACCATATCTCGTCATCATTATCATCAACTAAACTCAAGGACATATCAAGTACATAATTTTATCTCACTGTACTCTGTCAGTACGGACTTGTATATCATCATCGTCATCGTTTACAACAAAAGTGCCTGTTCGTTCACCGTGCCAAATATTGTGTATAATTATCACCTTACCTAGCCTAGGGCTGAAGGAACGGAATAGTGATAAGGAGAATGAATCCTAGTGACGCGATTGAAAATCTTAAGGCCTCTATAGTCTGTAAACACTTCATCTGTTGAGCATGCTACATATTTACTACTGCTGAACACTTACTGACGTTCAGTGATAGTTAAAAACCAAGTTGCGTGTGGACTATGTGGTTTCTTGAATAAAATTAAGTGTTCAGTATGAAAAAATGAAAACAGCTCTGCATGTGCCACACATTTGCTAATGTTAAATTGCTAGGAAGACAGACAAACAGTTAAGAACTAGATTACACGTGGATTTGCTTAGACTGTAAGCCTTCAGTATTAAAGAAAATAATATTCCATCGTACCAAATATTGAGGCCACATGACTAAAACTAATGAAAATATAATAACTCTCTTACGTGTGAATTGTACCCTACGCCAGTAATACCGTCAACAAAAACAACCGTGCTTAAGCAGTTTGTAATATCTTTGCGAACATATGACTAACAGCAGGAAGTACGGTCGGGGAGAAGAGTTCGTTTAGTATTTCACCTCTTCAGTTTCTTACTTCTCTCTGCTGGCTAATACTCCCGAGGTGAGAAAAATTAATGTTCCTGAAGTGAGAGAAGCTTAGAATTTTTCTCTGCCTATAGGGGAATTTCATTGATCTGATGCATTGAAGGAGAAAGTGACTATGTGCCCTAAGTGTGAAGCAGATGCAGTGAAATAATAGACGAACTTCTAACCCCTATAATGCAATGGAAACAGGCAAGAGAAGACCTGCATGATCCTATTGAGGCTGCATGTTGTGAGTAGTAGGGTAAGGAGCTGGTATTTATCTGACGAGAGTGGGAAAAGATATTCACCTTTTCTTTATGATAACATGCTTTTATCTCTGCTATCTCCAAATGATTATATCCAGTTTAGGTCATACTTTGCAAGTAAGATGGGTTAAACATAGCCTTCAGTAACTTTTAAAATACAAAGTCTTTCCCAAGTCGAATATAAATCTTGTGGATGTGGCAAGACTGAAATAAAAGAAAAAAAAAAAAGCCATTCTTGGGTTGAATGGGTAAATTAGAGAGAGACTATTAAGAAACATACCTCTTTAATTTTGTCCGGGTATTATGAGGAAGAACAGCACTGAGGAAAGCTGAGCAAACGCCAGCTGATGTATTGATACGAGGCTTTGTGTTACTGGGGTGGTTATGACTGCTATCTGTGTTGTCAGAGTGAGAAAAATTGCAGTTAAGCAAGAGAAAAGCAAACGGAGGCTATCATGTTAATTCTTATGAGACTGTATACTACATGATAATTAATGATAAGCCATTCTATCTGTACTGTCTTAGAAAAGGTATGCACGACATGAGTCTTCTCTCCCATACACCAGTTCTCCAAAACAGATAAGAAAAAGTGCGGAATAAAGTGTAGAAAAACTGTCATGGAAACTGTGTATAGAAAAAAATTGTAAATATTCATTAGAAAAAAAGGAATGGTTGACTTTCCACGCAACTGAACCATTCATTTGTCGATAAGTTAATTTGGGCAATATTTTGATACCAGAAAAACTATGAAAAAAAAAAAAAAAAACTATATACAGATTTTTATTTCTTGAGAAAAATTTGTAACATTCATTGGAAAAAAATGAAAAATATTACAGTGCAGTTATCTAGGTTCTAAAGGTATTCAGATTTTTAGCAGTAGTTTAATAGTGATAAAAGATGCAGGAAAAACTACAGGTATTATGGGAATTTATACACAAAAGAAAGTGATCCTGAAAAATAACTTCGATAGAACTGCCCAAGTGATTATTTGGACACACAATCTCTTCAGCTCGAGGACGTCATTTGTACCGTATGTTGCTGCTATCGACTTTTTCTTTCTCAGTAGGGGAAAGCCGCCTGGTAGTGAAGAGGGGGTTAAGGAACGCAATATCTTCCCTATCAATTCTCAAAGTCCACAGTAAAGTTGAAAAATTAATCGCTAGTAGATGGGCTAGAAGAAAACCTCTACAAACGACGTCCTGGTTCTGAAGGGATTAAGTTAACTCGCTTGGATGGCAATATTTTGATGCTGCTAAGATAGGACGTAGGAAAATATGCCATGGAAAATGTGGATCTCCGGAAAACCGAACTTTAAAAATGCCCTTTCGATGAACAGTTATTTCATTTATTCGAAATTCGAGAATATTTTAATGCCACTAAGGATTCTGGAAAAAAAAGGTCACATTTTTTGGAAAAGAACTTGAAATATAAGGAAAACTGATTGAAATGTTCTTGCGAGTGTTTGGACTTGTAATATGGGCAATATTTTGATGCTAGTCTCTGTGCCATGTTGCCGTGTTTAAGGCTATGACGTGACCAGGTAATTGTTTGCCATATTGTTCTTCAGTTGCCATATGTATATTACTCTGTTCATTAGAATTAGCTGATGCAGTAAGTGATCTGTCACTTCTTATGTCTGTCCAACTTTCTGCGTATCACTTGCTAAAATTTATCTGTCTAATATAATCTGTAAAATTCACAAATCTATGTCCTAATGTATCTAATTCTCACTTTTACATGACTGCACCTCACAGTACTATTACTGTCATGAAAACACACACACACACACACACACACACACACACACACACACACTTACATTCACTCCTACATTCACACTTCCAGTCTCCTATCGCAATTACCAATACGTGTGCCAAATACATACAACATGCGGCCTCTCTTATCCTTCTGCCACTCTGAATGTATCTCACGCAACCCTGATGAATATTCACCCACCTCCCGCGGGAATCATAGTCTACACAACACCTTCTCCCCTCTCACCTCTGGTACTTCAACCCACCTCTAACCCCACCTCGTGTTTATTCTTTTCAACTTCTCTTCTTACAAATGGTACTTCACTACATAGCAGCCCTACTTCCTACTGTATTCCATTTGACTCTTTTCTCCTCTGGTACTTCATTCCATCCCAGCCAGGTTTCTTGTTTTGTTTTGTTCTACTCTCTTCCCCTGTTTCGTGCTTGGCCTTTCTCTGCGTCTCCTATCAATTTTAACAAACACTCTTTCCTTCCTTCCTCCCTCCCTCCCTCCCTCCCTCCCTCCCTCCCTCCCTCCCTCCCTCCCTCCTTCCTTCCTTCCTTCCTTCCTCCCTCCCTCCCTCCCTACTTCCTCCCTCCTTCCTTCCTTCCTTCCTCCCTCCCTCCCTCCCTCCCTCCCTCCCTCCCTCCCTCCCTCCTTCTCGTTCTTGGTCTGTATTTTTGTCAATTTAGGATGTTCTCCAGGCCCTCTTCAGTATCGATAATTTTGGGCATTATTTTTCATTATTCCTGTGTGTGTTTCCTTTATTTGTTTTTGACTGACATATTGGGGATAAATAACATAAGAAAATATAACCGTACCAGATACAAACAATAATGGTAAGGAGGTGTAGCAAGAAGTCCACAAAGCTGGTAATGAGACGGGTCCTGGTATCCCTGTTCTCTCCTGTACTTTTCAATAAATATTTCTTTATTCCTCTAAGCTCACTGTCATTCCAAGGTCATATTCTCGTAGCTTAAAGAGGCATCCAAGCAACTTTTCCTAAGCGATTTATTTTGCTTATTACACCTTACTCTACTCTTCTGTGTTACATAAATCCAGTGTCTCCATACTCTGCATAAATACCATACAAAGGGATGTTAACACCCATATCCAAATATAAATCGCTAAGGAAGAGATGTTAGGGAGCTTCCTTAACCGACGAGAATACAGACCCACGTCTAACCAGTTCGACCACTAATCCTCTCTTCCACTTAGGCACAGATCTTTGTTTTCTCACAGGTAATCCTCTTCCTCGTGTTTCCGTAGCTACCAAGTAATCCATCATTCCATCCCAACTCAATGTCACTTCTTTTTTGGGTCAGCCACGATTTCTCTCTCGCACTTTGCCACGAATCTTTCTTTCATCCCAGCTAATCCTCTCCTTCTTATTTTCTCAACTCTCTCTTTCCGCCTCGTTCCCGTTCTTTCTTCTTCTTCCAGTCTCTCCACATCTTAATGCTTCCCTCTACAATAAGAAGAATCAGAATAAACGTTTAGCATATATTCTTGGTCCCTCCTTCTCCTCGCGAACTCTCTACTACTATCACCTCTTCTCCTTCTGCCACACTTTACACAAATCCAGAGAATTATAAGTAACTGTGGTAACCTTTAGATTACGAGATAGTTACTTAAGTATAACAGTTACTTATTATGGTTACTCATATGACTACAGCCCACCCCATTGTCTTTCTCAGAGCAATTAATGTAGTGAGAATGGTGTTGGAGTTAGGAAGGTTAATTGCACACACTGCTTTAGTACATTTGGTAGTACAGTACTTGTACATTAGGATATTAGTGTACTGTAACTTCATCACATTTGATAGCACATTCAAATATATACATTTTATTTTGGTAGCATATTTTAGTTTTATATGACAATACACTTCAACCGCTTTAGCCCCAGGATGTACTTAATGTTAAATTTTGGCTAACGACAGATGATATTTGTCAAAGGAGAGAGATTCCACGGTGAAGGGATGAGAGACAATCCCCATTAACCCCTTTATCCCTAGTACGTACATTGTATTTTATTCTCGCAGACGCTAAACTGTTTTATTCATGTAAAGAGAGACTCCTCAGGGTGAAGACGTTCAACTTGATAACCGGGAGACGTTTTACATACACTGAATAAAATCGCCTGACGTTAGCCACGCTAGAATTAAAAGGAAAAGAAGTTCCCTGGCAGAAGTGGTTAGTCATTACATTTCATAGCACATCAGAGTACTTTCTTAACATAGTACATTTTACAGCACAGTAGGATAGAGCTGTACGTAAACAAAACTGGTATTGCCTCATATAACCTCAGTACATTTTGTAGCATGTTCGGCGTAGTGTAATTGTACTTTTGGTAGCACATTACAGTGGAATTTCAGGATGTAGTACTCCCTAACCGTAGTATTTTAGGTAGCACATTACCTCAGTACTCTTAGATCTCTATAGTACATGTTAGCAACGTAGGACAGGTAGCACATATGATCCTCCTTAGAATGTAAGGTGTAGTTGTAAGTTTGTTTGTGCTTGTGTTTATGTGTGTATTTGTGTTGTTTGTGTTCTGTAAATAACTTTTTTTATACCTTTTGAATACATTAAATAAAGTGGCTTTTCTATATGCAGCTTTTCTATTCCCCATGTGTGCTAAGTTCCTTGAAGGTAAGAAAGCCTGGGACTGAGCAATGGTTGGTTAGAGTGGTTATAGCAATGAATGAATGCTTTGATTCCACGCTGTTAGAAAGTGCATTTGTTTTGATCCTCACACTTCCCTCCCTTATCCACACACAATGAGAGCCGTATTGAATACAGGGACGGATAAGGTTCTTGCATAAATTCACTAACTTAATGGGGTTAGAAATGTATGGAGTCGAATCAAGACGTCTAACCTCTGTGAAGCTGTTTTTGCAAGACAGGTAATACGAACTTCCCACAGTAGACCGTAAGAAAGGAGACACCTCGAATATCGATATCTGTTGAAGGACTAAGATGTATGTTACTAAAGAAAAAGAAAATGTCATCTGGAGGACTGTGTCGAGCTGAAAGGAGGAATTGTTTTCGACGCAATAAAAGCAACTTTTTTTTTTTTTTTTTAAGCCAGTCAGCAATACCTAAAAAATCAGACCAGGTTTGCCAGAGCTTCATTCCGTAATTTTTGTTGTGACTCTTGTGATAGACGTTGTTATAGGTGGGTCGAAAAGTAGAGGATGGAGTCATCAGTGTATTGCTGGATAGGAACAAACATGTACAGTTGCGTTCAGGAGAAACGATACACATCTACTTGTGTAGTGTACTAATGGTATCCATTGGTGGTAAGATTTGGAACTAATTCCCTCACATATTGACGCATTGATGACCAGTGCACCAGACAGTAAATGAAATGGTTCCACATCTCACTAGTAGTAGACTCTACAGAGGACAATATGAGCAGGTGTGTATCATTTCTCCTGAACGTTACTGTACCTCACAAGGTTATTGGTGAATAGGGAAGAGTTAGTAAACGAAACTTAAGGCTGAATAGAGTTAGATATACAGTTCAGAAGATTAGCGATAAATACGAGGAAGAGTGTTAGTGACAGGTCAAAACCGAGATGACCATCAATATTATCATTTGGATGAACAGTGGTCGTCCACATTAGTATGTCTGCCAATTTGAGCGTATCATCTTTCAGCCTAACCACCCATGTATGTTGTTTTCCTATATAAATTCAAGTGCAGTTTCGTCAATCAGTCTAGTAATGTGCCTTATGTTTATCTTTCTGTCTACCTACTGCACCTGTATCAGTTTATATATCTATCGTCTGGTGATATACAGAATAATACACATATACAGTTTTGTCCAATGATCTGCTGTCCCCTTCAGTTACAGCAGTCTCTTCTGGGCTGAGTAAATAATTAGACTGACTGCGTAAAGAATATTTAGAGATGTTGATATCACCCAGTCTGAGGCGCAGAGAAGTGAAGGAAGACAAACGTTAAGTGCCGTGACGGGAAATTTAGAGTCAAGCCAATAGGAAGTACCCCCCTCCCCCCCCCTCTCTCTCTCTGTGCATGTCTCCCTTCACCTGTTTGTGTCTCGTTATAAACTCGATTTTCTGAGAAGGCAGTGATGTTCGAGAGAAACTCACTGTTATCAGAACAGTGAGGAGGACTGTAAGGGGATCACTGGACATGGACGTGAAGGATGGTGCCTGTCAGGAGCCCATCATAAATGGCCTGCATCCTACATGGTACAGAAATCTTCATAACACCTCTTCTTTAAGGATTTATTCTGCTTATTACACCTTAACACATTCTTGTAGTCCTGTGTTACTTGTATCCTATTAATATCAAGCAATTTCCATCAGTAACACACAAGAGGATATTGAGGTATACTTTACAGAATATATCGCGAACGAAGAGATGTTACGAAATCACCACCGCCGCTTAGTAACGATCCAGTGTTTGTGTAGGTGCCGTAATGAAGGTCTTGGCAAACACGGAGAGACAGTGCGCGTGCCCGGTCAGGGGTGAGGGAGATGGGAGGGCTGGGATGGGAAAGGGAGAGGGGGATGGATTGATGGGATGAAGAAGTGGTGAAGATGGCATGAGAACCAGAAGGGAAGGCGGGATGAGGTGGAGAGGGGGCAGGGAAGATGAGAAGAAGAGGGAAAAGGAGAGATGAGATAGAGTTTAGAAAGAGAAGGGGGAGGGGATGAAGAAGGCATACGAAGGGTGGTTGAAGATGAGGAGGAGAGGAAAGGGAGACATGGCGTAGAGAAGGGGAAGGAGAGATGAAAAAAGGGAAAAGGTGGCATTAGATAGGACTGAAAATGGATGGGGGGATGAGGAGGAGAGGGGGAAAGATGAGGCAGGGTCTAGAAAAGGGGCGGGGAGGAGGAGGATGAAGCAGGGTTGAGAATGGAAGAGAGATGCAGAAAAGACGGGAAAGGGGACAAGAGGTAAGGCTGATAATGTAAAGGGTGATAAAAGAGAAAGGGAGGGGAAGATAGGATAAGGCTGAAGAGCGATGTGTGAAGCAGGGATGGGGAGGGAAAATGTGTGAATGGGGAGTGCGAAAGGGCAGGGAGGGGGGAGACATTGGTGGGATTGAAGGTGGTTTGTTCAAAGAGGGGGAGATGGAAAGCGGATAGAAGGAGGGGAAAAGTTGGTAGAATCAAGGACAGATGTTTGAAGTTGGACAAGAGAGAGGGGACAGGCGAGGGAGAACAGGCGACGGGAGAAGGAAGAGAGGGGGGAGATGGGATGATTGAGAAGAAACTGAAGTAGGACTGAATATGGGTGAGACAGGGGTGGAGAGAGAGAGAGAGAGAATCCGTCAGCGTCAGGTTTAGTAAGTTGTGTGTGTGTGTGTGTGTGTGTGTGTGTGTGTATGTGTGTGTGTGTGTGTGTCAGCACGAAGCACAACAGTGTTAAAAGTTACAAAGCCAGTTATAGGAGTGTGTGGCGTGGAAGCATGTATCTTGTATGAACTGTTGCACTGCGAACTAAGTGTGATGTATGGCAGAACAAGGTATGAATCTGACAGTACGAGACTTGGCACTGTGTTGTGTGGCAGAGTAAGGTGTACCTCTGTGTGGTGATGTCTTTGCATGGTACACTTACATGTGGTTCTGTAATGTGCGGTGTGGCAGCGTATGCACAATGGCAGTGTGTGTGTAGTAAAGCAGTGTGAATTGTGGTAGTGTGTAGTGCGGCAGTGTGTGGTGTGGTGAGGTAGTGTGTGGTGTGACTGTGTGTGTTCTGGTAGTCTGTGGTGGGACAGTGTTTGGTGTGTCAGTGTGTGGCATGCTACTGTATGGTTTGGCAGTGTACAGTCTGGCAGCGTGTGTGACCGTGCATAGTGCGGCAGTGTGTGATGTGGTCGTGTATGGTGTGGTCGTGTGTCATGTGGCAGTGTGTGGTGGGGCAATGTGTAGCGTGGTAAAGTGTAGTGTGGTAGTGTGGTGAGTAGCATTATGCGGTAAGTACGAGATAGTGTGTAATATGGCAATGGAAGGCATAGCAGTGTGATGTGTGTGTGTGTGTGTGTGTGTGTGTGTGTGTGTGTGTGTGTGTGTGTGTGTGTATTTACGGCGTGATTGAGATGTCGGGTATATACATTGTGACAAAATGAAGTGTTGCAGCTTGAGATACAGTTCAGTACAATGATGTGTGGCGGTGTGAGGTGTGGAGGTGTGGGTTGTGTGTAAAGTGTCTAAAAAGTGCAAGTGTGAGGTGTGTGAGGTGTGGCTATGTATGGTGTTGCCGGTGAAGTGTGTGTGGTGTGGCACTGTAAGGTGTAGCAGTGTAAATTATGGCACTGAGAAAGTTAACAGTGAGAATTGTAAATGAAGGACGTTTAGTCTGTTTGTGCAGCCTCAGGATGGTTTTATATAACTCAAGAAAGACCGCTTGTATTGCACAGGATAACCCTTTCAGTTCAAAGATTTGGCCATCACAAGGTCATTTTCCTCAGCTTAAGAGCAGCTGTATTGTACGGAAGGGTATATTTAACTCTTGCAGTCAGAATGTGTATCTTAAGCATTATAAAATAATCTTAGTAAGAATATATGTCACATGAATCAAGTGAGTGTCCTTGGTGAGCTAAAGAAAGTAAACAGATAGTAGTAAGACTTCGGATATAAGGGTTAATATAGTGTGGTACCAGTGGCGGACAGGGCAATATGATATGTGCCTGAGTGATTATGAAGCAGTGTCAGGTGTAGCAGTATGAGATGCAGCAATGTGTGGTGTAGCAGTATGAGGTGTGCCAGTGTGATGATGCAGCAGTGTGAAGCGCACCCATGTGATAATGCAGCAGTGTGAGGTGCACCTGTGTGATAATGCAGCAGTGTGTGGTGTAGCAGTGTGAAGTGTACCGTGTGATAATACAGCAGTGTGTGGTGCAGTAGTGTGAGATGCTGCAGTGTGAGTTGTACCAGTGTGATAATGTAGAAGCGTGTGGTGAGGCAGGATTTGGTGTGGCTGTCTTCCCTTGCTCACAGACTTTACTGTGGTTCTGTATTTGGCCAGGGAGATATAAATTTCCTGTCACTCCATTCCTGGATTGGCATTGGGTAGCCTTATCCAGTTGGGGAAGAAGAGAGTTGGATTAATTATTAGTCTCTCTCCCTCTCTCTCTCTTTCTCTCTCTCTCTCTTTCTCTGGATAATATATATACCGGTGTATATATATATATATATATATATATATATATATATATATAAACAAAGTGTTTTCGCTCATATTCATGGATCTTAATTTATTATCCTCCCACTCCATCCCACTTCTATTTCCTCACTAATATTTATAAACGTAATCTTACCGTGTCAGGAACTGCTGTACTGAGGAACTGTTAACTACCTCTGCTAATAGCAGATCCCAGGAATTTCAAATCTTGTATGTGAAAAAATTTATTACTGCATCATGGGGAAATGCTTGAAGTTAAGCATCCACCTGTGGTTCCTCATTGTTTTGATATTTAAGCTGAGTACCTGCTGATAGACGATACCTTGAAGTCTATGAAGGATCAGAAAGCTTCAGTCAGATGTGCACACAAGTGCCTAACCTCTGACGAAAAGAGTCCCATTACTTCTAGCCTTCTCTGGTATGCCATCTGCCTGGTGGATGGGATCATCTTTGCAACCTGTTCCTGCATTTTCTTAAGTCTTGTGTTCTCCAGGATCACCAGGTAGAGCTGCACAGCATATTACGCATGTGGCCAAGCAAGGTAATTATATAGAAAGGACTTTCTGCTTATTTCAGTACCTAAAATGGTTTTTATATAACCAAGAGGCCTCTTTCCATCTACATCAATGCACCGGTTCCAAGACCATGGTATCACTGCTGATTAGTATACCAATGCCAGTTAGGACACCCTAAGCCTTTTTCTAAGTCGGTACTGCTGATTGCACTTCATAACAATTAGTTGGTCTTTGGATTTGCGTGACTCAGTGTACATGACACTGCATTTGCCCGCGTTGAAAAGCATTTCCGACCATTCTGATCAGAATGCTATCTTTTCGGGTAACGAAGCAACTCTTACTTGCTTCGAATCACCAGTAATTTTTGTAATTCAGCTGATAATGCCAACATCTATATCACCGAAATAAATGATAATTAATAATGGGCCAAGAAGTGAGCCCTGGGATAACTGATTTGTAAATGATGCCCTGACAGAGGTATCCCCACTGATTATTACTCTCCGGCGCTAATCATTCAGTCAGTTCTCCATCTATCCATTCAGTTCATCCTGAATTCCCAGTGTATGAGGTTATGAGGTTTTTCCACTACCCTTCGATGAGGTGCTTAATCAAACGCCTTCTGCAGTGGAAAAAAAAAAAAAAATGAAACGCCATGAATTCGGGCCCCGAGTTGTCGACGCAAAACATTGCTCTGTATGCCTTCTCCAAGCCTTGTGCACAGACTCGCCATACATCCTCCATATCCTTGTTGACCTAATCAGTTCATCGTCCCTTTGTACTGTAACAATGGCAAAAGTTTGGTCGAAATCCGTCAAGGGGTTCAGGATCGCGCTCGCAAGGATAAACTAAGTCGCTCCTATATGACCTTGATCTCCTACCCCTTGACCTTGCTGACCTAATCAGTTCATCGGGACTTTCATACTGTATCAATGAAGAAAGTTCGCTTGAAATCCATTGTAGAGGTCAGTAGATATCACTCCCACAAGGAAAAACTAAGTCGACCCCATACGACCCTGGCCTTTGATCCCTTGATCAAGCTGACCTAATTAGTTCATCATCTCATACTGCATCACCGACAAAATTTTGGTGGAAATCCGTGAATGGGTTCAGGAGATATTGTGCCCACAAGAGTTACAGACGCACACGATAAAGTAAGTCGACCCCATATGCCTCTGACCTTTGACCCCTTGACCTAGCTGACCTAAACAGTTCATCATCTCCCCATACTGCATCACTAACAAAAGTTTTGTGGAAATTCGTCGATTGCTTCGGAAGCACTCATTCATGCACACACGGACAGACCATTCACTTAATGCCTCCTCCAGGCTCCACCATAGGTGGGCGGAGGCATAATACTGCCAGCTGTCTTGCACTGGTCCTATGAGAGAGAGAGAGAGAGAGAGAGAGAGAGAGAGAGAGAGAGAGAGAGAGAATCAAACTGAAAGTATTTGCACCATTTTACCAAGGTCCAAAGAGTAACAAGTCTGCATTTCACCATGGTAACTAACCAGCTCAGCGTAAGGAGGCTCGTGATGCAGCATAACAGATGGCGGGGGGGATTACAGTGCATCTTGCCAACTAGCCATGCTCCAGTCACGTCCGTATGAATTACATCAGCCACCCTTTCATCCACACTGTAACCATACTAGCATCAAAGCTGGCTGAATATGCTTTCCATTGGTGTCTCAGGTATCAAAATCTGCCATTTACTCATGCTGATCATCCGTTTATTATTTTTACAAATGGTTGGGCATCCAATGACAAAATTTGTAAATAAGACTGTTTCCCTTCACTACCTTTTCTCTTCCTGTCATCCAGTCATGTCACAGCTTTCTGCCCACATAGAGATGAATTTGAAATACAAAACCTCATTATTTGCGCCTTGGTTTATATCATAAGACAAGATGCTGCATAGGCATATTACATTGGATACCTGCAGAAGATAGGCTTATAAATAGATACATACAGAAACAGGTGGACGGTAAAGGTGATATATATTCGAACACACAACTAGACAGATTTATAAATCGACGAAAATTATTTTAAATAAATTTGTTTAAATAAATTTATTTAAATAATTTATACAGGAAAACAAAAGACATGGATAGATAGATTGATAGCTAAAAGGATTATATATACAGACACACTCACTGACATACTATTATAGACGACTCTGTTCTTCGCCTAAACTATCTTCATTAGTGTTCCTCTGCTTTCTATCCATTCACCAATATTCTGAGTTACATGTCTAGCCCTATCCACACATAAATCGCTCCATCAACTCTCTTCCTCTTACTCATAGATAACCTGAATACTTTAGCCCTTTGCACTGATGAATCCTTCCCTACCTTTTCCAACCACTTTTAAGGAATTTAATAAAAAATAACGACAAAATTTATGACACCAGGGCCTTTGCATACCAGACCCGTGATTATTTCGAGATAGAAAAAATCTTGTTGCTTTTAATGCCCCCCAAATTCAATTCCTCCATCTCTCCGTTCGGCTGATTCATCATCATCATTATACCCTAGCCTTGAACAATACGAAGAACAGTCCTTCTCCAAGTAGCAGTATCCTTAGTGTCTGTTTTTCTTATGATCCATCTTGGAAAATTCTTATATCTTCTCATGAGGACAAAAATCATAGAGGTTAGGCGTTTTAAACTGATTCCATGCATTCTTGAAATACGGATTTCTTGCGTCTGTGTGGGGGGGGGAGCTCACCAAATTCAGCATTTTTTATCACGAAGGGAAAGGCTTTTCGTCTCATCAGTTCTTTTCTTCTGACCGAATTCCATGCAGCTTGTCTTTGCTTCAGTGTTGTCTCTCTCCCTCCCACCCCCCTTCCTTTCCTCACTTGCCTCTCTCTCTCTCTCTCTCTCTCTCTCTCTCTCTCTCTCTCTCTCTCTCCTACATCTAATCATGAGACAGTCATCATCAGAGAACTTGTCTTTATTAGTGAACAGACAATATTAACCAATCAGTGGTGACAAGATGAAAGAGGCTTACAGTTAGATTATTTGTTACATGAAGGAAAAGTTATTAATCCATCCGTAACTCAGGTAGGTGCTACGTATCATCTGAGTAGATATAGATCGTTTTGTTCGCTAGTGATGGACCCTGGGCTCCCGATCGATAATGCAGTTCAGTCGTCAGCGTGTGATTACCTATCTTCTGTCTATTTATCTATCTGACTTTGTACTGAGGTTTGGTTACAGAGGGTGAGGGAAAGAGGGCAGAAGGGGGTTGTGGTCTCCTCCCCCTTCTCCCCTCCCTCTCTCCTCATCCTTGGTAACCAAGCCTCAGTGTAAGGTACTGTATATAAGTTCGGGATTTTGACAGTGGTGGCTAGTATCTGAAGAAGTCTTTTAGTGGGCAAAATAAAGGCTCTTACCTCTAAATGGTTTATCCAATTCGTCAGGGATAATAGCCCTAATAATATAAACTTTGTTTAGTTTCTTTTAAAATGGCAAGTAATCGAGCTTTCAGCTTTGGGTTGTTTAGTTCTTATGCTAAATTATAATTTCACATGAACAGACTGACAAAGATAAAACCTCAGTACATAATTAGACAAAGAAGAATAGACAGATGAAGGGGCTGTCTTAACTGCCCTGAACTAAGCACAGATGGACAATACAAACACGGTATATATACAAAAGCCAGTTTATTTCACGTTTTAAAAAGTGTAAAAAAATACTTATTTACAGAACACAAACAACACAAACACAAGCAAACTTATACTACACTTTACACGCTAGGGAGCATTGTATGTCCTATCTATCCTACGTTGCTAATGAGGTGTACTAAAAAGATTGGGAAATACTAATGTAACGTGACACTTTATATACTGAGGTTAGCTAGCCGTGTATCCTGAACTGCTGCTTCAGTGTGCTACCAAAAGTACAGTTATACTAATCCGAATATAGAAAAAAAATGCACTGATGTTATTATATCCTACTGTACTATCAGCAATAATGAGCGACCTAAGCAGCATTTCCGTACAGTGATCTACCTTGCTATTCTGCATATTGAAGATAAAAAAAAAAAAAAAAAAAAAAAAAGCTCCAATTTGCTACCTTAAAACCTTCAGCCAGGGAATGTTTATTTTTTCTTCTTATTTATTTATTTATTTATTTTTTTTTACTTTGGCGTGGCTAACGACAGACGATTAAATTCATTCTGAGTTTAGTGTTTAGTCCCTTCACCTCGACAGGTTTCTCGTCAGATGCATATAATCTTCTAGGGTTGGCCAGAGTTAAACATAAAATAGGTGTTCGGCATTAAGTCGTCAGTGGAGAGTGTTGCCCATCTCATTATCGTCAATGGTCTCTCTCTAGCCAAATGAAATCGTTTGACGCTAGCCAGAACATAATACCCAGTTCCCCCTTGGGCTGAAGGGATTAAAGTACCATGATATACAGCTAAAATGTACTCCCAAAAATATTTATCATAATAATAATAATAATAATGAATAATAATAATAATAATAATAATAATAATAATAATGATAATGTAGTGCTACCTGACGTAATGAAGACGGAAAAGTAACCTAATATCTTAATATATCACCGTAATACAAAATATTCTAAGGAAGTTCGCAAATACCATTTACATCCACTAGACTACTCATTACTAATATTGCTCTGAGAAAGACGATGGGGTGGGCTGTATTAATTAAACTAACCATTACTTATTAACTTATGTAACAAGTGTTGTGAAATGTGGCTAGACGAAAAGGCGAGGAAAACCAAGAGTATAGCTTAGGTGTTTATCCTGACTTCAGATGTGGCAGGGCAGGATTTAAGCTGTGCGAGGTTGATGGAGACAGAGAGGAAAACCATTGACGAAATGGACAGAGAGACGAGAAAATAGAAGTGAGAGGATTGGACACGATGAATGAAAGATCTATGGTTAGGTGGAAGAGGGAAGAAGAGAGGTAGGCCCAGAAAGAGGAGTGAGAGTGGACTGGCATGAAATGAAGGATTACTTTGTGAAATGTACACGAGAACATAAATGTGGGAGTCCTCCAAGCACATCTTCCATACCAGTAAATGTTCCTGCTTTGTGGTTTATATTTTCTTACCAGTTATTTATGAAAGCTCTCCCTGTATCAGAATGGCTATAAGCTAAAGATAAATGAATAATAAAGCGTATTAAACAAAATAGTCGCTAAGTAAGAGATCCAGGAAAATAAATGTCGAGAATACCCGGTACTGCCCCAAGAACGAGATGGAAAGTACAGGGTGGGCATGGAATGCAGGAGTGGTTGACAAAATAAGTTGGAAAAGCAGAAAACGTAGCACGACATGGACACAGAGTTAAATAGATCAAAGGTAAGAAATTTGGTTGGTATGCAGTTAAGTATCAGAGGTGAGGGTAGGAACTGAATAAAATAGAATAGATGGGTTGTGACGGAGTGAAGCATCAGAAGCTAAATACTCGTATAGTGAAATAAGAGATTGAACAAGGGAAGAATGGAGCACCAGACGTGAAAACAGAGGCTAAATATATTAAAATAAGAGGTTTGGTTGAGATGGAATGAAGTACCAGAGGTGAGAGGAGAGAAGGTGTTGCGCAGGTTATGATTCCCGCGGGAGGTGGGTGAATATTCATCAGGGTTGCGTGAGATACATTCAGAGAGGCAGAAGGGTAAGAGAGGCCACATATTGTATGTATTTGGTACAGGTGTTAGGAATGGCCGTAGGAGGATGGAAATGTGAATGTGTGTGTATGTGTGTAAAGCGTCAGTGTTAGATATGTTAGTATCTTGTAATGACCAAAGACTTTACTAAACTAACAGATGATAGATCAACTGTAATATTAAACAGGTAGAAAGAAAGAGGAATAGATTAAAAACAAAACATCAAAACTGTAACTGCTAAATCTAACCAATGTTCTAGTGTAAAATAATACATATGGCAACTGGAGATAATTATGGCAATCAATAACCTGGTCACATCATAGCCTTAAACACGGCAACATGGCACAGAGACTAGCATCAAATATTGCCCAAATTCCGAGTGTCCAAATATTCGAACTGGCATTTTCCTGTTCCAACTACTGTATTCTTAAAAAGAAAAAAAAAAAATCTGTGGCAGTTTTCTACACCTTTTCTTCCTAACTTTGAAAAACTGCCCACATTGCAGATTTATTTACATCTATTCATTCGAAAGACTTTTTTTTTTTTTTTTTAGGTCTGTTCTCTAGCGATTCATCATCCTTTTTAACTTTTCACTCCATTTTTTGTATATCTTATCTCTAACAGATTTTTTTTTTTTTTTTTTCAAATGTTGAAACTATGAGTCGGCTAACCCACTCATCCACAGAACGTCAATTATATTATCATATATGTGGGCACAACGAAAAGGGCAAGTGCTTTCAGTCGGTGATAAGAAGATACCTCACAAATACTGAAGTAAAGTTCTTAAATGTTCGTAGAAATTGTCATTATCCGATTCTCGTTATCAGCAGTTGGGTGGGAATTATACACTCGGTATTTGGCACCGTGTACGCACAGACATCGTTCAAGTGAATAATGAAACCGATGATTATATTGAGTTAATCATAGCACTCCACACGCAGTAAGGTGTCTTAATTGATGTATATCCATGAACATAATAACAATATTAATCACCATCCTCATCCTCATCATCATCATCAACAACAACTGCAACCTTTTTCTCACAGTTATAAAGGTATGGGAATTATCATCGCCATCAGCATATTCTTTTATGCCGGAGAGATGAAGCATAGTATGATAAGCCTAATTATGTACTTGTTATTTCTTGCAATTTAGTTCTGTTGGTGATAATGCCAAGAGAAGATGCACAAACTCCACAGATAATAACACTGCCAAGTATGCTTATGTCACTGTGAGTCGTCGTCATACATGCAGTGGAGCCATGGTGGTGAGTGGTGATGCTATAGTGATGTGTGCAGTCCTGGTAAAGGGAAGGTGGGAGTGTGGCAGAGCTATAGCGGAGTTGTGAAGGTTGGTAGAGAGTGGTAGGGTGTAAGAGAATGTGGTGGAAGTGCGGTAGGGTGCACTGAAGGTGTGGTGGAGGTACTGAGGTGTGGTGGGGTGTGGAAGTTCAGGTGAGGAGCAACATGCCTTTTCCTTCCCCCTCCAGCAACAAGTGGAGTGGGTCTTGGAGAGGTAGGGGAGGAAGGTCGTAGAATACATCCAAGGGGTCGTCCAAAAAACAGGAGTCATCAGAGAGCAGGTCGTCCAGGTCAGTGGGTGAGTCTAGGGACGGGAGGCAGGGAGAGGCAGGCTGAGGCAGGAAGGGTGAAGCTGGGTGAGGTATGAATGGTGAGGCAGGGTGAGGGTCAGCATTGAGAACCTCACTGAGAGCCCTGATATAGTCCACAGCCAGGCGCAATGTTGTGATCTTGGTCATGATGGACGGCGTGCTTGCCGCCTCAACCTCCACAGTCTCGGGAAGCACCTGTCGCAGCGTATCGAAGGCCTTGTTTATCTCCTTCATGCGGTGTCGCTCCCTAGCATTGGCTGTCTTTCGTCGGTATTTTGACAGTGGCGCTGGTCGCGGCTTGGCCTTGGCTTGTCCTGGTGTCCTGGTCACCTCCTTCTGCAGCCGCTTCACCATCCTGCGAGGTCGCAACCCATATTTCTCTCCCTCCTGCCCTGCCCCTTCGTCTGTGTCTTCGCACCGCACCATCACGCAAGTTCACTCCCTACCCCAGTATCGACCCCACTATATCACTTCCTGAGGTCGAGTCACTTGGGTTATTTCATAGATCACCACTTACTGTACTATCGAAGTCACCAGCGTTAATATACAATTTCTTACTGCACTGTCATCTACGGTAATTCGTAGATCATTGCTTACTGTTCTGTTGTAGTCACAAAGAAGGGACTATCACAAGAGAATATTTAAGCATGCTCGTGTCACTCATAATGGAAAGGGAGTATAGAAAGGGCCAAGGATTCGCATGCCGGTGCCCTACCCCGCAGATGCAGGTGAGGAGAGTGTGGGGTGAAGGAATGTTGGTGTCCCGGATGCTGCTGGCAGGCTCACCTCGCTTCTCCTGCTTCCTCCTCCTTGGATGTAAATATGCTGCCAAATAAGGAAAATTCTTTCCTATTGCAAACTCCAGTGGCAGTTCCTCTGAAAAACCTCTCTCCCTCGTTCTGTCTGAACCCCACACAGGTATTAGAACAACAGGTATGAGGTTTGACTAGACGGTTTTTGCGGAATAGGAGCTGCACT
Source organism: Coenobita brevimanus (assembly GCF_032717465.1). Classification (NCBI taxonomy): domain Eukaryota; kingdom Metazoa; phylum Arthropoda; class Malacostraca; order Decapoda; family Coenobitidae; genus Coenobita; species Coenobita brevimanus. The sequence goes on from NC_137046.1 coordinate 9,137,628, forward strand.
GTGGCTAGAGAGCTCCAGCCCAAGAGACAGAGCGGCGTACACCCACTTCCTCCAGCCGCCTAGGTAAGACTGGACTGGTCCAGTGGGCGGTGTAGGCGCCTGAGCCTGGCCGGGAGGTGTGACATGCCCACGCCCGCGCCCGCACGCACACACACACACACACACACACACACACACACACACACACACACACACACACACACACACACACATTCATTCATTCATTCATTCATTCTCTCTCTCTCTCTCTCTCTCTCTCTCTCTCTCTCTCTCTCCAACACTGAATAAAGTCGTCTGGTAGTTCCAACAGTTAACATACAAGACACCATCGTAAAAAACTGTGGTGAAAGTAATGATGATGATGATGATGATACAAAAGAAACCAAACGGCTACAAACCTGTTGGGCTCATCGGAGCTCTGTTACAGGGAAGGGTAGTCGAAAGTATGATAAGCTAAAGACAGCGATAAAACAGCAGGAAGACTTAGAGGAAGGAACTGAAATGGTAGTAGTGGTGGTGGAAACTTTCTTAATGGAATGAGACTAGTTTCTCTTCATCATTTAGTCCTTCTTCCTTACGAGAGCCGTCCCATTCAATAAAATCGCTTGTCAGTAGTAATTTACCCCTTCTATCCACTGGCGCACTTGTATATTTCATTCTTGCTTGCTCCACACGATTTTTTTTTTTTTTTTTTTTTTACTAAGCTTAGGGCACACTTTTGGATCTAGAGGGGTTGACTGCAGCTTTCAGGAATAAGATGAGAAATGCTTGATCTAGCTTGAAGGAGATTAATCATACACGCCTTTATTGGGGACTTCATAAAGCTGAATAAAACCATGCATGAGAGAGAGAGAGAGAGGGGGGGAGAGAGAGAGAGGGAGAGAGAGAGAGAGAGAAAGGGCTGTCATCTAAATCCCATCGCTGGCTTCATATCACCTATTTCTTACCTATTTATTTTACATACTACACCATCACGTTCTCTTTTACGTTATATATATCACTTGAATATCGACATAATTTGCATCAGTCATATGAAAGAGCATATTGAGGCGTAATGCGCAGAATAATTTACCATGCAAGAGGAGTAACGAAGCCTGCAATGCCACGTTCAATGCGACTCTGAGGTGGGATACACAAAAGCAGTTACGATCAGTTCCCAGTCGTAACTCAGGTTCTGATTTGCACGAGGGACAAGGAGGCTGTCGAATCTTCCTCTGTCTCCTATTCTAACTCAGCTACGAGACGAAATGCAGGTTATAAATACTTTCTGCAGGAAGATCAGAGAAATGTGTAGAAAATCTTTCCATGTCGAGCTCTTCCTGTAAAAACATTAAGTTACTACAGAAATCGATCGTAAAGGTGTTTGAGAATCCCACCCCAGAGGTCCTGTTGCCTTATCTTTAGCAGGACAAGTGATATATTAAGTGTCACTCCTTAAGGGGGCTTCCGGCCAGCCCATATCCAGGAGTGGAGGACGACCGAGGTGACTATACTCTTTTCACTCTAACCTGGACTAAAACTGCTATCTCTTCATCACGAATCCTGAGCTGTGACACTAAAATATGAAACGAGTCACAAGGAAGTGCTATGAAATGAATGTATAGCCGTAGTATTTTCTTTTCTTGCAACTGAGCAACGTGAAATGAGCTGCAACAGAACGAAAATCTGTGTTGATATTAAGATACATGAACTACTGCATTATGAGATAGCTGTGATTCTCTGCACATTTTTCCTAACTCCCTCATCTAATATATTCTCATAAAATTAGTGCTTTATGTCTGATTATATGTTTCTCTGCTCTTTTAACTATGTTCCTTCTTCTCTGCTCTTTTCCTGTCTCCTTCTTTACTTTGTTGTCGCAGTATCTGCCTTACATTTAAGATTAAACTATTTTCTTTACTTTTAATACTTCCTTCCTCTACTGCATCCCCAAAGTAGTCATTCCCTGTGTCTTCTTATAGGTATATATGTCTTTACACCTTTCTTCGTGCCACCTCTTTGATCCTTCTCGCTTTTCTTTGTCTATGTCTGTGTCTCTTTAATCACTTTTACTTTAGCTATCATCGTTTAATTACTTGTACACAGTCGTTTGGAGGAATAATTGTACTATCAGTGGTATTAGACAAGGAGTTATAAGGGCGATTGTAAAATAGCAACAGTGTCGCATCTCCTAAAATCACATCACACACTGCCACACCACATACTGCTACACCGCCCAGTCACGCTACACACTGTCACAGCATCGACTGCCACACTTCCCACTGCCATATCTTGCATTGCCACACCTCAAACTGCCACATCTTACACTGCCACACGACACACTCCCACACCTTACATTCCCACAACATACACTGTCACACCGTACACCACACACACCACACACACTGCCACACTACTCATTGCAACATCACACACTACCACAACACGCACTGTCACACCACGCATTTCCCAACTATACACTACAACACCACTCACTGCAGCACCACACACTGCCACACCACACACTGCCACACCACACAATGCCGCATCACACATCGCATCACCAGTCATTCACACCCCACACTGCCACACCATATACAGCCACACTATACACTGCCAAACTTTATCTTGTCTCACTGCACACTGGCACGCCACACACTGTCACAACTTACACCGTCAAACCTCACACTACCACACCAAACACTGCCATAGCACTCTGTCATACCTCACACACCGCACACTTCACACTGTCATACCAAACATTGCCACATCACTATATGACACACCTCTCACTACCACATAAAACAGTTCCAGACCTCTCACTGCCACACCATATATGACACACCTCTCACTACCACATAAAACAGTTCCAGACCTCTCACTGCCACACCACACAGGCACACCGCACACTACCGCAGCACACACTGCCACATCACACACTCCCACGCCACACACTTCCTCACCACACACACTCACACACCACTCATTGCCACACCACACCATGCCACACCACACACTGCCACACCTCACACTACCACACTTCACACTACCACACCTCACAGTGCTACACCGCACACTGCCACACCACACACTGCAACACCTCACACTGCAACACCTCACACTGCCACACGACACACTGCCACACCTCACACTGCCACACGACACACTGCCACACCTCTGCCACACCACACACTACCACACCAAACACTGCCACACCTCACACTGCCACATCTCACACTGCAACACCACACCCTGCCATGCCATACAGAGCCACAGCACACACTGCCACACCTCACACTGCCATACTTCATGCAGCCATACTTCACACTACCGCACCACACACTGCCACACCTCACTGCCACACCACACACTTCCTCACCACACACACTCCCACACCACTCATTGCCACACCACACTCTGCCACACCACAAACTGCCACACCTCACTACCACACCTCACACTGCTACACCACACACTGCCACACCACACACTGCCACACCTCACACTGCCACACCTCACATTGCAACATCTCACACTGCCACACCTCACACTGCCACACCACACACTGCCACACCACACACTACCACACCAAACACTGCCACACCTCACACTGCCACATTTCACACTGAAACATCACACCCTGCCATGCCATACAGTGCCACAGCACACACTGCCACACCTCACACTGCCATACTTCACGCAGCCATACTTCACACTGTCACACCACACACTGCCACACCACACCCTGCCACACCACACACTGCCACACCACACCCTGCCACACCACACACTGCCACACCACACCCTGCCACACCACACCCTGCCACACCACACCCTGCCACACCACACACTGCCACACCACACACTGCCACACCACACACTGCCACACCTCACACTGCCATACCACACCCTGCCACACCACACACTGCCACACCTCACATTGCCACACCACACACTGCCACACCTCACACTACCACACCTCACACTGCCACACCACACACTGCCACACCTCATACTGACACATCTCACACTGCTGCACCACACCTTGCACATCACAGACTGCCACACCA
>NC_137046.1:9154176-9194176 GCF_032717465.1 Coenobita brevimanus
TCTCTCTCTCTCTCTCTCTCCCTCTCTACCTGTCCCTATATCTTTATCTGTCTATATGTCTGTTTGTCTATCTGTCTGTGTCCATCCATCTTTATTTCTGTTTATATCTACATTCTCTCTCTCTCTCTCTCTCTCTCTCTCTCTCTCTCTCTCTCTCTCTCTCTCTCTCTCTCTCTCTCTCTCTCTCTCTCTCTCTCAGGCTTCCCACATTTACGACACCTGTTCTCCCATTTGCGATACGGTTCCTGCCATTTACGACAGGGCTTTTACCATTTACTATACTCCAGTCTCCACGCGGCTCCTACATCGTAAATCTGCACACGGACTGATAGAGAAGTGACCAGAGTTGCATTGTTTACCTCGCAGGCCTTGATAAGGAACTGGGAGTTATTTCTAGCTGGGGGTCTCGTTACAAGGGGCTTTGAAGACTCCGTAACGCGTTTTCCTTAACGATTCAGTCTGCATATTACACCTCAGTATTAAGCTGTTACTGTGGAACGTTACATCAACATGAAATCGCTATATAGACATACAAGCAAATGCCATCGTGCTATATGCAAAAAACATATCGCTAAATAAGAGGTATTGTGAAGCCTACCACGTCCCTTAAGATACCGGCCTTGGTGTTAAAAGACTTGTGTTTTTACTGAGGGATCTTGAAGGGAGGTGGAGTCCCAGCACCTTTCCTCAGTTCTTAAATCCATAGAGTTTTTCTGCCTTCTTAACTCTTGTGTAATCGATAAATCCCTGTTCACCAGCAATACATGAGGTGACCTTAACGTGACTCTATTGGTATGGTTTTGCTTGTCGTTCTAGGGGGAAACATGTCTAAGAAATACCGATTGACTTGTAACCCTCATGCAAACTAGAATCAAGAGTCTAAGCTTCTTCTTCTTCGCCCTCTTCTTCTTAAGGAAAAGCCTGATTTTCCCCTTCACTAAGTCAGTACCGCTCAATTTACATCGTCCAACTCAACAGGGTGAACTTCCCCTGCTTTCCTCCACCACTCATCACCATCCAAGCAAGTCCCGTGCATTTCATTTGTCAGTCTTTTATTCTTTCCTTATCTTGACACCTTACACTGAAGGACATACGTTTCGTGTTATTAAATCTACCTCCGGAGAAGTTTAGACAGGTTTAGGGGGTTTATTTGAAATGGAAGGATTTATATATAGCCTTCAATCCTGATTTGTATTTTTCGTGTTATGAACTCTTCCTCTAGACAAGTCTACTGAGGTTTAGAGAGTTTAAGATGGAGGCATTAGTTACATTCTTCAGTTACCCATCCACTATAACCAGTCTACCTAAAGCTGAATAAAATCATCTGGAGATACCACGAACAAATCAACAAAACACTTCGACAGACTGAAGGGGTTAGAATGTCCATCTTCACAGGGTGTACTTCCCCTGCCTTACTGCACCATCTCAGATAATTATGGTGTTGCTGTGAATGTGCTGGAAAATGTTAGGAGGAGTACATTTTGATGGTTTTGTCATATGGAGTGAATGGAACATTATGAGATTTTACTAGATGAGTGTATATAATTGACGTGTATGTGTGTAAGAGAGAGAGAGAGAGAGAGAGAGAGAGAGAGAGAGAGAGAGAGAGAGAGAGAGAGAGAGAAGGATAGATGCCTGCGTGAAATAATGACGAATGTGTGTGTGTGTGTGTGCGCTGAGACAAAGTTTGCCTCAGGTAGTGGAGAGATCAGGTCCTGCAGTGAACCAATCTACACCTGACCATGAGGCAATGATAATAAAATAAGAAAGCATAAATAGACGTAGTTCGTTCGTTTGATGATTTCTTCCACCTATAGTGGAGGCCTGGCCATACATTAGCCCGGTCAGTTGTTGTTGTTGAAAGATTCCCTGCACATATAGTGCAGGCCGGGCCATACATTAGCCCGGTCAGTGGCGTATGGGCTGATTAAAAAACAGTAAGTGGGGAGGACAGGACCTGAGGATTGCCCAGCACACACGTCCTGTCTCCTGACTGGCTTTGTGGTGTGTGTGCCCGGTCAGTGCCTTGCGCTTTATAAAATGCAGGACGACTGAAAAGCTCTTGGTGAAATGGGGACTATGGCATGGTTAAGCTATCGAGAAAAAAGTATACTGTTTATGTCCCCGCTTTGACATAGAGCGGTCTGCAAGGTCATAAACGATTATTATATGTTTTCTCTTCTCATTCTTGTCATCTTCTTTTCTCTCTCCACTCAGTCAACGCACTTTCCCTTCTTCTACCTCTTTCTTCTTCACAGCCACAATCTCTCTCTCTCTCTCTCTCTCTCTCTCTCTCTCACACACACACACACACACACACACACTGCAGAAAACCTTAACCCTTTGAACCTGACGTCTTTTAATTAGTATTCTCGACTTCAGAAAATAACATTAAAAAAAGCACAAAATGACTCTCATACTGAATGGTTTAATGAAGACTGTATCTAATTTAACCGGCCCCCAAATTCTGTCCTACAGCTAAGAAAATAGTCTCGGGGCATTCCTAACAAAATACATATCATTTCATCGAAGGGGCTGAAAGAGGTAAAAAAATGTACTGAAAAGGAAGCAGTGAGAAGGATTGAAAAAAAAAAGTGAGAAGGGAGAGAAGAACAAAATAGATGACAGAGCATTAATGAAGAAAAGAAAGAAATGGGTAAGAGGAAAGGAAGGAAAGAAGAGCGTTGTTGGGAGAGGAGGACGAGGGAATGAGCCTAATGAGAGAGGAGGAAGGGAAGAAACTAGAGCAGTCAAGGCCTAAAAGGGGACTAGGATGACATTTAGCAATCCACTTGAATTTCAGTTCATATTTAGAAACAATATTTTGATAAAAATAAAACTTCTTATCTTAAGACTATTTGTGAATATAGCTCGTCCCAGGGAATCGCCACTGGGACTTCTAAGAAGACACCTGAAACTGTCCCGGGGACCACTGAAGGGCTGCAGAGCGCTTATTTCAAACTGATTACCATTATGTCAGGAACTCAGTGACACTGGTTTCTCTGGGTCAGTCCCAGTCAGATGGACAACCTTGAATGGGTTGGGTCCCCAACAGGTGACTGGAAGGTTTTTGATAGAGTACTGCCGTCAAGGGATGTAGTCTGGACGCAGGGGCCTCAGTCCCCTCTGCCTCTAAGGAAGACATGCGGGATTTGCTGACGGTTCTTGGTGGTGTAATGTGCCAGTCCCAGCGGTGATGTGCCTTGCGCGCATTGTTTCCAATCTATAGGAGATGACTGGAGATTTTTTTTTGGGGGGGAGGGGAGGAGGTGGCAATCAAGTAGCGGCAGATAAGAGTTCTGTACAAAGAGATGCAAATTCGATCACTGCCTAAGGCAAGGCTGGATATGCCACCACTGCCTCCTCTTAATGGGGGGTACGCCGGACGGGGGGGGGGGGAGTCAATGTGTATTGTACCTGAAGACACAGCATAGACAAAATTTGCATCAGTAAAATACGAGAGAATATTAACAACTTCGCTACAATTTCGCTGCATCACCTATGCTCTGTCTCAAGACGATTATCCTCAGCTAAGTAAATACTGTCTGAACTGGAGGGGTTGGAAACACTTCATTACCCTCGTCACTAACTGAGGGTTTTCTGTGAGGTTTTCCTGTGTTGAATAAAGTCTTGATTGTAGTGAGAATAAAATATATCATTACAATAATTATAATGACGATGCTACCACTACTACTACTACTACTACCACTACTACTACTACTAATTATTATTATTATTATTATTATTATTATTATTATTTTATTATCATTACTACTACTGTTATTACTACTACTACTACAAAAACAACTACTTCTACCACTACTACTACTAGTATTATTATTACCATTATTATTATTACCATTATTATTATTTTTATTATTATTATTATGATGATGATGATGATGATGATGATGATTATTATTTAGGCTAAGAGTTAGCATAAGAGTATTAGTGTTTATAACGTCCCTTTAACATGTCATATTTAATATAATATATAACTGACCTCGGGCTGAAAAGGTTAAGAATTAATATGAAAAATAAACTAACGAGGCAAACCTATTACCAAATCTCTTTCCCAACTTTGTAATTTATTTTTTCTTCCAGTAGTTCGTTCACCTTAACTTGGCCCAGATTTTCGTCCTTTTGCAGCTTATATCACCTAGTTCAGTGGCAGAAAAAGACAATACTGTGGCTCTATATCATTTCTGTAGCACTTCTTCGTGACTAGCATCATATTCCTGTGTTTATGTATTGTTATACCTCAGCATTCAAGATGGGGAGATGGCAATTTTAGGCCAAAGTAAAGTGGACAGAACATTGCCGTGAACCTGTATCCTCGTTGGTTGAGGAAGCTCCCTGATACCTCTTCCTTAGCGATTTAGTTTGCACATTTCACACTCTCTTGTATGGGAGGCAAAAATAACACTGTCTACCTATCTATTGCCAGATGCCTTAATCGCGTTAGGGGTGGCCACAAACAAATGGCCTCCATGTCCTTGTCCCCCGCCATAACACACAATGGATTATCAGTGAGCTGTACACAAAATAAACTGTTATGGAAAAGATGTTAGGGAGTTCCATATCCAACGAGAACGAGGGCCATGGAGTTTACATCACTAACACTGAAGTGGACAATAGGATATAGAATAAATCACTACGGAAGTGGTGTTACGGGGTCTCCTAAGCCAGTGACAATATGATCTGTTCTTATAGTACTTTAAATAATGCTCTCAGGCTCCTATGACCCATTTTCAGATGAATCGTTGACGTATACTGGATGAGAGTGCAATAGTTGTCCTTAATATGAGTGGTTAATAATGATGATAATAATAATAAATAATAGTAGTAGTAGTAGTAATAATAATAATAATAATAATAATAAATGATAAAGTTAATAATAATAATAATCATCACCATCACCATCATCATCATCATAATCATCCGGACGTCCTTTCCCACCCTAGTGCAGGGTGAGGGTTAGCAATGTCCAGACAGCCCAAATTTGCCCAGTCCAATGGGCCACGCTTCCATTCACTGATCATTCAAGCCCCCGGAATCCTGGCTCCTTTGGATACGCCAAAAGCATTCACCACGTTCTGTAGCTTCACATAAACGTATCCGACTGAGTACCAAATCCCTGATCATGCCCTAATCCTCACAATATTCATCCGGCCAACTCGATTTCTTGTCAGTTCCCTAGCCTCACCGACTTGCAAACCTCTCTTCCTCACACACTCATCCACCACATCTCTCCACATTCTCCTTGGCCTGCCTGGCCTCCTCCCTTCTTCAGATTTGCTCAGATATACCTTTTTCACCACTCTGTTGATATCCATTCTCTCCACATGACCATACCATCTCAGTACACTCACTTCGATTCTGGTGTCCACCAACTTCCTCATTACACATCTTTAACTAATCACATTATTTCGTATCCTAAGCACCCTCTGTACTCCACATACATTCCTCAGCAGTCCCATCTCCACTGCTCGTACTCTTGACTTTTCATTTTCATGCCACACCATAGTCTCACATTCATATGTTAAAGCTGGCACTAACACTCCTTCACGTAAGCCTCGCGCAGCAGCAACACTCAAGCCTCTGTTTCTTATCAGGGCCTTCACTGCACCAGCTACCTTTCTTCCTTGCTTCACTTTACCTTCAACTTCTTTTGCACATTTCCCTCTCTTTTCTATCACTGTACCCAGGTACTTGGACTCTCTCACCAATTCCAGTCTCTCTCCATTCACTGACATCGCACTGGGAGTCACCTTCTCTTTCAATATCCATCACTTTACTCTTTTCTGCATTTACTCTCAAGGCACGACGCTCACATACATCAACAAAACTCTGCACTAGCCTACCAAGTTCTTGTCCGGTACTTGCAAGCAGTACTGTATCATCAGCATACAGTAAATTTCAGATATTCCATCCATCACCATTCATAACCAAAGCCATCCCTTTCTCCATTACTCGTGCTTTTACTTCTCTCATCACCCCATCCATATCTACATTGAACAACCTTGGGGACATCACACAACCTTGTCGCACGCCCACACCGATTGTGAACCTTTCACTTAGATGCCCATTAACCCTTACACACGCCTCACTACCCTCACAAAAACTCTTGACGGCACCTAGCAGCTTACCATCTACACCGTACATGTGCAACACTTTCCACAATCCCTCTCTGTCCACTTTGTCGTAAGCTTCTTCCAGATCCATGAATGCAGTAAATACCTTATGGTCCCTCTCATAAGCTTTCCCCACTATCTGTCTCACTGCAAATATTTAATCCACACATCCTCTGCCACTTCTAAAGTCACCCTGTTCATCACTCACTAGGACTTCTGATATCTCTCTTACTTTCTCTATAATAATTCTTCCATATACCTTCCCTACCACACTCAATAAACTTATGTCACGATAATTCTTGCACTCATTTCGCTCACCTTTATTTTTGTACAGGGGTACAATTACAGCCTTTCTTCACTCTGCAGGCACAGTTTCACTCATCCATGCCTTCTTACATATCTCCAACAAACACTTTATTCCACTCTCTCCACTACACTTGAGCATCTCTGCATACACTTCATCAACCCCTGCTGTTTTGCCATTTTTCAGCCGCTTCACAGCACTCTTCACCTGTGCGAGTGACACGTCTCCTGGTACTGCATTCCTTCTCTGCACACCCCCAAAACCAATCATGTTTACAGCTGCTCTGCTCTCTCTGTTCTCATTCATCAGGCTTTCAAAATATTCTTTTCATCTGGTCCTTACTTCATCCCCATGGGTTAATAATCTACCACTTACATCCTTCACACCATCACATATCTTTCCGCTTTCATTTCTATATTTTCGCACCTCTTTCCATAATAACTTCCTAGTTTCAGAGTAGTTCGCATTCATTTTCCTTCCTAGATCATCATTTACCTCCTTCACTAGTCTCTTTACGCGCTTCTTGCTCTTAATATATTCAGTTCTTATTTCACCTGAACCCCTGTCCTGTAACCACTTCAGCCACTTCTTCCTCTTTTCCTCCACCACTTTTTTAACCTCATCACCCCACCATGCCGTACCTTTCTTCTTTGTTGTTACTCATGCCACACCACACACCACTTTAGCATTCTAACTAAGCAATCCCTATATGCATTCCACAGGCTGTCCAGATCCATTTCATTCCAATTCACTGATTCTAACTCCTCCATTTTCGTCCTGTAATCATCTGCCATTTCTTTGATCCTCAGCTTCTCAACTTTCAGTCTTTCACCCTGACTGCTCCTCTCTCTCCTGATCCACCTCACTCCTCTCAGTTTGATCTTGCATACCACAGTCATATGATAATAATAATAATAATAATAATAATAATAATAATAATAACAATAATAATAATGATAATAAAGTAGTAGTAGTAATAGTAGTAATAGTTGTAATAACATCAAGAACAATATAAAAATATCAATAATAAGATGTTTAATATAACAATAACAATGAAAATAATGATAAAGAATAATATTAATAATGTTAATATTAATAATAATAATATCAATATTAATAATAATAAAAATAATAATAATAATAATAAATAATAATAATATAATATAATGGCGTCAGCTAAATTAAACACTATAGACGACGCGACAAAGAGAATTTTATTTTCGACACAGCATCAGTAACACACAAGACGATAATTATTAAGGAGTAAAAATAAATCGCATGGGAGGAGGTGTTACGAGACCTGCCAAGGGAACGAGAAAACGTCCCGTAAACATGTCAAGCGTGGCTACCTTCCTGTGTGGCCTGTGTGGTCTGTGTAACCTTATCCCTGCCTCTCGTTCCTGGCTTTTAATAAGACGCTTCTGGCGAGCCATAGTGAGGTGCCTTATTGGAGAGGAACGTGGGGGATTTCTCTCTCTCTCTCTCTCTCTCTCTCACACACACACACACACACACACACACACACACACACACACACACACACACACACACACACACACACACACACGATTTTTCTACTATCCAGGCATCAATTTTTGTTTTCCTTTTGTTACATCTCTCATTAGATAGATAGATAGGTAGATAATTAGATAGAGAGATAGATATAGACAGATTGATTGACAGATAGACAGATAGGCAGATGGACAGACAGACAGAGAGATAAACAGGGAGAATTTCTGTAAGTTAAATACAGTAATTCGTCGTGAGCTGGAGTAAAAGGTATGGCCCTATTATCTCACCTAAGCACAAATTTTATTCATTATTTATTTATTTATTTTCTTATTTATACTGGTAGTAAATCTTGCGTAGTAAATTTCCGTAACTTCTGTCGAAAGAAAATAATATATAGATAATTCTCAACATAGGGTTTATAAGGATTCCGTGTCATTCTGGTCTTATCATCTAACTGATAAATTGCTTACAGGGTTCCATCTCTCTCTCTCTCTCTCTCTCTCTCTCTCTCTCTCTCACACACACACACACACACACACACACACACACACACACACACACACACACAATGCTTCAACAAAATTCATCCAAGGTTGCACATGTTGCGTTACTTTTGTGAAAGAATGTATGTATGTATGTATGTATGTATTTCTCTCTCTCTCTCTCTCTCTCTCTCGTACATAGATGACCTGGCTGCTACAGAGAAAATATTGTGCTGGCTGGAATTATAGGAACTTAGTAGACTGATCACAATACCTTTTTTTTTTTTTTTACTCTTGCTTGACCTAAAATTACCGTCTCTCCATCTTAAATGCCGAGTTGTATCAAAAGATTATTACTAGAAGATGATGCTAGTCACGAAGAAGTACTGTGAAAAGGATGTAGTGCTGTAATATTTTTTTCTGCCACTGAACTACATGAAATGAGCCACGAAAAGACGAAAATTCTTGGTGAAATTAGTGTAAACGAATTAGAGTGGGGTAATCCATGCATCTGTGTTGGGTTTTCTCAAATTTCTATCTATCTATCTATTGCCAGACACCTCAATCCCTTTTGGGGTGGCCACAAACAAATCGTCTCCACGTCGTCCGGTCCCCCGCCATTTCACTGCCCTGCTCCCAACTCACACCCCTCTCTCTCATTACCTCTCTACCCCATCCCTCCATCTCATCCTTGGCCTCCCCCTCCCTCTTCCCCCCTCCACCTCACTCACATACACTATCTTCGTCAGTCTTTCACCTTCCATCCTCTCCACATGGCCAGACCACCTCAGTGTGTTCCTCATAACACTTCCTATCACATCCACATCCACACCACAACGCTCCTTTATATCCTCATTCGTCAGCCTGTCTCTCCATGTGACTCCACAGGCTCCTCTTAAATAACTCATTTCCACTGCTCTCACTCTTGACTTGTGTCCTTCCAACAATGTCCAAGCTTCACTTCCATATGTTAAAGTTGGTATCACAATACTGTCATATAGTAACTTTTTCACTTCCATGCTCACTTCCCTCTTTCTTATCACTGCTTTCAAAGAACCAGCAACCTTTCCTCCCTGCTGTACCCTTTCAAGCACTTCACCCTCCAAACCTCCATCCTTACTCATCACACTACCCAAGTACTTAAACGTACTCACATTTTCCAATTCCTCACCATCCAACCTCGCTGTACATTCACTGACTTTACCTCTCTCAAAGACCATCACTTTATTCTTCCCTACATTCACCTTTAGATTCCGTTTCTTGCACACTCTCCCAAACTCATCCACCATGCCTTGCAGCTCCCCTTCGTCTTCACTTAACAACACAGTATCATCTGCAAACAACAGTACAGGGAGCTTCCAAACACTATCCTCTCTCACCAGGGCCACTCCAACATCCACTACCCTACCTTGTACCTCTTTTATTACCCCATCCATGAACAGATTGAACAACCATGGAGACATGACACATCCCTGTTTCAACCCAACCTCCAAAGAGAAAAATTCACTTAGTTCACCATCCACACGCACTGCAGCCTTCGCACCATCGTACATACTCTTCACAGCATTCAACAACTTCCCATCTACTCCATATATTCTTAACACTTTCCACAATCCTAGTCTATCCACCCTGTCATATGCTTTCTCCAAATCCATGAAAGCCGCATACAACTTCTTTCCCTTCTCTAGAAACTTTTCCACTAAAGATCTGAGAATGAATATCTGATCTACACAACCTCTTCCCTTCCTAAAGCCTCCCTGTTCTTCTCCAACTAATTCCTCTGTTCTTTCTCTAACTCTGTCAGTAAGTATCCTACCATACACTTTTCCTATTATACTAAGAAGACAGATGCCCCTATGATTACCACACACTTCTTTTTCCCCTTTTCCTTTGTACATGGGAATAATTATACCTGACTTCCAATCCTCCGGGACTCTACCTTCCTCCCAGGCCAATCTGCACATCTTCCACATCCATTCTACTACTATCTCTCCCCCATGCTTCAGCATTTCACCACACACTCCATCAATTCCTGGGGCTTTCCCCATTTTGACTTTCTTCATTGCTTCCACAACTTCTATCCTACTGATTTCTTCCTGTCTTCTCACCTCCCTCCTTCTCCCAGCCATTCCCCAGTCACTTATACTCGCATTACTTCCATCCTGTATGTTCAACAATTCCTTAAAGTGTTCTCTCCATCTGCTCACTTTTTCTCCCTTCTCCACTAGTAATCTACCATTTTTATCTTTCACTCCCCTGCTAACCTCACTTCCACCCTGTCTTACTCTCTTCACCTCTTTCCAGAACAAATTTGTTACTAGTATTTATTGTTATTACACTCATGAGGGTAACTCGGCTGGTGTATTGTTCTGCTGTGCGTATGTGTGTGTGTGTGTGAACTTTGGGCATTATGTGGTTCCTCATTCTCCAAGCCTCTTAAGGAACAAGAGTGCTAAATATTCTGCAAAAATCGTGACATGCGTGGAACGATTTTTGCAATTACCTGTTGTGATTGTTGCATAAGCGAAATTAAGACGGATGAAGCTGTGACGAGTTGCAACCTAAAACTTACCAATAAAAAAAGTCAACTGTTATTTTTGTCCTATTTAACATCAGCATAGGAATATCAAAAAACCAAAAGCAGAGATAAACACCGATAAGGACCAACTGATAAACTTGATAACAATCTTGCCACCAGCCTGTTGTCACTCACAATTTGATATGCAGGATGAAAGGGAGATGTGCATGGGAATTTTTACACTATTATCCCTGTCGTTCCTGCAGAAATAAACATGAAACTAATACAAGTTTTCCCCTCGTAACTAGTATTTATGTTTCCAGGAAGAACGATGGATGTGGCTAGAATAAGCTCTCTCTTTTCCTTGTCTTTCCTGTATGTGAGAGATACAAGGCCCCTTATACTCTTATCAGGCTCACCTACACTCCCTCATGTCATCCCACGCCGCCCTCCATCGCATACGGAATCTCCTTATCAGCTTCTGTCGTGGTGTTATCATATATTCATAATTTTCTCTTTGCATTGTCTCTCTCTGTTACATTCTTGACTTACATGACTCTGTCTGTCTGTCTGTCTGTCTCTGTCTCTGTCTGTCTCTGTCTGTCTGTCTGTCTGTCTGTCTGTCTCTCTCTCTCTCTCTCTCTCTCCGTATAATATGAACATTAATAAGCATTCCCGCTTCTTCCATTCCCTTATCATTTGGCTGATAAATTGCCTATTTGACTCCATCTCTCTCTCTCTCTCTCTCTCTCTCTCTCTCTCTCTCTCTCTCTCTCTCTCTCTCTCTCTCTCTCTCTCTCTCTCTCTCTCTCTCTCTCTCATGCAAGCAGGAGTGTTTTTAAGAATATTCAGTTGATACATAGACCACACCGTCCTCACGACCACAAAGAGTAGGTCCGGCGTTAACACTGTTAGTTACGCGTGCCTTAGTTCCATATGCGTAAGAAAAGAGAGAGAGAGAGAGAGAGAGAGAGAGAGAGAGAGAGAGAGAGAGAGAAAGGTGTCAGACAAGGCACGGTAAACGGGTCAAATCCTTCACCTCTTTGCCACTAAAGAGGTTCCAGTATTTACAGACATCTCCCTCCACCCTTATTTATTCATCCCAGCCACACAAACACAAACTCGAAAATAAAGTACAAAATATATACAAACCTTCATACCTCCACTTGGTCTACCTTTGCTCCATTTTGTTCTGTAAAATAAAAAAATAATAATAATAAACCCAGAAAAATCCTCCATAATTCCGTCTCGCAAGAACTTGAGACGAAATGGCGAGCCTCATTTTAAATCAATTTTTTTCGGGTGCTCCAGGACGGAAAATATGACCAACTCGTGCGTATTATAAACAGATAAATTTTCGTAATAAGTGTTTGCATAGAATTTGATGATGGTGATGTGGGGAGACAGAACAGTGTTTTGTTTGTGGCGTAGCGAATGCGAAATATGTAAATAATGCACTTTTTGCCGGGATGGAGGGTTCGGCGCGCACTCCGTCTTTCGGCTGACGTAGAGGCTGGTGGATATTTATAACATTTCGGGCGGGTCGCTTCGTTTTATCTCGGGGTTTTGTCCTTTTCCACGTTTCTGGTTACAAATTTATTCGCAGGCGTTTTAAATTTCCCTCCCACAAAAGCTTAAAACAATTCCTATGTTACCAAAGTAGAGTCAGTCCGAGAAATTCGACGCAAAAACGTCGGGAAACAGAACTGACATTTTCACTACGTCTTTTAGAAAGCAGACATTTGCTTTAGAAATGCGCATAGTAATATCAGCGGTAACCCGAGTACATTATTTTCCCCTTTTTAAAACTACAAAACATTTATTTTCTAAGCAGCCTGGTAGAGAAGGAAAAAACTAAGTATATATATATATATATATATATATATATATATATATATATATATATATATGTGTGTGTGTGTGTGTGTGTGTGTGTGTGTGTGTGTTTCGTTCGAAATTCATGTGTACTGAAAGTAATCGCGTGGATATATATATATATATATATATATATATATATATATATATATATATATATATATATATATATATATATATATATATAAAGAGACTAAATATAGGACACATTCGGTGTGAAAGGAGGAATTTTTTATCGCAATAATTTAGCTTACAATTAGAGAGGAAGAAGAAGAAAATAAAGTGTGAGAAACCGAAAATCTGACAAGCCGAGAATCTGGCAAGAGATGTAACTAGCATATTTTTCACCTATTATATTTTACAGATGCTGTAATTTTGATATTTGTGTTTAAATGATTATATATTTAGTTTGATGGTTTAGATTAGAGAGAGAGAGAGAGAGAGAGAGAGAGAGAGAGAGAGAGAGAGAGAGAGAGAGAGAGAGAGAGAGACTGTCTAACTGAAACTTGAACTATTCTATCAACGAATTGCCAACTACTTCTGCTGGTAACTGATTCCAAGCATTACTGATCTTTTATGTGAAGAAATATCCTTACTCATAATGCTGGACACTCTATAAGTTATCCCACTATTTGTGGTTCCTCGCTATGTTTGTACTTAGCTATAACACGTGCTGGCAGTCGATGCTTTGAAACCATTATAGATTTTGAAAACCTCAATCATCTCTCCATGCAAACATCTCACCTCTGAGAGGAGAAGTGTCTGCAGCCTCCTCAGGTATCCCATGTGCTTGATATATGGTTTCAGTTTGGTATCACGGTTTCTGAACTCTTTCAAGCCTTGTGATATCATTCCTTAGGGTTGGCGACCAGATTTGCACAGCATATTCCAGATGTGGCTGTACAGGGAAATTGTGCATAGAGAGGGGTATCTCCTTATTTCTCTGTTTAAATTTCTTTCTATAAACTAGAAGGATGTGCTTTTCTCTTATTTCAGTGCATTTTTTGGAGAACTTGAGGTCACTTCAATTAGTAAACTTGCAGTTAACTCCGTGTCAACACTGCTGATGGTTGCCCCTAAACAAAGTGTTGCTGGTTCTTTATTTTGCAGCACCAGTGGGTATCACCATGGACTTATCCAAGCTGAATGGCTTTTACCACAGTTTAGACCACTCTCTTACCTCAGAAAAGTCCCTGCGTAATTCGTTTATCTTCTCGATTAACGTAGCATTACCTCCTAACTTTGTTTCGCCTGTAGTTATTAATGTAGTAGAGCTAACGATGTCCGCGTCTATACGGCTCATGCAAATGGTAAATAGTAAGGGACCTAAAACGAATCCCTAGGGCACGTCAATTACAGTTGATGGCCAGCCGGCGGTTTTCCTACTGAATGATGCTTCCAGGTGCAAGTCGGAGATAATGTTCAGTTCATCCAATTACTTATCCCTTCATCCACGGTGTATGAGTTTTTGCCATCAGCCGGATCGAGAGAGAGACGAGACGAGACGAAGAGACACACCAAACAGCTGAGGTCGACAAACCGTGCAAATAAACCAGCCCAGCGAGATATATTGACACCGCAGGTCAGACTGAGCCTGCGACACATAAAACCACCCTAATTGTCCCTTACCCTAAGGTCCAATATACCTAGACTCCATTTTGACCAACACTAGAGCCCAGATATATAAACGTTCTTGAGGGTAAAGTCGAATGTTTATTTCTTATAATTTTCCATGACCATCTTACCAATAATAATAATAATAGTAATGATAATAATAAAAATAATAGTCATAATAACGATAATAATAATAACAACAACAACAATAATATATAATCATCATCATCATCATCATCATCATCATAATCGTGCGGAGTTAGCTGGAAATGACCAGAATGGTTCCAGTCATGAAAAGGTTCATTGATATAGATAACAAACACTTAGCGATGAAACCAGAGAGAGAGAGAGAGAGAGAGAGAGAGAGAGAGGGAGGGAGAATTATCAATACTTTCATATGGCAACTCTCTAAGATCCTTTATAAATCCGGCATCCGAAACCGAAACCCCCAACTGCGCGTAGCCGAGAGACGAATCATTAGTTTCTATTGTTGTCGTTAGAGGGTCCACGGTCGGTATGTAGGACTCCAGATTTCATCCATTGTACCTTGGCGTAGATTTTCTTCCTTTTGCAGTTTATTTCCCGTATCTCAGAGGCAGAGAAAGACAGTACTATGACCCTGCGGCCTTTTTATAGCACTTCTTTGTGATTACACTTCTTTTACTCTGTCTTGGTCCAAAATTGCCATCTCTGTCTTCAGTGCTGGGTTGTATCGATAGATTAACACAAAAATACTCGTTTGATGCCAGCCACAAGAAAGGTGCTATGGAAATTATGAAAAGCCGTTGCACTGTTTTTTTTTTTTTTTTTTTTTTTTTTTTTCCACCGCTGAACAGAGTGAAGTAAGCTGTGAAGGGACGAAAACTTGGGCCAAATTATAGTGAAAAGACTATAGCACCATATTTAAGTGTATTCTGGCGTTCATTTCTTATTACACGCCAGCATTCAGGAGGGAAAGATGGCAGTTTTAGGTAATCCAGGCAATGTTGGCAGGAGTGGTGGCGGGTGGAGTGTAAGGGCCTGCTTATGATGAAGTCGGATTTCAACACAGGCATCCAACATACCTACTCCAGGTTACACAGGTTTTGTAGCATAGGAGACTCCACTGTTACCTGGACCGAGATATACAAATGAACTCATGATCAGTTCCCTGTCGTAACTTTAGTTTTGAATTTCAGAAAGGACAAGGAGGCTATCAAATCTTCCTCCGTCTCACGTTCTAACTTCATAAATAAATCATTGTTGACAGACGAAATTTACCGCGGGATATGGTTGTTTTCTGCAGGAACGTCGGGGAAAGGAAATAAAAACCTTCCCAAGTCTAGTTCTTCCTTTAAAAAACATATCCAAGTTACGGCAGAGAATCAATGTGTAATGTGACTATCGCCCCCCCTCCCCTCCTTTTTTCTGGCACTAAAAAACGAAATGGCCAAAACATAACACAATAAAACACTGTTCTCTTTTACCTTTTGCCAAGACGACTGGAGAATTTGCTTCAGAATTAGCGTTAGAATTTTCGTCAATTTTTGTCAGTATTTGCGTCAGAATATGCGTCAGTGTTTGCGTCAGAATTTGTGTCGTATTCCCTCTGACCTAATACCGTAGCACCTCTTCCTTTGCTCTTTAATATCATCTTACTCCTTACTTCCTCATATCGGCCATGCATATCTTATCGGCAAACGTTGCATCAGTAAAATACTGGAGGTTTACTGAGGTGTGGTGTGCAAAATAAGTCGCTGAGGAAAACGTGTTGCGATAACCCTAGTCAATTATTTTCGAAATACGGCAGTGTGGATCATAATCTTAGAGACTTTGAAGATCCCGTAATGCATTTTTGTCAGCGATTTATTCTGGGCATTAGAAGTTGGTATAATCTTCTGTGTTATTAGTGGAAACTATGTCGATATTAAAACTATATGCTCATAAATAAAACAAAAGGAATGTTAAGGTGTAAAGGATAATAAATCACTGAGGCACAGGTGTCACTGACTCTTCCATGGCCTCAACGGTACGGCTAATTGCCGTTTGCCACCTCAGTGTGACAAAGCCATCACACACACACACACACACACACATATATATATATATATATATATATATATATATATATATATATATATATATATATATATATTACATTCATTCATACTCTCTCTCTCTCTCTCTCTCTCTCTCTCTCTCTCTCTCTCTCTCTCTTCCCTCACGGGCCTCGTTAAATATTCGCCAAGATAATGAACGGTGATGATGGCACGTATGAGCTTTGGCATCGGTGTGGGAAGGTGCTGAAGGGAGACGTAGGTTAGGCTTGGGTGAGTGGGGTTGGGAGGTTAATTCGAGTTAGGATAGGGTAGGTTAGGGGTTAAGTAGGTGAAGTCAAGCTATCTTTGGGTAGGTTACAGGTTATGGTAAGTTAATTCAGAGTTATGACAGGATAGGTTAGGAGCTGAAGTTTATTAATTCAAATCTATGACTGGATAGGGTACGGGGTCAGGCTAGGTTAATTTAGGTTATGATGGGTCTGGTTTGGTTAGGCTTAGATTAGGTTAGGTTAGGTTGTTAGGTTAGATCAGGCTAGGTTAAGTTGGGACATTTTAGGTTCGGTTTGGCTGTTAGGTTAGACTAGGTTAAGTTGATAAGAAGACCGTAGGTAAAGTATGATTAGTTTATGTTAGATAGTGCTAGGTTATGTTTAGACAGGTTAAGTTAGGTAAAGTTTGGCTACTTTGTTATATTAAGATTGTAAGTTATATTCATTCTGTTTTCAGTCCTGCTTCTACCTTATCCCACTTCCTCATTCTCGGTCTGCCTCTTCTCATTCTTCAGTCCTCATTAATATTCATCCCACTGCTCATTCTCTATGCATTCCACACGGTTCTCTCTCTCTCTCTCTCTCTCTCTCTCTCTCTCTGTCTCTCTCTGTCTCTCTCTCAACCACCAAATCATGACGGCAACCACAACACCGCCAACTATCAAATTACTCTCTCACAAATGAATGATGAGGTTAATAGTAATATTCCGGTAATGATAGGTCTTACGGAGCTGCTGAACTGATGTGGTATATGATTAATAATGACAACAATAAAAACAACGACGACAACGACAGCAGCAGCAACAGCAGGAATACTACTGCTACTACTACTACTACTGCTACTACTACTTCTATACTACTACTATTACTACAGCAGCAGCAGCAATAGCAGAAATACTACTACTACTTTCATTATTACTTCAAATACCACAACTACTAATACTATTACTACCACTACTACTATTACTTGCAGCAGCAGCAGCAGCAGTAGTAGTAGTAGTAGTAGTAGTAGTAGTAGTTGTTGTTGTTGTTGTTGTTGTAGTGGAAGTAGTAATTAGTACAAGTGGTATTAACAGTAGTAGTAGTAATGGTGGTAGTGGCAATTAGTAGTAGTAGTAGTAGTAGCAGTAATATCAAATGAAAATAATGATGAAAATAATGGTAATGCTAATAATATAAAAGGCCTCGTTATACAGAAGGCTTTATAGGGGTTCACTGATCCTCCCTGCTTACACCATCACAACAGTCCTGTGCGAAATTACACCGGCATGTTTCACGGACGGAGGGTATTAGCGCCCAAGTGGTGGCATGTGAGGGTGCGTGGCGTTGTGTGTTGATTTTCTATATCACTGGAATGGATTTACTAGGCTATGTTCGGAGTGGTGTTTCTCTCTCTCTCTCTCTCTGTCTCTGTCTCTCACACACACACACACACACACACACACACACACACACACACACACACACACACACACACACAATCCACCCATATCTCAGGAGGTCATAAAATTATATGGATATGCCGTTGTTTCTGGCTAATGTTACGCTAGGAATGCTGAGAGAGAGAGAGAGAGAGAGAGAGACTGATACAAAGATCATACAGAGTTCATGGTTCTAGGAAGGTGGTCTGGCCTTTCAATTACAGAAATACCTACGTTCATGCCTTATCTTCATTCTCTCTCTCTCTCTCTCTCTTCCCCGCTAGGTCACAGGTCACTACTCATCGGACCTGTCTGCTTGAATACCCTACCCATTCTGTTGAACTCTATTATACAAGAGTGCGATGCCTTCAGTCTTTCATGCAGACAACTTGCCATCTCTGGATCTGTCTTTCTCAATGAGTGTCTTTCCCTTTGCCTATGACTCCCAATCTTTGAAGCACATAGTGTCCGTGCATATCAAAATAAACGGGTATTGAGTCTGGTTCTCTTTTGTTCTCATTTTTTCACGGGAGGACAACTTTTAGGGGACTTATAGGTACTGGGACATTCGTTTTGCATAATGGAAGAAGGAGGTCTCATAAAAGTATTAATTCACTTGCGTAATAATATAATTCAACGATTATTTATGATGCGCTTAGCGAAGATAAAACGCAAGGTAAAAATATGGCCTCTCTAGATCGCTGCGGCGGTTGAGTGGTTAACATTGCTGACTGCGAATCTGCCGGTCCGCTAGTGCTAGGGTTTGAACGCTGGTGTGGGCAGTTGGGGTCACTCGACTCAGGTCTCCATCCACCCTTTGTGGGTTAAAATGACTAGCTAGAGTAACACATAGGGGAGGTAACTGTGGTAATATGAATGATGCAGTTCCCCTGTATCCCAGGATATTGGGTGAAAAACCCGTCACGGGCCCCAAGGCCTAAGTTACAAAGACGAGCACAGAGGTTAAGTGCCTCATGGCATCTCCCTCAACATTTATATAGTAGTTAACTGCTCTCTGTAATGAGGATGCAAGATACTTAAATCTGGTAATATCCAGGCATGAATCAAGTACAAAGACATTATCCGTTCATACTGAAATAATTAATAGTGAACCTAGTTGTAGTGTTCTGTGGCATCACTGTACTGAGTCAACCTTGTACTCGTACGACAAAAGTATATCAGATGCCAAAGAGGGGAAGAAAATTAGCAGCTAGTACCATATTACTCCCTTCCAGGTGTAAAAGCCCGAGGCTAGGCTGCTGCAGTCTAATACAGAGTATTATATTTCACTCATATGGCACTTTTTTTTTTTTTTTCATTCTTATACAGTATTTTAATCCAGCCAATGAAGGCTATTGAGCAGTGAAGGGGACATTGAAAGTTATATCTAACATGAAAGTTATATCTGACATGAAAGCTGCATCTAACATGAACGCTATATCTAACACAGAGGCTATATCTAATATGAAAACTATATCTAACATGAAAGCTATATCTAACACGAAAGTTATACCGGTATCTTAAATAAAACCTATATCTAACATGAAAGCTATATCTAACATGAAACCTAAATGTAACATAAGTTATATCTAACATGACAGTTATATCTAACACGAAAGCTGTATCAAACATGGAAGTTATATCTAACATTAAAGCTATATCTAACATGACCACTATATCTAACATGAAAGGTATATACAAGTATAACACAAAAGCTATATCTAATATCAAAGCTATATCTTACACGAATAATATATCTAACCCCTATTATTTAATTATTTGAAGATGATTAACAGGGCAAGGAAAAACAAAATAATACAGTAGGCTCGCACAGTGCGCGAGATCACAGTGCACGAATTGCACTGTGGGTGAGTGACCAAAAATCATGACCAAAAACCTTGAATGCGCGAGTTTACCTCACAGAACGCAAGGTAGAGGCAAGGAGTGGCTCAAAAACTCCATTTTCCATTAGTACACGACCCCCCCCCCACACAACACGTCCATCATCACGTGTCGTCATGTTGATGCGCAGAAATTCCCAGGCATTCTACTGCGCAGCTTGGGGCACAAGGTGGTGGGCGCGGCATAACAGTCCTGGCTCGTGCACAGCGCAGATCCGCTCTCTACAGCTAACCTGTCGTATACATGTGGTGTTTTTTTTGCTGCTCCATCCTGGCCTGTACTTTGCCACACCATGGCTCCAGCCCCAAAAGTTAAAAAACTTCTGACGCATGCAACTAACTTAGAGATTATCAAGATGAAGGACGAGGGATAAGGAAACACCGCCATCGCAAAAGCCCTGGGACTGGCTGAATTAACAGTAAGGACAGTGTGGAAGAACCACGATGCCATAAGGGCTCTAGTGAAGACGTATGGTGCACCTGACCTAGACGGCCGTTCCCGGGTGGGAAATCATGCGATGATACTAATGGAACGGTATCTTGCCACCTTCATACTGAGGAAGGAGAAGGAAGGTGTTCCACTGACTGGCTGATTTATTCAGAACAAAGCCCAGCTCTTTTACAAGGCAGCAGCTCACAAGTTAAATGTGGACAAACCTTCCAAGGCATCAGCTGGATGGCTGGGCCATTTTCTGAAGCGCAAGGAACTCCGTCACATCAAAGTGTCTGGTGAAAGTGCCTCTGCCGACGAGCTGGCAGTGAGAGAGTATCCTGCGATATTTAGAGCACTTCTTGAAGAAGGCCAGTACACCAAGGACCAGATCTACAACGTCGACGAAACGTCGTTATACTACAAGGCCATGCCCAAATCAACTTACATCACTAAAAAACAGAAAGAAGCCCCTGGTTGCAAGCTGCAGAAGTGTAAGATGATGGTAATGTTCGCTGTAAACTTCTCTGGGGGCACAAGATGAGGCCAGTTGTTGTACACACAGCTTCACACCCAAGGTGTTACAAAAACCTCACGAATATGGACACAAGTGGCGTGTACTGGTACAAGCTTGCAAATGGTTGGATGACCGGGAACATTATGGCAGACTGGTTAACAAGGCACTGCATCCCCAATGCCAGGGCCAAGTGTCTGGAACTTGGCATTCCATTTAAGATGCTCCTCGTGCTGGACAATGCACCAAGTCACCCTCCATACCTAGAAGATCTGCACAAGGATTGCATTGTGTTTCTGCCTTCCCGGACGACGTCACTAATGCAGCCACTGGATCAAGAACTGATCGCCACTGTGAAGCACTTTTACCATAAGCAAGTATACGACTACCTATGCAGGAAGACCGACACACAAGAGGAGCTTCATGTCCTACAAGAAGATCACGACGAAGACCTCGATGAGGCACCTGCTCCCGTACAATCTCTGCCAGCAGCTGTATCCCAACCCACCACAGGTGACCTAACTGTTGAAGCATTTTGGTATCGTTTTACAGTGAAGGACGCAGTTGACTTTCTCCTAAAAGCATGGCACCAGATTACACCTCCAACGGTCAACATGCGTGGCGAATGCTCGTGCCTCACTTATGCACGATGCAGGAGACGGCCATTCAACCGCTGGCCGAGGCTGAGGCAGCAGCACTGACAGCAGCACAAGCTGTACTAAGTTTCGAGGGCGTTACGTTGGCGGACATACGGGAAATACATGCTGCTAATGAGGAACAGCCTCCCGAGGAAGTGTTGCAATGGATAGACGAGGCTGATGCAGAGCCCGACACCAGGCAGAGTCAAGTTGAGCAGCTTAGTGTGATGGAGGGGAATTAAGAGCTGCGTATGTCAAGAATAAGCATCCTTGCTGCTGTGGATAAGCTCAAGGAAGAGGTGAAGGAACAGGAAGTGAG
The DNA here is from genome assembly GCF_032717465.1 of Coenobita brevimanus. Classification (NCBI taxonomy): domain Eukaryota; kingdom Metazoa; phylum Arthropoda; class Malacostraca; order Decapoda; family Coenobitidae; genus Coenobita; species Coenobita brevimanus. Next base: position 9,176,147 of record NC_137046.1, read on the forward strand.
CAGCCTAAGAACGGAGGAAGTTCTAGTTGGTATCGACAAACTCTTCTGTTTCTACACAGACAGGCACAGGCAAGAAATAAACAGAAGACAGATGCTCATAACAAGTTACACACAGCGGGCTCAAGTTAGTGAAATTGAGGAACCAGCTACATCGTCTGCTCCTGTTCCAGTTGAGGATGAAGAGGATCCAATGTCAAAAGTATCAGCATTGGACTTCGAGGGGTTTATGGCCGAAGTGAGTGACTTTGAGTCTCCCGGGGAAGGTGCTCAAGAGGAGTCTGTGGAGGGAAGTGTTGGGGTGACGGGAGGTGTGGTGGGGCGTGCGGCACTGTAAGTGTTGCCACGCCTCGGAACCCCTGTTATTTAAGTCCATCAAGCCTGTTGTCTACTGTTCTTAAGGTGACTACCCATGTTTTTGTTACTGTAGCTATATCTGTAGTAAATGTCTGAAAATTTATTATGTCTCTAAGGGCCAAATATGTTCAGGTATGAGGGGGTACCGCCCATATGTAATTTTCCAACAAGGTTATGTGTTCACAGTGCGCGAGGGCCAGGACCACCCACTCTCTCGTGCACTGTGCGAGCCTATTGTAGTTACTTACTCGTATTGTGTTGTCACAATAAGGAAGCTTTGCAACATGGTTTGTAAGGTATGTGCAATATAAACAAAATCTGAAGACTCTAAGGTGACTTTTTGTGTAACATCAAGATCTCAAAACAGAGGTGTCAAAGAACGCATGTGTATATTTTACATTTGTCTCAATAACTGGCTAACCGCATGCTTAACTGTATCCATATTCCTTTCAGATCGTGTGAGGAACCACAGTTATGAATGTGTAAAGTTACATCTTTAAAATTTTGTGGTTTTCTCTAAAACATGTTGCAAAGAAAAAAACTGAGCAGATTTGAATTCGATACTTTCCACTAGGCAAAATGGCAAAAAAAAAAAAAAAAAAAAAAAAATCAAAATTATTAAGCAAACATTTTTATCATATGATTTTTCAACGAAGTACAATAGCTGTATGTCACTTAGTTTCTGAGATATTTTAAATTCAATTATGCAGTTTTAAAAATAAAAATGAGTATATGACCTTCAAAAACATTTCAAGTTCGTTTACATGTGGCACATGGACTTGGGTTATGCAAGGGTACCTTTATGTATAATGTCATCAAGACCGAAGAAAAAAAGTGCAAATATGAAAAACAATATCTAGTCACTCATTCTTATTGTGTAGCCACAGTGAGAAAGCTTCGCCATGTGGTTGTTGTTGTTGGCTGGTGTTTAATGGCCATCACCTACCAAGAGGGGCATTAGGCCAAATAAACATAAAAGTACAGTATACAAAAAAACACACAAAAGTGCAGGAGGCAAGGCTTCTGATCTATGGATCCAGGTGGGCAAGTGGCCAGTTTAGGGGACCAACCGAGGAAGCATCATATGGTAGAAGGCACGAAGATCAGCCAGACGCACCTCCTTCCCTCTGACAATCAGAAGTGGTGGAATCCATTCACCCATTCAGCCATTTGGAGAAGATCGTACAGGCTGGAGTAGGTCAAGACTCCGAGCTGGTATGACCGGGTATGGGCGCCGAGTGTCAGGAGGTGATGGTAGGAGGATACGTCTAGCTGATCCTTGAGGTCCATGATGGGAGGGCAAGATGAGTCGCCCTCCATTGCCAGAGGAGGGGAGGGCTCATTTACCTCCTCCTTGGCTGAGGAGCCAGTCGACACATCCTCAGCCATGGAGATGGAGTCAAGAGTCCCGTCCCACCTTGGTCTCTGACGGCGGTGTTGAACTTCAGCCATGGCTGTTGCCATGTCCAGTTGCAGAGCCGGGTCGGTGATTGGTGTGGCAGTCTTTCTGTTGAGAGGAGCTTCCATCCACAGACTCTTCTGCGGTGTTGTTTGGGGGGGGGGGGTGGCTGGCTGCAGCCGCCAGTCCCAACATCCCCCTCAGCGAGGGGCAGAATGTACATCACGGGCAAAGCACTCGGGGATGACAAGGTGAGACAGCTCTTTCTCCTCAAAAATCTTGGGGAGAAGAAAACACAAAGCCCCCTTATCACCCACGCAAAAAGCCTTCTCATTCGTGATGCACATTTCGACGTTGGTGCTTATCTCCCCAGGACTCCCAGGACTCCTAGCCTGGTGTCCGTGGGCCGTGAGATGTTGCCGTGTATAGGCAGAACCCTGCACGGCCACGCTAACTGGCCCAGTGACATCCCAGGCCTCAGGGCCCTTAGGCGTTCCAAAAAGACTAAACTCCACTGTCTCACCATCCCCAAGGGAGCATTGAAGGTGCCGTGGGGTGGGGTTGGTTTAGCAACAGCCTGGTGATGCATGAAAACATCAACGCCAGTATCCTGGCACTTGATAAAGCCATACCTCGCCCTGACGTTAAACCAAACCACAGTTACCGTGATCTGGGCTGCTGGAGACAGTGGTTGCCTATCTGCTTTCCTCAACAGGTCACAGGCAGTAGCAAAGATGTGGCATCTATTACAACAGATCATCGACTGTTCTCTCTCCTCACCGCTCCTCTGCCTCAGCTTCAGGCCGTATGGTATAGTACATAAGGTATGTGTAATATAAACAAGATCTGAAGACCCTAAGGTAATTTCTTGCATAAGATCGACAAGATCTGACCACAAAGGTGTCAAAGAGCGTGTGTGTAAAGTCTATGTTAGTCTCAATAACTGGCTAACTGTGTGCTTATCTGTAACCATATTCCTTCAGATCATAGGAGGGACCATAGCTATACATCTGGAAAGTTACAGCTTTAAAGCTTTCGTGGTTTTCTCTAAAACGTGTTACAAAGAAAAAACTGAGCAGAATTGAATTCGGTACTTTCCGGTGGGCTAAATGGCAAAATAATAAGCCAAATTTATTTAGCAAACATTTTAAAAATACGATTTTCAACCAAACAGCTGTATCTCAATTAGTTTCTGAGATATTTCAATTTCAAATAGGCAATTATTCGAATAAATATGAACATATGACCTTAAAAAATAGGCCGTTATTTATATCTGGCACAAGGACTTGGGTTATCCTAAGGTGCCTTCATGTATTACATTGTTAAGAAGCAGGATTTGGTAGTCTCACTGTTTCCCGACGTTTCTGGTATTTTACCATTGCCCGTCAGAGTTGCCAGTTAGCCTGCTATTGTGAGCGTAGCCATTTCGTAAGCTGTACATTAATTTTTGTGGTCTTTTTCTCAGTAATGTCTTATTCATGTGATTGTTAAATTATATAAGTTTGAATGCTTAATAATTTACAGTGTTATGCAGTGTAAGAAAACTCTGGTATGCTTTGGATGCCTCCGAGTTGGTAATTGTTGTGACCATTGTCCCCCTCGGGAATGCACAAGAAATGTGGAAAAGTGTAGAACATTATAAAGAATAGGAAGCTTAATAAGGATGGGGAAGAGCCTAGAGCAAGTTCAGTCAGTTTCAGTTCAGTTTGAGTGTAGTTCAGTGTCGGTGCAGTTTGCATATTTTCGGTACTTTTGAAAATAGTGAGGTGTTGTTGGCAACCAGTGAAGTGTTACTGCAGTTTGTATATTTTCGATACTTGTGAAAGTATTAAGTGTTGGCAAACAGTGAAGTGTAATTGCAGTTAGTGAAGTTTGCATATCTTCGGTACTTGTGAATGAGCTGAAGTTGGCAAGCATCAAGTGTAATTATTTGGAAAATAAAGACAGTGAAGTTAAGAAGCCAGTGTCTATTTTTGCCTCAGCTGATCTTATGTGCTATACACCGAAAGGCTGACTATAGGAAGCACAACTCACTGGGCAATGTCCTTCCGATACTAATTTACTACTGCTGGGGCCTGTGGCAATGTGGGACAGGGTCGAAACAATGTCAAGATGGAAGAAAATAAAGTGCAAAGAAGAAAAATAATAATAACTATTTACCTGCTCTTATTGTGCCACCACAGTTAGGAAGCTTCACCTGGCCGCCATATGGTATATATAGTGTGATTAATATAAACAAGATCTGAAGACAGGGAGGTAACTTCTTGTGTAACATCAACAAGATCTGAAGACAAAGGTGTCGAAGAACGCATGTGTAAATTCTACATTTGTCTCAATAACTGGCTAACTGTATGCGTAACTGTAACTATATTCCTTTCAGATCATAAGAGGGACAACAGCTATATATCTGGAAAGTTGCAGCATTAAAGCTTCTGTGGTTATCTCTAAAACGTGTTGCAAAGAAAAAACCGAGCAGACGAATTTGGTACTTCCGACTAGGCTAAAAGGCAAAAAATTAACATTTTCACGGTCCGACCTTCATGCAGCCAGCAGAGCCCTCCCGCTTTCCCCTCCTACAGCTCTCCCTCCCTCCTACTTTGCCACGAGCTCGAGTTTTTTCTTACCGATCATTTTTTCACCCTGAAATATTTGGATTAACAGATCTGTTTTTGTTTTTATACCTTTGGAAAGCTGAGACTAGAATAAGATGAAAGAAAAAAGAAAGTGATATTGCATAAAGTAAAAGTTATGACGAGTATATATATGTTAAAACAACATAAAGAATCATCTGATAAATTACCAATATGCTGGGAATCGACCCAGGGACTCTCAGGTGAGAGCCAGGCAGCATACCACTACACCACGACCAGGTAAAAGTTAACTGACGTTGTCACAATCTTGTAACCAACGTCCCTCCGTCCCCACTGTGGGCATCAAGAGGATGAGTTAACCCCCTGGCACTCGGGCAAGTAGATGCTTTTAATCTATCCCAAGCACTTACGGCAAGTCAGAATGAAGAGAGATAAATTACACCACCTTTTTTTCTAAAAATTTTTGGTCACATTTTCGTATATTCCCATGAATGAAAATGGTATCACCGAATTGGAAATTCAATCAGACTAATATCAGACCAAATTTCAGGATGCTAGATACAATTCCTGTTTTATAGTGAATACTTGTTTGGACGCAGATCCGCGTCCAAAGAGTGGGTTGGACACTTTCAGGTTGGACGCAGATCTGCGTTCAATGACCGCGAAAGTGTTAAGCCAAAATTATTCAGCGAACATTTTTATAATAGAATTTTCAACCAAATAGTTGTATCACAATTAGTTTCTGAGATATTTTAATTTCAAATGTGCAATTTTTAGAAAAAAGAATAGAGTATATCATCGTCAAAAATAGGTCATGGTCATTAATATTTTGCCAATGGACTTGAGTTACCCTAGGGCCTAGGGTACCTTCATGCGTAATATCAGGATATAAGAAAACAGGTGCAAAGAAAAATAATAATACTGACGAAAACTAGAAGGTTCGCCATTTATATGGCGAAGCTTAGTAATGTTGATGATATCAAGAAGCTTCGCCATTTACATGTTGAGGCTTAATGATACTGATGAAAACAAGAAGCTTCGCCATTTATATGGCGAGGCTTAATAATACTGACGAAAACAAAAAAGTACGCCATTTATATGGCAAACCTGAATAATCCATTCATCAGAAAACAAGTGTCCTCTGTTCGTAAGAAATCTGTAACAGTTTGACGTGAACTGCTGTAGATTGGAGTTTGAGGGGAAATTGATCTGGGGAAGCGAGTTCCAAAGAGAAGCAGTTCGGGGAATAAAAGAAATTCTGGTAGGCAAAAGTTCCGCAATATGGCAGTGTGACAGTCCAGCCATGAGTTCAACCAGTTCTGAAACTCCCCATATAAAAAAGTGTAAAGTAATCAAGAATAACATAATTATGCCATTGGACTGAAGGGGTTCAGGGTAGACGACCAGCTTACTTCCCTTGGTGGAATGACTTAATCAAAAAACCTTAAGTCACCTCTGACTTAAGAATCCGATTTATGGAAGGCCGTAACTCCGACTTGGGCTATCCAGCTACCAAGCCATCACCTGCAGGTACCAAATCAATCTCGTATTTAGAAGTAAAGCTGAGGAAATAGGTACCATACTCGATATATTCTTAACTTGACCCAAAATCACCACCTTTGAAGGGAGAAACCTGTACTGTACACAGGAAAAATCATCTGATAGATTACCAATATGCTGGGAATCGACCCAGGGACTCTCAGGTGAGAGCCAGGCAGCATACCACTACACCACGACCAGGTAAAAGTTAACTCACGTTGTCACAATCTTGTAACCAACGTCCCTCCGCCCCCACTGTGGGCATCAAGAGGATGAGTTAACCCCCTGGCACTCGGGCAAGTAGATGATTTTAATCTATCCCAAGCACTTACGGCAAGTCAGAATGAAGAGAGAAACCTGTACTGTACACAGGAAAAATCATCTGATAAATTACCAATTAGCATATTGGTAATTTATCAGATCACCACCTTTGTTTTTAATGTTAAGTATTAACAACAGATTAACAATAGAACATGGTGCTAGTCACGAAAAAGTGCTAATGAAAGGATGAAGAGCCGTAGCATTATCTTTTTCCGCCACCAAGTTACGTGAAATACACTGCAAAGGACGAAAGCTTTGGCCAGATAAGAGTGTAAGGGAGGGAGGGAGTGAAGACATATATGAGAGAGGAGATGTGGATTTGAGACAGGGCATTCAAATGGCAGAGGACAGGTTGACACGGTAGCAATTTTTCAGCAGCCACCTCTTACGGGATGAAGGCATCTGGCAACAGATATCTGTCTGTCTACCTATCTATGTATCTATATCTATCTGTCTAGCTATATATATATCCTCTCTGTCTCTGTCTCTGTGTCAGTCTTTCTTAGATAGATAGATAGATAGATAGATATAGAGGTAGATAGATAGACAGATAGATAGATAGACAGATAGGTTACAGTCCACAGAAATGCATACCGGGCACACAAGAAAGTGCCTCTGTGTTGCAACCATCCATCCATCCATCCCTGTAGGCGAAGTAAAGGCCAGAGTGGTAGGAATAATGGTCCTGCCTCACTAACCACTCCTTACCACCTGACAATAAGGGAGCAATTACAGCCTTAATGATGTAGTGGCTGATTGGAGAGAGTCAGCTCAGGCTAGACTGGCCGGAGTTAGGTTTGTGTTTGGTTTGGCTAGACCGAGTTAAGTGACTGGTAAGATGGGTTAGGGTTGCTTGGGCTGGACTGGGTTGGGTCGGGTTTGGCTGGGCGATGATGAGTTGGGTTTGGTTGGTCTGTGATGGGTTTGCTAGGGTTTGGTTGCATTGTTTTGGGCTGGACTGGGTAAGTAAAATTGTGTTCGGTGTACCTCAAATCAAGATTAATTAGGTTTGGCTTGGTTAGACTGAATGGGGTTGGGCTGGGCTGTGTTGAATTGGTCTCGGTGGGACTGGGTTGGACTAGGTTAAGTAAGATTATGCTAGGCTTTCTCAGGTAGGGATTAGTTACGTTATTTTAACTTAGATTAGGATACAGGAGGTTATGTGGAGTGAAAGAAAGTGTGAAGAGAGTAATAATCCTTCTAATCAGAACTTAACTACAATAAAAACAGACTAATCACTACTTTAAATATGTAATGCTTGATTAGGAAAGTTGGTATGTTAGTTCTGCTGAGGTTAGACTGGAACTATTCGAGTTAGATTAGGTCTGATTTATTTAGGTTAGGTTAGGGTAGGAGTGAAATGTTAGGATAAATAAGTAATATTAAGATTTCCTTATACACACACACACACACACACACACACACACACACACACACACACACACACACACACACACACACACACACACACACACACACACACACACACACACACACACATTCCCCATTACGATTACGCATTCCACAGACATTCTCTCTCTCTCTCTCTCTCTCTCTCTCTCTCTGACAATAGAGGGTCACCAATCAGCCGGAGGAGACACGAAACGGATCACCTCTTTTGTTTTTCTCTTTCTCACTTTCTATCATCATCATCATCACTATCATCATTATTTATATTACAACCCTCTCATCGGTGTTTCATGGCCACTTTCTTATATTGGTAGCTATTATCACTGCTTTCATCATCGTCATCCTCCTCCTCATCATCAAATCCTAACCTAGCCTAACTATAATCAATTATCATGTCTTAGGCTAATTATCTAGACCTAATAACGTAACCTAATATAAAAGGTCTTTGCAATGCACAGTAAATCTTGTCCTGCTCTCTTAACTTGGCTCAGATATTCGCTCTTTTACAGCTTACTACACCAAACCCAATGGCAAAAAAATAATAATAATAATAATAATAGAAATAAAAGGCGATGCAACTTATGTTCATCCTTTCCACAGAACCTTTTCGTGACTAGCATAATATTCAAGTGCTAATCCAATGCTACAACTCAGCATTCAAACTGGAGAGATGTCAGTTTTAGGCCAGGTTAATGTGAAGAGAGTGAAGTAGGCTGAGTGCGGGACAATTTTTGTCTAACGTTAAGTAAAGGGTATCTACACATAAAATACTGTCCGCTGGGTGAAAGTGGGCCAAATCAAGTGCTTTCACCAAGTTTTTTTTTTTTTTTTTTATGTGTCCGACTTCTGGGCATAGGCTTCGCAGCCTGCTCTCAAGGCCCAGTAGTCCTCCTACATACCATACACCTCTCTACATGTCACCACTTCGGCGCTAACACCCACCATCCATATTGAATACATGCTAGGGCTGTCTCATACAGGACTGGTGTATTGGTATTAGCGGGGATACTTTTATGACATGTCGGCGGGTTATCTGGTAGATCAGGAAAGTAAGTAAACTGTATTCTGTACGACACACCCATTTTGGTGGGCACCTCTTCCAAAAACGTGTGTGTGTGTGTGTGTGTGTGTGTGTTGTTTTTCATGCTTTTGACGTTATTTTTGATATTAATGAAGGGATTATTAATGTTTAAACACCCACTAAATGCTCCACCTATCAGAGAAGGTGCAAAAAAATATATAAAGACAAAACGTACAAATCCCTGCTACTAAACACTCTAACAGCTAATATGCTTTTGTATATTTTTTAAAGCGTGAATTCAGTTCCAGTATTTTCAGACTTAATCGTGTTAATATATAAATACATTAACAGTATGTATTTACCTTAAGAATAAATGCTTTTTTTCTAGCTTTCTACACACACTGCAGAGTGGGGCGCTTGTTCTGTGCTTAGGCATCATTAATCCTTTCACTCATATCGGAAATCGTCAAAAAAAAAAAAAAAAAAAAAAAAATCGAGAGAATGCCGCTCATTAGACTACAAATACGTATTTTGCAGGACACGGTGTCTCTTGCATGCACTTTCCCCGTGTACTAAAAAGAAGAACTTAATACACCAGTAACGTAATGTGTAATTTAATCTTAGCTGAATTTTACTGAAGCATTGAGAGAGAGAGAGAGAGAGAGAGAGAGAGAGAGAGAGAGAGAGAGAGAGAGCACAGGTAGCCTACAATAAGAAACGGTACGGGTACAGTTAAAAATGGCATATGTTTGGCTGACACGTATCACTAGGAGTTTTAAATATTGTTCTGCATACTTGGTTTCAAGTACTCTAACATTATTCCTTACCCTATTAGCCATTCTGGTAAAATTATATTACGTTTGCCTAAAGTTCAAGTCATTCAGAATTGCCATCTATTTATTTATCTATCACGCTATCCACTTATATGCTGGTATCCTATCTACCTGTCTATCTATCTGTCTGTCTGTCTGTCTATCTATATCTATTTGCCGGTGTCTATCTACCTATCTACCTAATATGAAAAAGTATCGGTCAGGGGCCATCTTCATAAAGCTACCTGAGCAATGCCTTGAGATCAGGGATGTCTTGTTTTATTTATTTATTTATTATTATTATTAATATTATATGTGAGTGATTGGTTTCCCGTGAGAGTGGGGCTGCGGCAGGGATGTGTGATGTCACCTTGGTTGTTTAATATTTATATGGATGGTGCTGTAAGCGAGGTGAATGCAAGAGTGTTAAGTGGAGGTCTGAGTCTCGTGAATGATGATGGTAGAGAGTGGAATGTGAAGCAGCTGCTGTTTGCAGATGATACTGCACTGGTAGCTGATCAGAGGAGAGATTGAGACAGTTGGTAGAGGAGTTTGGAAGGGTGTGTGAAAGAAGGAAATTGAAAGTAAATGAGAATAAGAGTAAAGTGATGAAGTATACGAGGTTGGTAGATGGCAGGAGGATGAATATAGTTTTGAATGGTGAGTTGCTTGAGGAGGTTGAGTGTTTTAAGTAGTTAGGGTCGCATGTTGCTGTGGATGGAAGAATAGATGCAGAAGTGAAGTTTAGAATGAATGAAATAGGAAAGGTGCTGGGAAGAATGAAAAAGGTGTTTCGATGTCGTTCACTTAGAATGGATGCAAAGAGATGGCTGTATGAGGGTGTTGTGGTACCGACCGCGTTATATGGGGCTGAAACATGGAATATGGGTGTAGCAGAGAGGAAAAGTTTGAATGTAATAGAGATGAGGTGTCTGAGAAGTATGTGTGGAGTGACGCGTATGGATCGAGTGAGAAATGATGAAGTGCAAAGGAGAACTGGAGTTGTTCGGGAGATGGCTGGTAGAGTTGAGCAGAGAGTGTTGGGATGGTTGGGCATATGGAGAGAATGGATAATGAGCGATTGGTGAAAAAGATAACTATATCTGATGTGAGAGGTGTATGGCTGAGAGGAAGACCACGAATAGGATGGATAGACAGTGTGAAGAGAGCGTTGGATGCAAGAGGGATGTCTGTTGAGCAAGGAAGAGTGGCTGTGCGTGATAGAAATGAATGGAGAGAAATGTGAATGAATAAATGATGACGCAGCCCTGAGGGGATATTCTCCCACATTTTGTCTGATCAACTGATCAGGTCAGGTGCTGGTAAGAGGGTGGGTCCATTATGATGTGGCAGGGGTAAACCAATTCTGCTGTCGGGCCGTGCTGGGGATGTCACTGATTGCACTGCGCACCTGACCCTCGTGCTGTGTGGTGCGGTGAGGATCTGTCCCTTCTCCCCTTTGGGGCTAAGATGTGAATGGATTTGTGTGAGTGGATGAGTAAATTGGGAGTGTGTCATCCTGTCTCGGCTACCTCTCTTTCCTTGGGGGAAGCAGCCTAGGTATATAGGTAGCTAGATAGGTTATTATTATTATTATTATTGTTATTATTATTATTATTATTATTATTATTATTCTTTCCAACAAGGGGAGTATGCTTTCACCCCTGTTTATGTGTTTGGTTGTTAGATTGTTTATCAGCAGGATTACTCAAAAACTGAAAGAGAGTTTTGGACCAAACTTGGTGGGTATAAAGCCCATGTCCCAGGGAGCAATCGATTAACTTTTGGGACCGATGCGCATGGTATTGCGGATTCTGGATCCGGAAAACACTTTTTGCGAAATCCTAATCAGTGATGGGAAACCCTAGCCCATTATGAAGAGTGGTTTGGAAATTACTTTGCCCTTGTCGGAGAGATGAGCTCCACTGAGTGCCTCTTAAGATGTCATTAATAATAATAATAATAATAATAATAAAAATAATAATAATAATAATAATAATGATAATAATAATAATAATAATCCATCCATCATCCAATCCTACGTCGCCCCATAAGGACCGTAGGAACCCGGGGCTAGGCAAGTTGGTCCTGACATTCAAGATGAGAGTGACCAGCCTCACTCATCCCTGAGTGGCATTACATGAGCAATTAACCCCAATCATACCTTGGATATAAACCTACACAGGCTCAATCCGACTGGAGCACCTTGATTACCCATTAAACCACCGGGCGCCATAATTTGCATATATGGTTACCACCCAGCGTAATAAATGGTTCCCTGGTGTACAGGAAACCATTTGGCTTGTCACTCAGTGTAGTCACCCATAGGCAGAAGGAAGAGGAAAGAATGAAGGAAAGAGAGATAGATGGGGGAGTGTAAAGTCACCCGTGGACAGAAGAATGAGGAAAGAATGAAGGAAAGACAGACAGAAGAGGAAGAATGGAAGAGGGGAAAGGGCAGACACCCAAAGCAACACTACATCCAACGAGTGGATAGTGAGCGCCCCCACCTACCACTATAATAATAATAATAATAATAAAAATAAATAATATAATAATAATAATAATAAATAATATAATAATAATAATAATAATAATCCATCCATCCATCATCCAATCCCACGTCGCCCCACGAGGAGCGTATGAGCCCGGGGCTAGGAAAGTTGGTCCTGGCATTTAAGATGAGAGTGACCAGCCTCACTCATCCCTGAGTGGCATTACGTGAGCAGTAAACTCCAACCATCCCTTGGATATAAACCTTCACCGGCTCAATCCGATTGGAGCACCTTTATTAGCCACTAAACCACCAGGGGCCAAAATTTGGTTATATGGTATCACCCAGCGTATAAATGGTTTCCTGGTGTAAAGGAAACCAGGAAACCATTATAATAATAATAATAATAATAATAATAATAATAATATTTCATTTACCCTCAAACAGTATTGACTAAATTAGGATATTATTTTTATTATTATAATTAATAATAATAATAATAATTATTATTATTATTATTATTATTACTAATAATAAAAATAATATAATAATAATAATAGTAATAATAATAATAATAATAATTATTATTATTATTAATTTGCCACCTAAAGACTTAATTAAGCCTACGATAAACTTCAGGTTGGGAGTTACAATTAGCCTTAAGATACACCTTTAATGGTTAATTTAGTAAACGAAAAAGGAACGCCAGCTCAGATCAAGGCCCTTATTCTCATCGGTAATGGAAGCTCCCTAATACTTTTTCCTAAGCGATTTATTTTGCTTTTTACACCTTACTTCCTCTTCTGTGTTATATAAATCCTTCACACATCGCCATACTCTGCATCAATAACGTACAGTACAAATGGATATTAACCAGCCATATCCAAAAATAAATCGCTAAGGAAGAGGTGTTAAGGATCTTCCGTACCCGACGAGAATGCCGGCCCTGGCATTAGCTCTGTCTGTGTGGATAAGTACTTTTTGTTGGATATATCTGTCCCTAGAAATTAAAAATCTGTATTCTCCCTTACACCTCTTCCACAGCGATTTATTTTTGGATACGATTGAATAATATAATGTTGCACGTCACACAGGCAGCGTATTATGATATTAGAATGATTTATACAACACAGAAGAGGAGAGCAAGGTATAATAAGTAAAATAAGTAGCTTAGGAAGAGGTGTTAGGGAGCTTCCGTAACGGACGAGAATAGGGGCCAAAGACTCCCCTACGCTAAAAAAAAAAAAAAAAAAAGTATGGAGAGACCAGGAATATACACTAAATAATATGCGTCCGAAATGAAGAAATTAATTTTCGCATACCATCGCTTGGGTACTAATTCTAAAGCCTCCACTACACTGACCCCCTTCTAATTCATTGTTCATTCATTTTATTTCACTGTTCATTCTTTCTGCCCCCAAACGATTTTATTGATTTACGAGAATATGACATGCAGTGAAGTATTGGAAATGCGATCACGGAAATTGAACGAAACTGACCTCTTGTAGCGAGTATAATTTTCAATATACGTCGCCTGGTTGACGTAGGACTCAAAGTAACTACCAAGCACTCCATAATCAAAGTAATTTTAACATTATGTACAATGAATATTAAACAGATTGAATATTAAGCGTTAAAAGAGTCAAAGATGGGTGAGCATTAGAGTGAATATCAACTAGAGTGAATATTAACCAAACCTGTGAATATTAACCAAGTCATAGTGAATATTAACCAAGCCAGTCAATATCAACCAAACAAGATTGAATATTAACCAAATCAGAGAGAATATTAACCAGACCGGAGTGAATATTAACGAAACCAGAGTGAATTTTAACCAAACAAGTGAATATTAACCAAACCAGTGTGAATATTAACCAGAGTGAATATTAACCAAACTAGAGTGAATATTAACGACACAGGACTGAGAATTTGGGAGCCTCCTAAGCCATCGAGAATACTGACTCATATCTTATCTCCTCCAGTTCGAAGCCTTTCCTAAGCTGAATAAATCGGTCAGCAAATGGCAATAAGAAAATGTAAACGAATTCTCCATGAGCAATAAGAGACGCCTAGTCCTAAGAAAAAATAAAACTATCATGATTAAGGCTTTGGCAGAGGATGCAGAACAGAGTAAGAATAAGAATATGGAGGAGGAAGAGAGGTAGAACGAGGAGGAGGAGGAGGAGGAGAAGGAGGAGGAGGAGGAGGAGGAGGAGGAGGAGGAGGAGGAAGAGGAGGAGGAGAAGGAGGAAGGGGAGGAGGAGGAGAAATGAAATGAGTCCTTTTTTTCCCGACTGTATCTCAAAGGGTCTGATGTTAGGAATTGTAGTGTCTGATTACACCTGTTTTTGCTCCTCCCTGTGATTGTTCTTTACGGCTGATAGAACACTTCGAAGAACACGAGAACAAGTACCTGTGTGTGTGTGTGTGTGTGTGTGTGTGTGTGTGTGGTTGGGGCCTAAGGGAAGAACAATGGGGAAAATTGATTCTCTCAGTGGCAGGCTGTCATTTCTTGAGAGAGAGAGAGAGAGAGAGAGAGAGAGAGAGAGAGAGAGAGAGAGAGAGAGAGAGAGAGAGAGAGAGAGAGAGGATGAAAAATAAAGCATAAGTAAGTACTGGAGAACAGCTCATATTTGACAGCTTAATACCAAAAAACATCTCCATCACCATCACAACCACCACCACACCATCACTGTGCCACAATCACCACAGTACACCACCAACACACCACCTCACCTGTTACACCATCAAACCACACCACCGTCACACCACACGAACATGATCTTCACCCACACCAAAGAAACAGCTGTTGTTGACTGCCAATCTCTCACTTCTAAAACTGTCAGTAGTGGAGTTCCCCAGGGTCTTGCCCTTTCACCAATTCTCTTTTTCCTATTCACTATGTGGCCTGAACTGCAAATCTAACCCTATCCACACATACGTACTTTCACCAATTATTTACCTTCTATTCATCAATGACCTTTCAAGCTTTACTAGGTACATCTAGCCCTATCCATTCACAGGCTACGAGTATGATGATGATTACACCCTTCACTTTCCCCACCTGCTTCTCACAGCGTCCTTCACGACAATTACCGGTACTTCAACAATCACGAGATGAGGCTTTGACATATGTGGCTTATGTGCTTCTTACTTATGATTTGTGTAAAAGAAGTCTAATTTTTCCTAGTACATTATTTACTATATTCTTTCTCTCTTTTTTTTTGCTGTCCTCGGTCTTCCATATAATTATAATCCTCATCTTCAATATTAAGCGGTTTAGTCATACATCGTCTCACTGAATCTTTCATGATTCTTTTTCTCACCATATATTAAGAAAATATCACAATACACCTCTCGCCAAGTCAGCTCTCAGAGATTACGTGTGAACAGACTCCATACTTTCTTAAATCCGGTGCAATTGCTGGCTTTGTACGGAGGTTTTATTTGCCCCAGTATGGAGCATATTTTTCATTTGTAGGGACGGGCTCACTATCTACAGCTCTTCTAAACAGAGTAGAGTTTAGAGCTTTTCGTCTCATTCACTCCCTGCCTCTTACTGACTCCCTTTATAATGTCTCTCGTCGCCAGTGTTGCATTCCTCTATTGTTACTATTTCAGTGGTAATATCTGAACTTTATATACATCTCTCACTAGGACGAACACGCAGCACCTGTCTGACTAAACACTCTCACCCATTTGCTGTCCAGCTTTGTAATGCAATACGTCAACCAATATTTTCAGTCCGTGTAAGAGGCCAGTCAACGCTGGGGTCCGTATTCTCGTCGATTAAGGAAGCGCCCTAACACCTCTTCCTATGCAGTTTACTTCGCTTATTACACCTTACCGTCCTCATCAGAGTTGCTTATATAATTCTATCACCATACTCTGCATAAATAACATATAAAACTTTATTAGTCAGCCGTATGAAAAATAGATCGATAAGGAAAAGGTGTTAGGGAGCTCCTTAACCTCCGAAAATAAAGACCTACAACTGTCTTCCTCAGCTTGTCCCTGTACTCATGACCGATAGCCTTGTAAGTGCAATGTTTACACGCATGACGAAATGAACTGATCTTCATTTTTCACTGTATTATTTTCTGCTAAGTTGTCTCGGGAATAAAGAATTTGTTGGGGACTTTCGGCCTTTGAGTCTTTCTTTTTGCATCATCCCTAACGCACTTAAAGATTTTACTCAAGCCAAATCAAGATCATTTTCTTTACCTAGGGCGATATCTCTGCTTCTAAACATGAATGGAGATTTTTAAACGCCCCAAGTACAAGGAATCCCAGCATCTGAACAAAATCGTCTTCAGATAGGCTAAGTAAAATGATTATCCCGTTACCAATCCACTTTCATACCACCTCAAACCTCACCACGCCACACCACACCACACCACACCACACCACACCACACCACACCACACCACATTAGGTTACACCAGAGAGCAACATCGCATACCACAAAACAGGAAAGTACAGTACACCACACCACACAAAACCCACATCAGACCAAACCACCACACTCGACCCACACCACACTTTCACTCCACCACACTTTCACCACACCATCAAAACACCACATCATCACATGCCACTAAAACAAATTGTCTCAGCGCTGTAACAATGGAGTCAGGTAGCTAACAGCGATAAAAAATGAGAGAGAGAGAGAGAGAGAGAGAGAGAGAGAGAGAGAGAGAGAGAGAGAGAGAGGTACTTGTCTAGAGGTGAGCATTTCGCCGTGACTTGCAGAATTCTCCTCTCTCTCTCTCTCTCTCTCTCTCTCTCTCTCAGCACTAAAACAGCAAAGGATTTTACATGAAATTGATTTTGTGCCTAATTTTCAACTTCCCATTAAATTCGTGTGTGTGTGTGAGAAGAGAGAGAGAGAGAGAGAGAGAGAGAGAGAATATTCAACCATTTTACTACAGTACAGAAAGGATAAATTACCAACATCATCTAATTTTTCGAGTTAGAGAAGTTGCAAATAAACTTAACAAAATCATACTGATCTAGAAATGACCAAAAGAGATTATTAGATCATAGGAGGGAAGGGGTTGACAATTTCCATAGTCTGTTCACCCAAACCTGGCCCAAATATTCCTCCTTTTCCAACCATGAGAGAATTAGGTAAATGCTACGGCTCTACATCCTTTCCATTGCACTTCCTCGTGACTAGTACCATAGTCTAGTTTCAATCTATTGCACTGGAAGGGGTGGAAGCTGTCTGTCTGTCTGTCTGTCTCATCGAAGGCGGCACGAAGACGAACTGTGCAATGAGAGGCGGTGGAACAGAGAGTCTACAAAAGAAATTTTACAAAAGAAAGAGAGTTTACAATACAAAAGAGAGTCTACAAAAAGAGTCTGTTAAAGAGAGTATACAAAAGAGTCTACAAGAGTCTACAAAAGAGTCTATAAAAGAGAGTCTACAAAAGAGTCTACAAAAGTCTACAATAGAGTCTACAAGAGTCTACAAAAGAGAGTCTTCAAAAGAAAGAGTCTACAAAAGAGTCTACAATAGTGCCTACAAGAGTCTACAAAAGAGAGTCTGCAAAAGAAAGAGAGTCTGCAAAAGAAAGAGAGTCTACAAAATAGAGTCTGTAAAAGAAAGAGTCTACAAAAGAGAGTCTACAATAGAAAGTTTGCATTTAATCCTTCTATTTTAAGCTCCTTCCTCCATCCTTCTCTCCATTCCTCACCCTTACCGCAGTTCCTCCTCCCTTTCTCCGTGCCTTCCACTTCCCGTCTCCTCCTTTCCCTCTCAACTTCTCCTTTTCCTCCTGTCTCCTTCTCTTTTCGTCTAGCTATCTCTCCTCCTTTCTTCACTCTCTCTCTCTCCTTTCCCTCCTCTTTCATTCTCCTTTCCTTTTCTCCTCCTTCTCCCTCAATTCTTCCTTTTCTCCCTCTATTCTTCCTTTTCTCCCTCTCCTTATCTCCTTTCCTCCCTCTCTTCTTCTCTGTTCCTCCCTTCCCAATCTTTTCGTCCCTCTCTCCTCTTTACCTCCCCTTTCCCTCCTCCTTCCCTCCCTTTCTCCTCATTTCCACACTCTTTCTCCCTTCTTTCCTGTCTCGTTTGTTCCTTCTTCCAT